>NC_079135.1:81279839-81588893 GCF_945859705.1 Episyrphus balteatus | reverse complement strand
AACTTTGATTGTTGGCCATTATTTTTTTTTTGTCTTCCTTTTAGCTTTTCTGGTAAATTAGCTACAAGAAATTTTTAGTGGCGACCAATTCTTAAATTAGCGATAAAAAACAAGTTCTATTCACAACCTGTTGCATAGTGGACTGTTTTAAATATTTTAAATTTTCTTTCGCTATTGAACTGTCAATAAGGCTCCTTTTGAAAAGTATAAAATAAAAAAATACAATAAATAAACAATTATGCATGTGTATTGTCATCTTCCACAAAGTCCTTTGCCTGTTCCCTTGTAACACAATCGATGTGACTGACCTTATTTCTAAAACGTACACCATAGAATTTATGTGCGTTCTCAAGCAATTCGGGTCGGAAAGTTGTTGTAATAAACTGTGCCTTGTCACTCAATTCGTGGATCATGTCTGCAACTGCTTTTCTATGTTGTGCATCGAGAGCCTTAAAAAAAACAAACAAAATCAATCATTTATAATATTAAAATAAAATTATCAACCATACCTGATCGATTTCATCGAATAGATAAAATGGAGCTGGATCACACTTTTGAATGGCAAATATTAGTGCCAAAGCAACCAACGACTTTTGGCCACCAGACAATTGATTCATTTCTCTCATTTCAGCATCGATACCAGTAAAAGACACTCGAATACCAATTCCAGTAAATGCATCTGAATTAGCAACTTCCTGTTCAGCATCTTCGCCATCATTGTCTTTAGTTTTTAAAAGCAAATAACCCGCACCCTGAGGAACGAGTTTTTTGAAAACTTTTGTGAAATTTTGTGCCACTTGTTTGAATGTGAATTGTATAGCTTCGACTTTTTCCATTTCCAACGATTGCATCAATTCTCGAATTTTTTGATCTCCAATATCAAGTTCTTCTTTACGTTTATAGAGTTTTTCCTTTTGTTCGGAAAAACTTAAGAACTGATCCAAAGCTTTCTTGTTTACGTGATTGTATTTTTTCAAATGCTGATTTGCTTTTTCTAATTCTTTGAAGAGATTTTTCAAAGACATACGCTGATAAGCTGGATCAACTTGTGGGAGGGCTCCTAAGCTGGCAATCTTTTCCGTACATTCGTCGATCTTTTGATGTAGGAGATTCTCTTTGGCGGCCCATTTTTCCATCTTTTTTGAATCCTCACCGATTTTATCTTGTGCTTCTTTTTCTTTTTGTGTCCATATTTCTAAGTCCTTTTGAAGTGTTTTTTGAGACTTAACTGCTTCTTGAACTCTTAAATATTATTAAAAAAAAAGAAAACAAAATATGATAAGTAAAGTATTATTAGCAAGAAATGATGACCGTTTTACAAACACCATTCAAGGGATATGAAAAAGGGTATAAACAAAATTTAAACAATATTGTCAATAATCAGCAAAGGATTAAGCTAAACTAAAAATTTGATTGTAATTTAAATTCATATTCACTTCTTTTCCATTTCCTCCAAATCCTGATTAACTTTCTTGATTCGCTTTTCGGTGCTGACCAATTCATTTTTACAATTATTCAACTTCCTTTTTCGGTCTTCCACTGATATTTCCTGCAAGGCTTGTATCAATTCATCTCGTCTTCTAAACAAATTATTTGTCAACAAGTTGTCCAATTTATTCTTAATCACTTCCAATTGCATACGTTGTGTAAATGCCTCTTTATTCTCTTGATTCAATCGACGAATATCATCATTTAATTGATCAACTTCACGCTGATCTTGCGCCGATAATGTAGACATAAGCTCTTGCTGTATTTCAGATTCAAGACCAGCTTTGGTGTTGTTCATAGCCTCCAAACTGGCTCTACATTGTGCTGCCGATCTTTCTTTTGGAGCTCGATACTTTTCTATTCGCAACAATTCCTCTTTCATTAGACGAATATCACCTTGGACTTTTTCGAAGACATCTTTTGCTTTGCCTTGTTTTGTTTCGGTTCTTTGCATCTCTGTTACAACTTTGTTAATGCTAGCTTCAGTTTGTTTCAACTCATTACGTAACGAAGCTAGTTCTTCTTCGAATGTTTTTATCGTCTCAGAGTATTCGGTTCGCTTTTTTTGCATTTCCAAACGGGATCGCGAAGTATTGAAATAACCACCGGTTAGAGAACCTTTCGAAGATACCTGATCTCCGTCTAGAGTGACACAATCAAGACCAGTGCTTTTTGCCAACTCAGTGGCTCGTTCCAAATTACGACAGATGAGAGTTTTGCCAAAAATATAACGCAATGCCTTGTCGTACTGCTCATCGTATTTTAATTTTGAAATCATCGGAATTGAATCCGGATCGTCTGGATAATCATGAACTTTCACTTGCAGACGATTAAGGGGCATGAATGTTACTTCACCAGGAAGCTTCAGTTTGTTCATCTCTTTAAGAATTTGCGTACCAACTCGATCGGACTCAACAATGTGATGAAAAAGACGGTTTCCAGCAGTTACCTCTACTGCAGTGTAAATAGTTTTGTCGCAACTGAAATTCTCAATCACGGGACCGTAGTAAGCCCTTGCTGTGTCAGGAAATTGTCCTCCACGTTCCAAGAAACTATCCAACACTTTACGTACCGAGTCTCTGCCATTTAAAATCGGCTTTCCAGCCATACTACGCAAAGCTTGGTCGGACTTGGAAAGTTCTTCTTTATGAGTTTGTAGTTGTTGTGTCATCTGCGTCTCCTTGCGCCACAATTCATTCCGAGTTGCTTGATATGTGTCCTTTGTTTTTTTCAACTCATAGTACTGCTTGTTATGCTCATCAATCTGCAAACGAAGTTGCTCTACTTCAGCGGTTTGTTCTTCGATTTTCTTTCCTAATTCTTTCTCTGCATTAGCATCTCGCTTCAGATCATCCAGAAGCTTCGTGTTATGATTGATTTTATCTTTAATCTGCTTGTTCAGCGATTTCAACTCCGTCTGAATCCATTTATCACGTTCACTACGCGATGCAAACTGTGACCCACGCCCTTGTTTTGCATACAGTTCCTTTCGTTTTTGCTCTTTTAGAGCCAACTCTCTGGCGCATTCTTCTTCTTTTCTTTTCATCATCTCATATTTCGGCTTCACATCCTCTAATTCCTTCTCTTTCTCTGCAATTGTTATCTTTAGCCGTTTGAGTTCTAGGTCAGCCCTCTCTTTCGACTTATTGTCTCCTTGGACTTCGTCATTTAAATCAAGTATAGTCAAATCGAGTTTTGTCTTTTCTCTCAAAAGCTGCTGTTGCTCAGTCAACAGTACTGAACGGTCATCTTTCGTCGTTGAGACATCTTTCTTTGCATCTTTTAAGGATTTTTGAATACTTTTGATTTTTTCCTGTGCTTTTTGAATTTCTTGATTATACTGTTTTTGTTTATCTCCAGATGTTTTACGTTGCTCTTGCAACTCTTCCAAAGCTCGTCGAGTTTCTTTCAGCTCAGTTTCGTGTATAATGTATTCCAATGTACGACGTGCTTTGTCCCATTTTTGATATTCTTTAAGTTCTTCTTTTTCTTCTTCTAGTGTTTGTAGCCGATCTTCGATTGTTTTAAGATATTCGGTAATTTTTTCAACTTTTCCTACAGCATCGCCAAGTATGTTAAGAGACTCTTCTTTGCGTTCATCATAGACTCTTGTACCAGCAACTTCACGAAGTAATTTCAAACGATACGAATCAGCTGCTGTGGCCATTTGATTAATTTTTCCTTGCTTCACAATATAGTATGGATTGGAATTAGAAAATCCAGCTGATTCAAGTAGATTGACAACTTCTGTACGTGGGACAACTTTTTTATTAAGAAAATATTGATCTTTTTTGGCTCCAATAACACGTCGTAGGTAGATCTCATCTTTGTCAATCTAAAAAAAATAGAAACAAATAAATGAAAACAAATTTGTTGCAATCAAAAGCTATATATGAAATGGAAGATTTGAAAAATTGGTTCTTTTTACCTAGTTACCTCACCTTTAAAAATTGATTTTTAATTTTGGATTAATTGACCGTAACATATTAACTGTGTCTGCAAAGCTATTAAATAGCATCGTCCACGACATCTACAAATAAGTCCAACAGTGCAGAAATGAATTCGCAAGTAACACTTACTCAACAAACTGCAAACCAGGTCATAGTGGTTTTGAACACAACAAAAGGATTGGCCCTCCTGATTGGCTCGCTACGGAAGAAGCGAGCTAGGTGTCGCCTATAAAAAACTAACACTGCGAGGAGACATCATTATGGAAATGGGAGACTTGAATGCTAATTTTTGCCTTGATAATAAAGGGTTAAGACATTTTATTAGTAAGCATGAAGTTGACAATTGCAATAATAACGAAAGATTTGTGGATTTGAGCAGCACATACCGTCTTCTGGCAATATGTTGAACAATAGACGGGTCAGAAAATAAGCAAGGTGTCTACGAACAGGAAAGTATCTTCTAAATAAAATTGACCCCACGTTTTAGAAGCAGGCTTCTAGATGTTCGAAAAAGACGATGTGCCGACATAAAGCTCGACTGAGACCAAAATTTAATTGTAGAATATAGCCAGTCGTCAACAACTTCCTCACAAAATGAGAACAATCTGTTGCTCAGAACCCGACTCCAATGAAAAGCACAGGAGTTTTGTGAAAAATGGGCGGTCTTGTGCAAGGAAGAGCCAATTCTTTGCTTTCTAGAAAAGAATAAGTATCCGATAATAAAAGTATAAGGAAAAGAGAGTTTAGGTTAGGTTAACGTGGCTATCAGCAGAAAAGCCGATTTACTTAGACCATGGTTGGTCTGTTGTGATACCACAAGGAGAAGAGAGGCCCGAGCTAAAATCTACTTACCGCATGAAGATTAAGGAGGTTGGCTTAGAAACCAGAAGATTTTACAAGCAGTTGTGATAGCAAAAGAATTTATAGAGGAGCTCACAGCTGTTCAAAGATAAAAACAACACCTGGTGAAAGATATAGATGGTAACTTGCTAAGTTCAAATGAGGACCAGCTCAGAAGTGGAAGAAGCATTTCGTTTCGGTTTTAAATCGCGTTTTCAATGAAAATGTACAACCAACAGTTGCTGACATGTCCGAAGCAACATATTCCCGATTGCGTACCACACACCCAGTAAAGATGTTATTTATTCTGCGATCAAAGCACTTAAAAACAACAAGGCACTTTGATTCGACGGCATTTCCGCTGAACTGTTGCAAGCAGCGACAACGCATATAGTGAAATATAGAGACTTCGTCACCGAACGCTTACCCGAAGAAAAAAAAGGTAGACTTGTCAAAGTGTGAAAAAAGAAGAGAAATTCGGGGTTTGCCCGCAGTTGCTAAAATAATAGTAAAAATCATTCTGGTACGTAAATAAAGAACTCCATATATTTCGGAAACCTGACTTACGGTTGTTACATATTTATAATAATCTTGTATTTGCACTTAAGGGTACAATAGAAGATGACCTGATATTTTGAAAAAAAATTAGTTGGGAAACAAACATTTCATTTCCGAGCTGAAGTGAATTAAGTAACGGAGACAATGCTGAGCAGTAAGGAAGGAACTTGATCAGTACAGATAAAATGGCATATACTCTTGATTCTCGATATAAGCTTCCTAAAGACTAAACCATACCCTTAAAATCCATCTTATGAAAACAAAGATTATAATGTAAATTTTAAAACTACCTAAAGATCTTTAAAAACAAGCATAGCACTATAGACATAAACATCGAATGGATAACTATACTTACAGGTACACGATTATCAGAATTATCAAAAATGATTTCCACATAAGCAGAAATAACCCTAGCTCCAGTACCTTCGTGCAATAGGGCTTGACGTTGTTCTGGTCGCAAATGTGTAAATTCATCACTCAATACAAATTGGATCGCTGTAATAGAATCAAAATTACACATTAAATTGTGTGCACCAACAAAACAAAATCCAGGAACAACAGCAAACAAAACAAATAAAAAATACTTGCCATAGAAAAAGTTACTTTTGCCCGATCCATTTCGTCCAACGACTACATTGTGCCTTTTATCAAATGGCTCCACAACAGTTTGATCTTTATAGGATTTAAATCCTTGAATAATAATCTGTAAAATAGAATAAAATATGAAATTTCAATGTTTATTATTTCGATAATTTCACAAAATTGTATTCCACGGAAGCGTCTTTAGGAATGGCGCTCGTTTGGGTAGATGAAAATATGCCACTTTGATGTCACAAATTCAAGTCCAATTTACCTGTTTTATGTGCATGATAAATATGAATTTTGTTCATTTGTTTGATGTTCTATAAATTAAGTTTAAGTTTAAGTTTTTTTTGTTTATTTATATTAAAGAAAAATTAATAAAACACAGCAAATGCAAGAAATTTTCCTCTTTTTGTTGATTTTATGCGTGCTATGTTCAATGAAATAAAATAGTTGTGTTCACTTACATGAATTTGAAGTTTTGTTCTGAATCTAATGTCGAACATTGTATATATATTTCTATAGTACTATCATGAAGTCGAATTTAGTATTAGTTCATGTCGCCACTTTTTTGAGGTGGCGCTCAGTGTGTTTTTTTCATACAAATTCTGATTTTTCAAGTCACCACTAGAGTTCCTAAGATCGTTTTACTTCATGATAGTACTATGGAAATATATATACAATGATGTCGAATTCCTTTCAATTGAAAAATCGAATTCTCGGCGATGTCGAAGCGAATTTTTTCTGAAAATCATGTTCCATAGAAAAAAAATTCGCCTCAAACAAAGCGGAATTCGAACTTTTTTTAATCCCTCTTTTTTGAGAGATTTACACGGATTTGCACACACACTTGGAACATTTGACATTTCTCAAACGTCAAGCTGACAGTTTTCTTCGTGTTGTTTGTTTATTTGAGAACATCAACTTCAAATGAAGAGTAAATTTTAATTAATATTTTTTCCTGGCATAGTTCTTGTGAAAAAGTCAAATAACTGTGACTTTTCTTCTCGTAATTATCATCAGAGAATTTTTTTTCTGTAAAACCACAGCATACGGCCAAAATAATAACCTTCTACTTCATCTTCACTCAGATCTTAATAATAACTGCAATTTCCCTTTGATTCTGATTAAAGAAAATAAACAAAATTATTGATCAAAGGAATCTCTGGTTTGATTTTATAGAAATTGTTTTGGTTTCAGCTTGACGTTCGTGTAAAAATTGTTGTCATATGACACACATACAATCGCAAAAAGAATTCGGTCTGTTTTCATGTTCCTTTTTAACACCAAAAATTCGATTTTTTTGAGGCGATTCAAAAAATTGAAAGGAATTCGACATAATTTAAGGGCTTAAAAGAATGCGTTGATCTATTCTCAGATGTCAAACAAAACAACTATTCAAATTCGCTGAAGAATGAATAATTAAACAAAATATTGTAGCGCGATGGGCTTTCAAATTATACATAATAAGAAATATATACATACATTCTAATATGGGGGTGTTTCCACTCTAGTCACCTGCGGTTTCACGTTCACACGAGTTGACTTACGACGAAATGCTTCGCCGCACGGTGAAAATCGGCATTAGACCCATTTATTCAATTATTTGATACGTTTGGTAAAAATTGTACAGACTATTCATCAGAGATAAACGTCAGAAATAAAATAGGTTTTAGGGCCAGTTGTAAAAAAAATGTGTATTTCGTAATTCAGCAAATTTTATCTTTGGAAATCGGTGGTAAACAGTTGATGTTTAATATTGTTTCAAAGTCCATATAGTCAAATCCATGATTGAATCAAAGTTAAACCACAGCTAATCCACTGAAATTGTCAAGTTTAATTCCTGAACCAAGGCTTAACCATGTTTTTACAAATAACCTTTAGAAGATTTTAATTGCTTAACCATGGTTTAAATATTTGTTCAACAAGATCTGAAATAATTTTACTCTCGTTCACAAATTTTGAGAATTTTTCAGTTTGCTACAAAAAGTATCCAAACAGATCTAATTTCAACAAACTGTTATATTTCAAAAGAGGTGTATTGGCATCACTTTTTTATCACTTGTTTCCAACTTAATTTTTTAGTGTCAGAATCAAAAAATGGCTGTGTAGAATTCCTTCATAAAATAATTATCCAATGCAAATAAATATTAATATTTTCCATTAATAATAATACAAAAATTAAAAAATAATTTTATCACATCATGGCAACATATATTAACACATTAAAACATTTATTTGAATCATACAAATTATGGGTTGCCCAGAATCCCCAAGTAATAACTGATGTTGAAACAACAGCCAAATGGGTGTCCTACTTCATTGCTGGTAAAAAAATAATAAAATTCAATTTCAAATTTTCTCAGCACAAAAATAATAATTTTTCTACATATTCTAGGACGAATATCGAAATCATCAATTGGCACTGAATTAATTTATACTCTCTCCAATTTGCTTATATTATTTAATGATAAAATAATTGAAAAAGCTCATGAGGCAAACAGTGTTGTTGAAAAGTCAGGCTACCGGTTAAAGGTTATTCTAACTACATTGGAATATTGTGAGGTGCTTTTGGAAACATCAGCAAGAAGAATTTATGGTGAAAAAGTCAGATGGACAGTTATTATAACTATTCAAACAATTAAGTGAGTTGTTTTCATGAATTCTGTAATTTAAGACCATATAAAGTTGTGTTCCTTTTTACTAACTCAATTTAAGGTTTATTAAGGTTTAAACCTTCATAGGAAAAGAGAAAGTTAATGCACATTTTCGAAATTTGTATGTTTTTTTTGTTTTGTTTTATAGAGCACTTGGAAGATATTTGCTTCTTTTTAAATATTCCGAAAGCATCATTCGATCGCCCCCAATTAAGCAATTAAATCGCAAAACTATCCAACAACAAAAACAGTCTGATTTCGGCCTAAATGATGTACAAAATGGAGTTGTTAAACTGGAACGATCTGGGCGTGTCATTCGAAAAGTCGAAGGTGCTCCTCCATTGCACTTTAGAAATTGGCAATCACTACAAAGTGATGAAACAGCAAAACAAAAAACTGTGGTTTTATATCAAGCAGAAGCCTTATACATTGCCAAACCATTTTTACATTTGTTGTCAACTGGATTATTTGGCACAAAGAGTTGGAAGAGTTATTCCATGGCATTAGCTTTGGATATTATGAGGTATACATTGTCTTTGATTTGTTTACTTTATTTTCTTATTTATTTATTTGAATTTGTTTTTGTATACTTTAAGCATTCGTTTATATTACAAAAAACAACATTTATTGACAAAAGAACAAAGATTGGAATTATCACGGAGATCGTGTAGTGTGTTGATGTTCTTGTTAAGATCACCATTTTATGAGGCTGTAAGCAAACGTAAAATTGATTGTTTAATTGATTTGTTTGCAAATAGAATACCATTTGCCAAAGCTATTTGTGAACCACTCAAAGATTACATTCCACAATGGCAGGATACATATTTTTATATGTGGTCAACATAGTTTGATTTATTATGTTTGGCGTTAAGTTAAGTGGGTAATTTTATATATTTGTTGGATGGGATTCTGTTGGAATGGTAACTCTTTAAAAGTTGAGTTAGTTTTTTATTTTATTAAAAACGTACCTTATTTAAAAAAAAAAAACTTTAAATTGGATATTATAAAATAATAATAAAAAAGTATTTTTTTATTCATAATTATTATAATCGCAATATGTTTTATTTTGTAACATTTATGTTAACGTATTTTTTGCCTTAATTGGAAACAGGTATGTATTTCCAAAAAAAACAAGATTGTATCTATCAATCTGATTTTGTGAAAAAAAAAAATGATTTTGTTTTCGTTACAGACTTATTATAGGTTACACCTAACTGAAACTAGCCATTGAAATTTCATCGCTTTCTGGTTTTCAAAAGTAAACGTATTTCTGTTAATTTTCGGCAGTTTTAAGCGCCTGCTTACTACCAACCCTATAATAAAGTTTGTCAGCCGTTAATAAATAGTCAGCCCTAGCGAGGTATCCGTCGTTGCACAAATTTATCAGATTTCATACGAATCAGAGAGTTTCACTAAGGCCGAGTATCTTGCTGACGAAACTGCCAAGTCTTAATTATTAGCACGGTGCAGTGGCAACCAGATAGAACCGTGCTTTATCGTTCGTTGTTCCAAAAACAACTTTCTATTATTAACCCTCTGTCGGCACACGGGTGCGAATTTGGCAGGACAAAAATAAAAAGTGGTCACAAAAAAGTGTTATTATAAGGGTGAAAATATTTTTTTTTTGGAATTGTGAATACAATATTCGAATTCCTCGGAAAATTCTACATCAATTTCATATATGATTCTTTAAAAAATAGTGAGACCGAAAAAAGTTCTAGCGACATAAAAAAGTATAAACCAAATTCGCAAAAAAAGAGGTGAGCCTACAGAGGGTTAAGAAATAGATGAAACACCAAGTCACTTTAAAAAAGGTGCTGCTGAACATTTTTCTGATCTGAAGTTGTCCGACAAAATTTCTCAAACATGTGATTTTACTAAAACTGTTGAATTACTTCAAAAGTAAGCCTTTAATTGCAAAATAGAAGAAACGAAGAAAAAATTACAGATTCAACCATTCATTTCAAAGAGGTTTGAAAAATCGAAAAAATGTTTTTTGTTTGTTTAAAACAATTCATGTCTCATTGTAAACCCGAGTTCGATTTCTCTAACGACTTTAGCCCGGAAAGTTACTTGAAGCACGTAACTAACTTCAAGAAAGGTGAATTGAGGACCTTGCATCAAAAGGGGGCAAATCCAAGCCAAGTTAACTTTTTGTGAAAAATTACAAAAAAAAACGTTGAAAAATTAATTATTTCACGAATGTTTAAAAATCACATGCTATCAAAAAAATTTCATATATTTTTACATTTTTTTAACCAAGTTTGAATAAAACTATATATAATATAGTTATACTTCGATTTTTTTTAAATTTTGGATTTGCCTAAATAACAAAATATGGGCCAGCTCCCCTTTTGTTGCTAAGTCCTCAATTGCTAAATAAGTTCGACCTGAGCTTAGTTGCAATCATTACGAGAATGTAGTTTTAGTAAAATGTCTTTATAGTCTTTTGAAGAAATTCAATACCTACTTATTGACAAAAAAAATTATTTGTCTGTTAAATGTCAGAAAGCGAGCAAAAGTTCAGTCTGGTTGAACTTTTGCTCGCTTTCTTACGTTTCCTTACGTTTGTCAAAAAAAGCGTACGTAAAAAAAGCGTCATTGTGTGAGGATACACAGATTTCCTATAGTTGAACTTTTCGCAGTTGTCAAAATCGACGGCAAAGCGTGATTGTGTTTCAGCTTTTAACATAAAACGGCGAAACTGAAATTGCTTCTATTCTTTTCTGATAGCATGGTGATTTTTACAATTTAGTTCAGGCATTTTTGAGTTGAAAATAAACACTAATCAGAAACCATTTCTGACCATCTGAGTGAACTCTTCATACTTATATTTTAATGAGTGAAGGGAGTGGTTACCAATATTGTGAATTAATTACCAAATTCTTGTCGGCAAAACGCAATTGAATTTATTATTTATACAAAAAAAAAAATTAGTAAAGTATACAAAAGCCATGGTATAAATAGAGAAGGTATGATCATTAGAAAAAACTCAGTATCGAGAACTGTCAAAACTTATGGCTACTTAAGGTTTTGACAGCCCAGCCCATTGAAATTGTTGTTGTAAACAAATTTGTCTTGGAAATTGTTGTTGCTTTTGACTTTGCCAAATGCCAAACGTCAAAACCTTACTACCCCATTTTGTAAGATGGCGGCTCTAATGATCATACCTTGTCTTTTTATACCATGTACAAAAGCGACTATTTCTTTCTTTCAATGAATAGCCACCACACAAGTTTCTTTATCACCTCCTTATAAAAAGTTGCATCGTCTAAAAGCACTAATAAGTTCAGAATACTGCATTACCGTCTTTGTATAACATAATAAAATGCCATCCCTGATAATTGTATAACAGTTAACAGCTAATTTTTGACATTTCATTGACGTTTTTGACTTGACTTTTTGGTTTATTTTTCTTTCAAGTTTCAACTTATCATTTAGTTATCTTCTAATTGAAATAAAATACAATTCAAGTATTTATCAAACAATATATAACAGGTATTATTATAAAATAAATAAGTACAAAATCACCAATGTAAAAGACAATTAAATGAACAACAAATCAAAAGTAAAAATATTTTATAAAACAAATAATTGTAATAATCAATGTTATCTGTCATTCATTATCTTCATTAATGAAGTTTCTTTTTTTTTTTCTTTTGTAACACCCTCTGTGTATCTATGTTTATCTCGTCTCGTACACAACAATCGAAGTATAAATGTGTTCCCCGATAAATGCCTTTTTCCTCCATGTTAATAATATTCACTAAAAAGGGAAAAAAAAAAAAAAAAAAAACAAATAAATAATGAATCTAAGGGCGTACTCGCTCTTATAAACGAAAATGTTAACCTAACATACAATGTATTCACAAGAATCTGACTGAGCTCTCGCTCTAACAAAAAAAAAAAAAGAAAATGTATATTTGTATTCCGTACATACTATGTATATTCGTATCTCACAAACCTAACAAATGTTCAAGGCATTCTATCGTAGGGTTAGTTTGTAAGGTATCTGTAGTTTTTTTATTGTATATATGTATCCTAGTTTATAAGAGGGTGACAAAACGTCACACAGTTAACGTAAACAAAACTCTCTGTCATGAGCAAGAGTAGAAAAAAAAGAAAAACATTTTACTGACCGCCATGAGGCAAACATTGTATTCATTTTCATTACAAAGCAACTGAAAGAGCAGGCAATACATTATAGCCGCCAGTTTAACTTAAGTAAAGTAGTAAAGAATTGTTATTTTTAGACTAAGACAGCAACTGTAACCTAAAAGACTCAATAAAGAAATTCAATTCAATTCAATTCAAGTTTCAACTTTTTTAACACGTGTGTATTTTCATAAATAAGACGCAATAAAAACAATATTTAATTTTTCTAATAAAATAATTATTTCGTGTAGGCATTTAATAAAATAAAAAATTCATCATGGGTATGTGCCAGAGACGAAAAAAAATGCATTATGGGGATACCCATTTGCAGCGTAGATGGAGAGTTCGTAATCGCAAAAGGGACCTTGATCAGGTATTTTTGTTTTCTTCCAAAACCAAAACAAGTTTTGTTTTATTATGAAAAAAAAAAATGTATTTTTATAAAATTAACAGATTGATAAGGACATTCAGACTGGAGGTGAAAAACTAATTAATCAAGAAGTTGATTTAGATAAACCCGGTTTCGCTCAATTCTATTGTGTACATTGTGCTAAGTACTTTACCGATGATCATGCTATTCAAGCACATTTCAGAACAAAGGTAAGAATACAAAAAATATATAAATAAATGTTTTGGCTAAATTGGGAAGTGTTGGTTTCAACCATGATTTTACTTACGGGGCAAAAACTTTGCTTCATATGTTCCGCATAAGATATCCACTTTGTTTTGATATTAACCCTCTACTGCATGAATTAATATTAGCGGACGAAAAAATTAAAAAATGCTTTACATGGGTTCTTTTGGTTGTTTCAAAACGGGTTTCATTAAAAAAATTTGTTTAAATTAATTTGTTTAAAAAATTTGTTTATAAGCCAAATTTGGCTTCGTATGCATTAAGAAGTAAGAAATTTTACTAATTCTATTTATTTAGATTATGTAAAGAATAAAATTAAAAATATCAAGAGATAAATATTTAAAGGTTAAGAATTAATTCAAATTTGGCTCATTTTAAGCCATGGAACCGAGAAAAGCAATTTGTTTTTTCCGTTATATATATTTTTTCTGATTCACATTCTTTCCACTGTCAAAGTAAGTCTTGCTCCAACATTTTCACCCACTCCTAGATCTTAAAAAAAAACTTAAAAGTAATAAAATGATTGAAAAATATTATAGGTGAGCCTCCCTCCCCCTTAATTTTTTGTGGTTACGCCCCTGGAAATGGGGTTAACATAAAAAAAATATCTAGAAGTGAAGGGGCTCCATTTCTGAAGTAAAACATAGCTTTAAAGCAAAATAAAAATGTAAAGGAACAACATTTTTCAACAAAAAAAATTTACAAATTGTGTAGATTTAAGGGCCATTTTGTTCACTATTGCTCAACTTGTAGCAAACTCCCAAGTTGACAAACTTGAGAGTTGACTATAACTTGAGAGTTAAAACAAAAGTTGAGAATTGATTTTGTTCACTATCGTTTTCTCAACTCTCGAGTTTGTAAGTTGAAGTTCCTGTAATTGGATAGAAGTGAAAATATTCAAACGTCCGTGCGTCGCGTCCACAGTGATCTAAAGCAGAATTTTTTAACAAGAAAACTAGAAAAATAACTTCTTGCAAACCCATATCATCAAAAAAAAATATTGAATATTTTCGTACACAGAATGTTTTTATTTAAAGGTTTTAATAAAATGCATAAGAAAAAAAAAAATGGTTTTAGTTTTTGTTTTGTTCTTGAATTTTGTTTTATGAATTTGTTCTTTAAATTAGCGGGGCAACATTTTGCATTGATTCCTCTAAAAAGAAAAGGTAATGCCAAAATTGTGTTGCTTTGGATTATTATTTTTGTTTTCACAATAAACAAACAAAATTTTGACAGAAAAATAAAAAAAAAAAAAACATTTTGAAGCAAACTCCCAAGTTTGGTCGGCAAACTTCTACTTTTTCCGGAAGTTGAGAAAACCGAAAGTTGATAAACTCTCGAGTTGAAAATCGAAAGTTAAAAACGTCAACTTCGAGTGAATAAAACCAAATTCAGAAGTTGAAGATAAAAATCCTCAAGTTATGTTCAACTTCTAGTGAACAAAATCACCCTAAAACCCCTTAATGCATACGAAGCCAAATATGGCTTCCGTACTTTTTGCCCTCTCAAGACCAGGCCAATAATTCTTTTTCAATTGGTTCATAGCATACATAATAAGACAATCGATCAAAAATAAATTTTTAATTCCACTTTTCTTACCAAACAAACGCAGTAATTAACACTTAAAGTATGCAGTAGAGGGTTAATGGTATTCCAAAGATTGTGCTGGTTCTGTTGGCATAGGTATAAACTTTTTTCAAAAACATTATTGCAGCAGTTCCATGATAGTAGCATCATATTTTGTTTCTTTTTATTCATAATTGTTTGCTCTTGAAAAAGCAAACAAAAACAGTCGTTATTCGGGTGTGGCTTTGTGATAAGAAAGAGTCTCAAAAAACCATGGGCTTTTTGCATTATGATAAGACGGTCTTATCATGAGCACGTCCAGTCAAAATCTAAAAGCGTCTGAGAAAAAAATGACCCAACAAAGGAAGCATTTTGTTGTTTTTTTTTTTTTTTTCAAAAACTCATAAATTTGATTAAATAGCCATTTGATTAAATACTCCGCCTGTCGACATTATTTTTCTCAAATTTTTTTCCTCATCCCCAACCTTGTTTAAGATCGCCCATAATAAAATACACTAATAACATAAGTAAATTTAATTTAAAAATAAAAAACATTTCATAAAGTAAGCAGTATTTTCTATCAGAAAGTGAAAAACTAATTGACCCTCAATTCTCTAAAGAGCACATAAGAGCACCCAATTTTTGTTGCATTGGTTTAAGGAATATATAAACTAACTCATAAGTTTCAATTCATATCGGAATAACGGTGTATAATAAAACAAAATCATTAAAGTTAAAAAATAACTTAACAAAAATAATAAGATTTTATTTGCTTGCCCGAATTGAAATAGAAAACACCATCTAATATTTCCAAAATTTTATTAATATCGTTAATAAATAACTGAAGAAGAATTCTCCATTTAATTTTTTTTTAAGTTATCACAACACTTCAATACCAAGACACGATCGAAAAATAAGTGCAGGATATTGACCCATGTTTATTTTCCACCCACTTTGCCAACTTTTTTTAGGTCAATTTTGATTTTCATAAAATCGACTTTTGAATGTAGGTTGATCGACTTTACCATTATAATATTACTATATATCAAAAAATGCAATATATATATTCACGAAAGTAATTGTCGGTCTCCAGATCAACTAACAGTCGACCAAATCACATTGAGATTGTCCCCAAACACACTTCCAACTTCCTGGATGTAGGTACCGGATTACTACCTTATTTATTGTTGCTTTTGCCTTGTTGCTAAACTCCTATATATGTACGTCAAAAAAATCAAATATTTTTTTTATTTTATGCTCCGAAAAATCAATTGCTAGGCACCTCTAGAAGATACTCACCAAATATGAGCTCTTAATAAAAGTGGGAAAATCTTCCTCTCGCAGTTTTCCGTTTTTACATGAATCTCATATTAAAAAAAAATCATTTTTTTATCAATCGACCTTTTAGCAAATTTCATTAAATATTCTTGTAGGAATTCAAACGGTCTACAAAAAAGGTTTCATACACTTTTTTCGTTTATATAACCGTTTAAAAGATATTCGAGGCCCAAAGTTTAAAAAAAATCGCTTTTTTATTCTCAATTTTATAACAAATTGAAAAATTCGTATCCAAACCCCAAAGCCTATTGATTTCAATAGTTTTTTTTTTGTAACATCTGGATTTGGATACTATTATCTTCGGAACGGTTAAAGCAAACCGATATATTGAAAGCTTTGTTATGTGGCTTCAATCGTATTTATTGAATAGATCATATTAGTGCTTTTCAACGGTTGTTCATCAAAATACTTTTTTGTGAAATCTAGAATATTACAAGACAAGCTTTTGTGCTTAAATATTCGAATTACCTGATTTATGCGGATGATGTTACAATCTTTAAAAATGTCTCTAGTATTTGTGATTGTAAAATGTTGCAATGTGACCGTAATTTATTTTTCCACTGGTGTGTTCGTACCTGTTTGTTCCTTCATATCAATATTTGTAATTTTATGAATTTTACAAGAAAACTTCCATAAATTCCTTTCAAATGTTATGCCATTTGTTATATGGATTTTCCTTTGAATAAGTCAAGTTTCTTTCCTTGGTGTCTTATTTGAGCTTTTGTTAGACCATCCCGGAGTAGGCTTGTGAGTTTTGGCCACCTGATTATGAGTGTAATAATATAGCAAGGTTGGAACGAGTTCCACAAAGATTTTTGAGTTTCGCTTTGACAGGCCTAGGCTGGGGATAACCATTACGATCTATTAATCTGTATTAAAATAAATAAATAACGTTGAAAGCTCCCAGAAGTACGCCGTTTTTTTGCCATTATTGAATGGTTTTTGTGCAAAACTCGTAAAAAATTTGTTTTTACAAGTTTTCATAGATATGCGTTGAAACTAACATCGCCAAATCTAAATACTTTCTCATAACGATATCTTATGTTCGCGTTAGTGAATAACCTGTCGCTTGGAAAATATTTTACTTAAAAAATCTTCCTTTCTAATTTTGTCTCGTTTTATAAAAAAAATATTTTCATTTTTAGGTTCATAAGCGTCGTCTAAAGGCTTTGGAAGTTGAACCATACACGATTGAAGAAGCTGAACGGGCCGCTGGCCAAGGTAGCTATGTTAAACCCAAAACTCGTTCCATAACCACTCAACCATCGAAAGAAGAAGCTAAAGCTGGAAAAAGATTAAGAGTAGAAGAGAAACCAGAGACACCAGCCAAGAAGCGAAAGACGGAAAAGACGGAAAAAATGCAAGAATAAACAAATCAACAAAAGATCAACCAGATTAAACAAAAAACAACAAAATAGAAAGTGAATTAGTTTTGAAATGATGTACATACATTTATTTTGTATTGATATCAGAAGTATTATCAATAAAGAAATAATAATTGAAATGCTCAAACAAAACAAAAAACACACAAGACTTTGTTTTGTATATTGAAGTATATTTTATAATTCTTAAACATTATCGGTATTTAACGTTAATCTTAATGGATACACTAATATATAATAATTCTAAACACTTTTTTAATAATATTCTTTGTATTGTGTGTAGCTTCGCCTCGCGACTAGTATTTTCTTTTTTTTTATTTTTATTTTGTTTTAGTTAATTAATCTCCTTGTATTTTTGTTTTGTTCAATTGTTATTTTTTGTTTAAATCAATCACGTTATTAAACGAGGCGCATGCAAACCATGTACATTCTCAATAGGGGGACAGTGTGTAGCACCCGGTGGACCCCAATCATGGAGACCACGTGAATTTGCTAATCGATGCGTCAGCCGGTGGGCAATACTAAAACCCCCACTTCCTTCAAGTTGGGTCAGGACTATTATCACTTGCCTATGATATAAAAAAGAAAACAAAGTTGCATTTTTTGAGACTCTATAGAAAAAAAAAAAAAAGAAATAAAAATTACCTTTGTAATGGAGGCACGGAGTCGACAGTCTTCAATTCTCCTCTCGTTGAAACAACGTTGTAGCTTTCCTGACAATCACATTTCACGTGAATCCATTTATTTTCATGCCGATTTTCGACCATCACAACCAGACCAGCCCAACCCTAGACAGGATGAAAATATTGGTTTTTAAATTGCCTTTTAAATAATAGTGGAAAAGATTCTTTTCTCAAAAACGGTTCTAACGATTTTGATAAAAAAATTGCATATATATACTTGCAAATTAAAAAAAAAAATATTTTTTGAATTATTTATTAGCGGTACCTGTCTCAGAACCGTTTAATCCCTAACGTAGCTGAACCTTTCCATTCTTATAAAAGACTTATCCGAGTTCAATGAAAAATTTTGTAGAGAAACATTTTTACCAACCTCATATTAAAATTAAACAAGTTTTTCAAAAACAATGATTAATTTCTTAAAATGGCATACCAATTTTTGGACAATTCCAACTCATTCCGAGCAAAACGCAATTTAAAGTTTTGTTCTCCATTTAGCTTAGTACTAATGGATGCTATCTGATAGTCTCAGTAAATACTGCAAGACCTCATCATTAGTTAATTTTTGACTAAAAGTTGACATGTGCCGTTTTTCCCCTGGACCCTTCATATACATACTCATAGACTCAAGGGGTATAATGGTGAATAAGGCTAATTGTAAACACTTTGTCCTGCTAAATTTATTTTATAAATATTTTTGTATATTTTCGGTATTTAAAATTTTTAAAAATGCACTTTTGGGTCGCCAGTACTTGATCTTATATGTAGTTAAAGTAACTAATGATAAAGATTTTTATGAAAAAATTTAAGAAATAATTATGTTTTGGATTTTTGAGGATCTTCATATTTATACTTACTCAAACACCATTTAAAATGATTTTTGAAGTATGCCATTTGATTTCTTGTGTAAAAAAGAATTTTCAAATTTTTAAAAAAGATGCAGAAGAAAATATTAATCAACAATTGAAAACGAAATAAAATAATCAACAACCGCTTTTTGGATTAAAAAAAATTAACTTTTTAAAAAAATCTAAAAACATGTTTTTTTTGAAAAATCGCTTGAAATCAGATAAATCATTTACCAGAAAACCAACAACGGAAAATAGCAAATAATATTTTGTTTATCAAAAAATAACAACCTTATTTGCTTCAATACACACAAAAGTTTAAGGCAAGTTAGAGCCGTTTTTCTAATCTCTAATATATGTTAAGTTGAGGACCAAAACCAGACCCCAAAGAAATTTGAGTTCCATTTGTAAATAGAGGTTAAAAAAACCTTACTTTTGATGTTTCACTTGATGAATTTTGAGGATTTTTTTGAAAAAAAAAACCAAAACCAAAAAAAATACACCTTAAAGGTCGCAGTACAACACCCCAAAATTCATTCATTCACTCTCATAGTTTCC
The DNA here is from genome assembly GCF_945859705.1 of Episyrphus balteatus. Taxonomy (NCBI): domain Eukaryota; kingdom Metazoa; phylum Arthropoda; class Insecta; order Diptera; family Syrphidae; genus Episyrphus; species Episyrphus balteatus. The sequence goes on along the minus strand of NC_079135.1, from coordinate 81,569,157 downwards.
TAATTCTCTTAATTTTTAGTTTGTGAGACATTTGTGCTTGGATTGTAAAAGGGTTAAAAGTAAATTGTTTCGGAATACATTGGTATGTCGTATAGCTTGAGTACTGAGTTCTACATTCTAACAATCGTTTCTACTAGGTTAGGTGGTCAACTTCAAGAATAGGCTAGATTGATGCAGTAATGTAGCTAAATCCTGGTTTTCGCTGCATTCATGAGATTTCACTCATATCCGTTGCACAAATACGGCGTGCATTGTCGGATATACGTAGGGCATATCATGTTCATTTACTTACCTTCGTCAAGTAATACGCCGTCATTCCTTCACGGCCCTCATGTCGTTGTCCTTTAGTTAGTGTCAGACTAATTATGGCATCGGCTAGTAAATGTGATGGCGGATTAATTTGTTCGACTAGAAGACGCTTAGAACTATGTATTGCTAGCACACATTGAGGATATTGCTGAGGATCTTCGATGCCAGTATGCCAATGATTAAATGCCAAGCAAACTAGTAAATACATATCGCGTTCTAACATTTTATGGCAGCCAACGAATCCACGGACCTGTTTTTTTTTTTTATAAATTACAAGAATAATTTATTATTTATATCAAATAAGGAAACAAAAATAAGATCTTACCTGCCGTTTACTATGCTCTACCAATCTACCAACTTCTGGACTAGCTGGTGAACGAGTACGGAAAATAACTACACACAAATCGAGTTGTGATCGTTGTGATTTTTCCGAGTTTCGTTGTCCTTCTTGGAAGAGTGTAAATTCGGCTTCAGTTGGTTCTAGCACAGTCAATAATACACATGACAATGAACACAGTGGTTGAAGAGTTCCCTAAATCGAAAAAACAAAATCAAATAAATAAAAAAGACCCTTAAAGTTTAAATTGAAAGAAACCTACTTGAAGTCGCACTTCATTCCAACCAGATCGAACTTTACAAATATCGATGCAATCAAAGTAATTGAGAAGATCCTCAAACGATATCCAAAATACTCCCTCCGATGCTCCATGGGGCATTAAAATTTCCCTTAGCTCGTCAGTCCAAACATCTGAGTCATCCGACCAATCACCTCGCCACGAATAATGTCCCCATGGATTTCTTAATTTCAAAAGTCGATGACCATGAATGTCCTTTACATCTAGCACCGAATATGCATGCCTCGGTCGCAGTCCTTTTCTTTGGTATTCATCTTCATCTACTTTCATATTGCCACCACCACAGCTTGCTCCCATCAGGAACTTCACACATCTTGAGCTTAGCAATTGTGCCCATATAAGATCTTTATCAAGTTCATCTTCACTGGGCATTGGAAGAGAGCTTGGTTGCAGCGGAATACTTTCGCATGGAGCACCTGTTAGAGTCGCCAAACCTTCAATAGCTCGTCCTGATACTAAAGCTTCATAACATCCATGAATTTTTGCTACTGCCTTTTCGATCAAGGGCACCCAAAGTTGTTTTCTTTTTGCCTGGGAATACACAAGATGGCCCCTTTTATCACATGGCAACAAATCATCCACTAACACCGTCGTCCATTTTCCGTCCTTACACAGCCGCACTTGATAAGCACCTTGGGGGCAAATTTCTTTGGTCACCAGAACCTCTTTCACTAGGTCTTCACGCTCAGCGAGAACAGCCAATGCACTTAGAAGCCAGCAGTTTCCCAAAACACCTTGACATATATCCGATGGCAGTGGAGTTCGAAACACAGCCCATGGGGGAAATGCTCCACCATCACAGTTTATTTCATGCGGTCGACGCCATTGAACAACTGGATTTCCATCACCTCCAGTAATCGGATTGTAGTACAGACTCTTCGGAGCAGGAGGGAATGAATCATCTACGAAGAGTTCATTGTTCTCTCTGCAATATTGAATAATATTTTCCCATTTGTTACGAGCTTCGCTCTCTTCGATCTGGCGCAAGTTTTCCATCAATTTACTCTCTTGGCGATTCATGTCTACTATGATGCCACTTGTTATATTTGGTTCTGTTGGAAGAGTATTTGCGAGACCACGTGGACTTGAGCATATGTCACACACAACACTGGCTGAGGAGTTTTCATACGTACACGCCGGGCATTGCCAAGTTTTAATTGAAGTTGAGGAACCGCTACTGCTATGACGATTAACATTTACTGAAGATGATGATGAGGAAGATGGTCGTGTAACAACCGCTCCAGTACTGTGACGCTAAAAATAAAATAGTACAAGCTAAAAATCTGTTGTAAATTTATAAAAGTAAAATAAGTTTACCTTTGGAATTGCTCCTGATGAAATCCTGTCGTGCCTTGGCGATGGGCTTCTTGATGTTCTAGCCGTCGGTGGAACAAGACTTGAGGATGAAATCCCTGAAGTATGTTGTTGCGGCGACAATGCATTCGTTTGGTTATTACTATTTAATGAAGGTGATGTCGTAGACGGCGACACCGTTCCTAAGTTATTGGTATTTAATGTTGCCAACACATGCCGATTATGAAGCGAAGTGTGTGTTTTATTGTTTTGATGATGATGATGGCCACTGTTACTGTTGTTAGCTGGTGTTGATGTATATGGTCGAAAATTAGTTTGCTGTCCAGATATTATAGGTATAGTTCGAACTGATTTGCATGCAATGCAAATATTTGAATTTAAAGAATTCTTTAAAGTACACTGACTGCACGACCAGAATTCGCCTTTTCTTAAAGTCATATCTTCAATTGATGTGATGCTTTTGAGTTTTGATCCACCGCATACTACACATGCCATAGATAAATGTGAGTTAACGAGTGTGCATTTTTTACATGTCCATTCTTGTCCTGGATGTGCAGATGGATCACCTGGAAAATATTAAGTGAGTTAGATCAAAATGTTAAATTATTGCTTAGGAAATGACCAGAAGAAAATAAGTTTGTACCAGAATACATTTTTAAATTGGTAGTTTATATTGCCAGACTTAAGGAATTGTATTTTAATGAACTGCTTCAAGTCATACCAGCAACACCAGCAATTTTCTTCTGCCTCTGAGACCATTATAGCGGGTTGCAAGTGGAAATACTGCCGATAAAATCTTAACTCAGACAAAACGTGATATCCAACACGGATATCTTCTTCATCTTATCTTATATCTTCTCTGTATCTACAAAATCAAACACGGTCCTAGAGTGCCAAACATCTCTAGGGAGATGTGCCGAATCATAGGCTCATATGCGAAAAAAATGAGCTTTAGCTCTATCTCTCTTTTCAGTACATTTTTAGAGATCTATCTCAAGAAAATGAGATAGACCTCAAGAAAATATACTGAAAAGTGAGATAAGAGCTTAAGCTCATTTTTATTGCATACAAGCCATAGAGCAAAAAAAGGAATAACGACTCCTGACAGTGTTGCGAGAATATTTTCGAGGCAAAGAGCCGATTTTAAAAAATCTTGGAGCCAAAAATAGACGCTTTCAAAAATGGTCAAAAAAACGCAAAAAATTTGATTTAAATTTTTTTTTTCTTTTAAGTTACAAATATCTTTTGCTTTTCAGACTTCAAGTATAATTATTTTTTTCATTTTGTTGATATATTCTGGTTTTCAATCTCATTTACGGGCGAAAAATCAAATGAAAAGTGTATGCAAATTGGTATTCTGTTATCTTTGGTGGATTTTTACTATAAAATGCTTTGATTTTAAAGGAGCCTTAAATCGCCAAGTTCAAAATTAAAAGAGCCAAAATCCGATAAATTGAAAATCAAAATTTTAAGGAGCGAGCTAAAAGTTCAAGGAGCCTGTTTGGCGATAAATAGCCGGCTCTGGCAACACTGACTCCTGTACGATCAGAACGGAACATTATAGGTATACCTATCGCTTTATTTTAACTTATGTTAATACAGGACGCTTTAAAGAAAACTTACATTTTCTTGAGATCGATCTCATTTTCTTGAGATGAATCTCATGAAATGTACTAAAAAGTGAGAAAGAGCTTAAGCTCATTGCATATGACCCAATGTGTCCTTACAGTGAGCCTTACCAATGGGCAGAACTCTAACACGGTGGTAAATGCGTGAAGTCAAAATAGGTACTCATATCGAAAAATGCAAAAATTACAAGGCGGGATAAAAAATGCTCTTTGTGTCACAAAGCCTGTATTCCGTTATTTTAAAACAAAGTTTGCACGACGGAATAAAAAAAAATAAATGCTTGAGTGCAAAGAAATTTTTTAGAGATCGGTTTTTTTTGTTTTCAGAATGGATTTAAAACCATTAATTTTACAATAAAACATAAAAAAGGGCCCATTGTTTCCACAAAAAAAAAAACTGTTTATTTTAAACAATTCATAAACTGATACAACGTACCTGTCATAAAATGAAAATCGTCTTCCAAATCCTGTTCAAATGTTGCAATTGGTACTTCTACAATCGATGGTACTTCGTCAAATGCATGAGATGATTTTGACTGTCCCATTTTCGTACTGCACTTAAGTTCCTTTCGTGACTCTTTATTTGCGAAAACAATAAAGATAAATATTAACACAAAAAACATTTTAATAAATCAATTCATACCTATCGATGGAGCAACTGTATCTCCAATTTTTGTTACAGTTATCAAACTTGGTTGTGTTAATGAAGGTTGACTCCTTGTTGATTCACATATATCACATTGTTCTACCCAAATACGATTATAAGCGTATGAGCATTTTGTGCATGTCCACATTCTTGGAGGATTCGTTACTGGATTATTACCGTTGTTAGAGTTTGTAGAATTTGTTAAAATACTTTTAGTTGACAAATGCGATGAAGAACTGAAATAATTAATGTTAGTTATTTATAAAACAAAAATATAAATTACCTATTACAAAATTTAAAAAATATATAAAAATAAATATAACAGAAAAAAAATTAAAATGAATGAAAATAAAAATGAACCAATAATTAATTTGTTAGATTTTTTTTTATTGAATGAAATTATAATGACAATGTTTTTCTTAAATTATAATATCCTTAAAACTAAAATAAATATAAGAATAATTTTTTATCCGAAATAATGTACAATGACTTAGTGGACCATACCACTTAGTTCTTTGAATATAATTATGCACGAGGCAAACATTAAAACATTAAAAAAAAAACTTCTAGGTTTTTACTTGAACTGTTAGAAGCTTTCACGAAAATAAGAATTTTTCATCATGAAATCTATTAATGCATTGATCCTTGAAGTTTATAAGGATTTTAAGACGCATTTAATGTACTTAATAATGTACTTAATTCAAAAGAAGTAAACAAAGTCAACTGAATGTTTTAAGATATACAAATAGACTTCTAAGAACTTTTTTCAAGTTGACTTCAATATGAAAAAAAATGTTTTTGGAAACAATGAGCAATTGAAAAATGTGAAGGATATAACGAGATCACGTAGTACCCTTCGATAAGTTCTTGATAAGAAGAAGTCGAAATGACAACAAGCTTTCTAAAAAAATAGAAAAAACTAACAAAATGTTAGAGTAGGTAGTCACAGTGAGACATATTTTGGTTAAGATCTTATTATACATGATTTCGGATAAAAAAAAACTTATATCATCACTTAAAAAAAATCACACATGCTAACAAAATTAATAACAATGTTTCACTTAAACTAAATTAAAACAAAAAGTCCCCCAAACATAACACCGTATTATATTCAATTAAATAGAACATGCACCTGAACGAAAAAAAAATTAATTAACAAACAAAATAAAAACAAATGTTATTAATTTTAAACATCCAAAAACCACGTACATTTTAGATTCACTAGGTTTTTTGGGACCCTTCCAAACCTTGGCGTAGATGGAATATTCTTCGTTTTCGTTATTTATATCGGATCTATCACTAGCTCCGGATTCTATTGATTGCCCACATAATGCAGCATTCATTGAATCTGTCACCCCTGCTACAGCTACTGCAGACGATGCCGTCCCAGCTGTTGAATTATTATGACTAGTTGTAGTTTTCATATTTCCCATTATCTCAATTGAAGGGAGTTTACATGTAAAATTATTATTGTTATTGATATTACAGTTAGTGTTGCTGATATTGTTTACATTGGATAGCTTTCTAGCTGCTGGCGAACTAGTAAACTCACTCATAGATGCATATATTGAGTCTACGTTCTGATGTTGCTGTTGTTGTTGTTGTTTCTGTGCTTCAGATATTCCCACCATGTGAGTATGTTGTTTAATTTCATCCATCAGTTGTTGAGAATTTCTAGCTTTATTCTTACTTTTATTTAATTTATTGACCACTGCATAGATTGGTTCGGTTGTTGATTCAACTGCTTCAGTTCCAGCTGATGATGGATTATTACTGCCACTGACTAATTTGATTTTTTCCAGATTTTGTCTAGCCCGTCGAATAATCGTGCTATTTTCATACATATGTTGAATATGATGACCTATTGGATGATAATGTTTCCCACGTTCGGAACTAGCTCCAGCGCGACTATTAAACAGGGTTTCATAGATGGTAGTATCAACGATCTTGCCTGCTGCTCCTGTAGTTGGAACCTCACTGCTGCCTATTGTGATTGTTGGTCGATTATTGTCATTTGAATTTTTCGACCAATCTTTAACGGCAATTAGTACACCGTTGCGTGGAAATGTTGAGTGTGCAGTTGGATTAGTCGAAGAACGATTCGCATTGACGCTATACGATCTAGACAATGTTGTTATTGTCAAATTACTATTTTCATTGGTGCGATTACAAACACCACAAATATCACATAGATGCTGATTGGAAATGCTACTGAAAGAACTAGTTTGCGAGTCAGGAAATGATGACTGACGGGGATATTGATGAATGTGTTGTATTGGTTGTTCGCCTAGATGAATATTTTTTTGTTTTTCATTTCATATTATAATGTACAAATTTTTTTTTTAATTAAAAGCAGAAAACCATAAAAAAATGTATGTTTTAAATGAATGTGTTTTCGAAAAAGAGGTTAAAGTAATGACGGGATTTATACAAATAAAACAAAAAAAAAAAAAAAAAACAAATAAATTTAGGTAATGAAAAAGCTTTGGCAATGATGAACATAAATAGTTAGTCAATTAACACAGCCAATTTAATTCATGGAGATTTGGCTTGTATAAAGATTTTGTATTTAGTGCAATGTAAATTATAAATAACTTAATTGAAATTGTAAGTCAACTAACAGTAAACCCTACCAAAAAATTCAGGCGTTCAGTTAAAGAAGCAGTTTTTCAGTAAAGAATTCTTACAGAAAAGTCTAACAAACACGAAGATCACAAATATATACGTGTTAAATATTAAAATTTGTTGTGTTATTTGAGCTATAAATTTGGTCTTTCACTGAAAAAATGGTCTTCTTTATCTTTTAACGAACTGTAAGAACCTGTATTTTAGAAACTGTAGTTTTTCAGATGTGATTCCTGAAAACTTTTAAAGTTTTAATGTAGGTACTTATTGTTTTTCAGCAATGATACAAAATTGTGCGTAGCTCAAAAGTGAACAACAATGACACAATTTTATATAAGTCCGTTCAACTCCTGACTTACGTTATGATATTAACATTATCAGAAGAACAAGTTAGAAGAGCGTTTGCTGGTATTGAAACATAGACGACGAAAAAGGTTTGGCTGTTAACGAGAAGAATAATTAAAGCCGAATGAGGCAGAGTTTTGAATAAATTCAATTTTAGTAGCACGCCAATTAAAACAAAAACTCTTATTTGTGTATTTTTTTTAAACAGCATTGAAAGTTTTATAAAAACAGAAAAGTAAAGATAAGAATTCTGACACATAAATGATCCGAACTATAGATGTTACGTGATTTCTTTACATCTTTACTTTTTACCGTTCCGTTTCGTTAATACTTGCAGAAAATTCCTCTTCGTATTGTATAGTAACGTGTTTTTAAACAGCTGGAAGTTTTATCTAAAAACGCTAGAACATCTGAAAATTGTCGATCACATCTCACGGAGATTTCAAAGCAGTTTAACATTCATATGTTTAAAACATGGGACCGTAGAGACGTTCCGAGAATCTGTAAATCTGACGAATCCTGAACAAGGAGTCTAAAGTAACCATCTACTTAAAGAATCTAGCTATGAATTTGCATATACATATGTACAAGTACATATTAACTTATACGAAAGCAAGACTTTCATAAAAAAAAAAAACAAATTTGAGGTGAAAAAATGCGTTCTTTATCGAGCGAGCAATAGTTTGACTACAAATTGATAAATATGGGGAAGAAACAAATTCATTTAAAAATCGAAATTCTCGTCACATGTCACATTATAGACAAACAGTAGTTTTCCAGATTTTCAAAATTTTAATTACCATACGCATAGGGGGTCAAAAGTTTCTCATTATGCAAAAAAAAAAATTAAATATGTAAGTTTCGTTCGTTCGTTAAAGAATGGTTGCTATGTGTCCCTATCGTTTTCTAATAATTAAATAGAGACAGAAATAGTCAAAACGTTAACGTATGATCGTAATCGTGTGCCGTAATTCGACCCCTGTATTCCTTTTGGACCTGGAAGTCTGAAGATATTTTCCATTTTTGAAAATTTTCAACTTTTACAGTTTTATTTCAAAACTACCTGTAATTTATCGATATTTTGTATGGAAGCATTGAAAATTAAGTTTTTTTATTTATTGAGAAACTTTTGAGCTTTTGCGTATCAAAATTGAAAAAAAAAAAAATGAAAAATACATAGAGTTTTACGACAGTCTTATAAATAGTCTCCTTGTTTTATTAATAAAATAAGTGGCAACCATTTTCGAGGTTTATCATTCTAACACTTTTTTAGAAAGGATACAACTTTCAAAAAGTAAAGTATTGTCATCAGAATGTACTCAGTGCATATGTTCATACTTTAACTTTGACAAAATGTGAATTAAAACGTTTTTTTTTTTTTCTTGTGGACTCTTCAAATGGTTTGACTTGTAAGGCAAATGTTGTTGCAATTTAGTGATATCACAATCACTTGCCTTCCAACCGTTTCATTTCAGTCTTGTTAACATAACTTGACCTAAGGTTGACTCAGGCAGAAATTAAAAGGAATTATAAACAAAGAAATATTGCAATTGATAACAAAAAAATAAGTAAAATGTATGTATCTTCCTACATTAAAAAAAAAATATATTTTAGAGAAACAAAAAAAATTTTCTTTCTCACCAAAAACTGTATCAGAAATGTTGCTCAAAGATTTATTCGGTTTTCGAATACTATGCGTTGACAGGTTACCCGGTCGAATATTGTGTCTTTCATCATAGTTGACCCGTCGATCGCGATTATGTACTTCTGCTACTGCACCATTACCACCGCTCCCGCCAGAAGAATTCAATCCGATCGATGGTAAACGAATATTAGTTGCTTCTGCAGTTGTTGTTCCAGTTATTGTTGCTGTTGGAGTTGTTGTTATAATCGGATGTTTGCATTCCTTCGTTTCCGGCAAATTGAATATATTTTTGCAATTATTAACGAAACAAATATGGCAGCTTTTTGTTAATAAATTTCGACACGACGATCCAGAGTCCATACTCAGACTACGGGTACGTCTCAGCAGTTTTGCTTTGTTTTTTCTTTCATTTTTTTCTGTTAAATCATCCTCGAACGAGGCTTGATGTTTATGTTGCGCATTTGTTGTTGTTGCTGTTGTTGTTGTAGTAGTGGGAGTTGCTTGGTTATTGGGTTGTATTTGTTTTTGCTGGTATTGCTGTTGCAAATGTTTTTGCTGCTGATGTTGTTGTTTGCGATAGACTAGGGTTTCCTTATAAATTGGTGCTAAGTAGCTCACGCTATCACATGTTACACAATGCCATGTAACTGAATTATTTTCCAATTCACAGTCTTGGCAAATCCATCGACGATTTAAACTTGGATTCGAGAAATGATGGAAAAGTTCAATTGAATTTTTTATATACTTTCGTGTATCCTCGCAGATAATGCAATTGACTTGGGGTACATTTGGATGTTGTCTTTGTGGCCTCCTTAGACAGCCACGCAAAAGGGTTTTGTAAACACGCCGGGACTCGTTTCTGAAATATTCAATGAGGATTTGTCTGTCTTTTTAAACTTTTTTTTGTTTTATAATTATTTTTATAAATAATGTATATTGTTATGAAATAAATAAATTCAAACAAAAAACATGACAAAAATAAAAATATATGTCCTCAAATGGTAGTCAAAGACTGCATGAATTTAAACCATCAAGTTTGTTATCTTAATGTCTCTTTAGCACCAGCAATGATTTACCAATGAGGATCCTATTGACAATTTTCCAAAATAGACCGTTTATTGACTTTTTAAGCTACAAGAGTTTATTTATCTTAATTCCTATTGCCATTACACAAAGTTCATTGATATTCGGATATAATAAGAACAACAATTATCATGAAACTTAAGTACTGGGACTTTATCTTTATCTTTGGTTGATAACTGGTTACTATGTCTCTCAATTAATAGAAGAAATGAGATAAGCTAATCGAAAATAAAATAAAGGGATCGCAGAATGCCTGAACAACTTGATTGAATAAAAGCTGATGATGGTATGTAGTTCTAATAGATTGTCGTTTTACTGCAGCATATATCCTGTTCTAGTACGCTTAAGAAGATCAGAAAGATTTAGAAAAAATTAAAGGTTTCATTTCTAGCACTGAAATTTATCCACCTACAATAATTGGAGTTTCTTCTAAAGTGTAGACAGATTATAGTCGATCATTTCAGCACTCTCTTTCAATAATAATTTGCAATCAAAGTGACCCTTAATTAATTTTTTCAGTCTTAAGACATAGTTTATATACAAAATAAAACACAGCTTATGCCAGCTTTTCTGATCAACGACTAATATTCTGCGAAACTATTGCCTTTAATATAGACTGATATTTCTCATGACTTTTTGAAGATAAGGCAGGTGAATCATATTATGACATAGTATTTGAAGAAGAAATAAAAAAATGCACAAAACCAAGTAGGTGAGTCAGAGACATCATATGCATCAATTAGTTGATAAAAATACGCATCAATTTAAGTAGGTAATATAAACAAAACATCAATAATGTTGTCGATAAGCCTAGTACATAAAATATTAAAATTATAATAATTTTGAATAACATTTGAGTACAACATTAAACTTGCGTGTGGATAAGTATACCGTGACTACATCAAAACTGATATAATCTTAAACTAAATTTCTAACGTAACGCAAATTTTATATATCACATACACACATTTGTATGTCATAAAATATTATTCATACAATGACAAATATGCTTTATAATGTAATTAAATCTGAATATTATGGTAGAAATGTTTGAATCTTTTATATATTTTAAAGGTTTTCTTTAAAGTTTTTCTTAAAGAACTGTTAGAGAAAAACACAAACAAACAAAATTATTTAAAATAATTGACATACTTTTTATCGGAAAATACTGCTATCGGTAAAAAACAATACAAATTAAAGCCCATATGAATGAGATACCTTGGAGACTTCATTTATTTAGATATAAATCTAATATTTTAAATATCTTCCATGCTGCATATATCTACAACTTTTTTTGAAATGTAGGTTTTTGAAGTATAATAATACTTTTTGAAACTAAAAAAAAAAATATTCGGGCAGGGGAACCGATTACGTTTTGAAGGGTTTGTCGCATTGACAACGAAACTGTATCTAAACTTTTCATTACACCCCAAAATCTAGATTTCGAGGGAAAAAAATGTGTAAAGTATCACAAATTACATTAACCGATTTTACGCCCGAACTTTATAAAAAAAAAAAAAAAACAGTAGAAAGTGATGAAGATTTTCCCAAACGCTCATAAAACGACCTTTCACTCAGCAATCTAGATTTTGGAGACACACACAAAACAAAATAATATGCCGTTTTATTATCTTCAATAGAACCTAAAAAACGTGCGGGGTATTCAGTTGAGATTTTTTTATTTTTTTGGTACGTCACACAGTGCAATCCATTAATGACTTTTCAACGGAATGACGTTAAAATAAATTGCGTGATTTGTTTAATTTATTAATCCGTTAAACCTAACAGTTTGGATAATCAAAAATGCATTTTCCCTCAATTTTCACAAAAAATTAAACCTCATTGATTTACGTTTATCATTTAAAATAAGCATTTAAGTTCGATTTATTTGAAACTTTATATCTTAAATATGACGGTTATATTAAAGGATGATAGATAATATTAATTGAAAAATATAGTATAGCATTTTTCTTAAATTTTGTAATATTTTTTTCATTTTTTAAATAATTAAGAAGATCATTAAAAATTTGTATTCCTTTATAAATAACATGTTTTGGGAGTTTCCAATTTTCTGACCCAATCGTTATTACAACGAAGAACCTCTTATCAGAACGGGTAGGAAATATATTGAAACTTTAATTATAATAAGACGTTAGCTTAGAATCGTTAGCTTAGAATCGTTAGCTGTGTTTTATTATTTCTGTGATCCAGATCAGATCATTGTTTTTATTTGCTTTACAACAAAAGCAGGATCTCGCTTTTTTAGCAAATACAATGATCAGATCTGGATCACGGGAATAATAAAACACAGCTGTTGTAGTATGCGGAGATTAATAAATTTTCATACTGACTGATAGAGATTAACTAAACTGTAAGCCGATTGACTGTAGGTACTGTCTGGGAACTCTTAAATTCAAAATCAAGCAAAAAGTTTTTAACTGTAATAAATAACATTCAAACTAAAATAGATTACAGTCATCAACTCGAAGAGCTTGCTTCTTAAAGCAAACCAAAATAATAACCAATGAAAGTAAAATTAAAGTGTAACAGCATTATGTTTCATTATGCTAGGCTTACAAACCTTTATTCTTTATATAGATAAATCTACGCATGTATACATACTTGTATATTAATCTTTTTCAACCTCAATCAAACATCAACAACAAAGAATTTCTTTAGTTGACAAATATAAAAAAAAAAAAAATATACAAAAAAACCATAAATGCTCCAATAAGAAATCGGTCAAAAAAGATCAATGAAGAGAAAGTAATTTGTGTGACAACATATCAATATAATACCACCATTCAATGTCCTAGTATTCTAATCCAATTTAAAGTCATAAATTTACTTTCATAAAAAAAATCAAAACAAAATTTTTAAGTAGAGCTCCAACCAAGTACATATTTAGAATTACCATACCATTTTTTTTTTGTGTTTTTACATAATTCCTTTGGACTGGATAAATAAAGTTATTCTTGCTTTTTTTTTTTTAATTTGCTTACTCTATAGTAACACAACAACCACAATTTTAACAACCACCTTGAAATAGAGAGGAGGACAAACAAGAGGAGAGATAATATCCACATACAAAGTGTAGGTAGGTAATTGAATTTCTAACCCATATTTTTTTTTTTTTTTTGCTCCAAAAGCTGAAAGTGACCCCCTTAGCAACAACAACAACAATAATATATCAATGTTTATTGCACTTTTTTTCCTTTTTTGATTTTTTTATTACTCTGACACCGTTTTCAAATAGATTTTCTGATTTTGTTATCTTTTTTTTCTTCACCACAGTTATTTCATTATACCCGAAAACCTCAATGTATCTAGAATACACAACTTTGAGGGATCTCTTCAGGGTCGATGGCAGTTCATTTTTTTTTTCGTTCGTATCTTTTTTTTTTTTGCAACAGAAAAAGGACATCATATACAATCCTTTGTGGTTCAAAGAATTAATTTAATTTTAAAAATTGTTATTTTAAAGAGAAGATTATCACACTTTACCTAATTATTGTCCGAACCGATTAATTAAGAACTAGGTATAAACTCAAAGACATTCCTTTCTATCTTTTTTTTATACAACAAAAAACCAAAAAAATCCAACACAAAAGAAAAAGCAGAGCAGAGCTCTTTTTCTGCTTCTGCTGCTACCAAGTATACAACCGAGCTGCTGCTTTTGCTGCTGCTGACAGTTTTATGTGCGCGATTTGAATAAATCAATATTAAAATAAACAGCAGTTGTCATTTTGGTGAATCGATTTTTCTCGCTGGTTGCTTCTGTGATTCGGGGGCTGCATAAAAGCACCACTCACACAAGAGAGGAGTTTTCAAAGAAACAAAAAAAAAAAAAAAGTAAAATAGAAAAAAAAAAAAAAACCAAAAACGAAAGGAAATCAAAGGAAACAAAGAAGTGTATAAGCAACCTACCCATGAGAACTGATTTCAACATATCCCGGTAGAGTGGTATTGGAGGAGGCAATTTGTTGTTGTTGCTGCTGTTGTGGATGGTTTTCGTTGTCGATGTTAGCAGCACGAATTTGACAAGAGCCTCCTTGGGGGCATTCACCATTAGAAGAAGGGGATGCTCCGCTGCAAGTAGCAGAAGCAGCAGCAGCAGCAGCAGGATCATTTGCATTGCATGATCCTGCAGCAGACAACGACGCAGACTTGCCAGACAATGGATGTTGTTGTGATGGTGGATGATGATGTAGATGATTCGCCGATGATAATGTTGTCGTTGATGATGATAGAATTCTTCGGATACTACCGCATTTTACACATTTCAAACACTCAGTTGGATTGATTATGTTACAATTTGTACATGTCCATTGAAGCACCGAAGCAATTGTACCCATTTTTTTCCAATGATACGAACATGGCTCTGATGAGTGAGGATTTGCAAACAAAAAATTTGTTTTTTTTTTTTTTCTCTTCTGAACACTGTCGTTGTCTTTTTTTTTTAGTGTCTCTTATCTATACATAGATTTTATATATGAGCGAATATACGGTTTTTTGTATATTATGAATGACGATTTTTAGTGAAATGATTTTAAAAAAATGGAAACAAGCGACTACTAATATTGGAAAATAAAAAAAGGAAAACAAATTATTGCGATGACCGTGCAGAAATTATCAAAAAAAACAAGGGGATTTTCGTTTTTGTCTTTGGTAGACATCACTCCTTTTGAGTTCTCGAGATGGAAAAAAAAAAGTCAAGCATAGCACAGAGGGAGAAGCATAGAAAAGCAACATATCGAAGGTGGATATTTTTGTTCGGTGAATTTTCGTTGAGTTTGTTCGCTGTCAAAATTGGCTGTATTCAGTGGATGTTAGATAATGGTTGAATTCAGGTATGAAAAATTGAGAGATTTTGAAGAGAAGTAGGTACATTTTTGATTTTGTACTCCGAAAAATGGATTGCTAGACACCTCTAGAATAGGTGTGTTTTTTATTAACACCGGGCTCAACTGGAAAAAAAACGACTCCGGGCTTAACTTGAAAAATTGACAGCACTGCATATTAACAGCCATATTTATAAAAGAATTTTAAAGGTTGTTTAACGTTAAACAACCTCTAAATAGCTTTTAAGTACAAACAGCCATATTTATAAAAGAATTTTAAAGGTTGTTTAACGTTAAACAACTTCTAAATAGCTTTTAAGTACAAAATGTGTATTTATAAAGAATTTACCCATTTAAGAAACGTTGCTTAACGATTGCTTAACTTAAACGACATTCACCACGTTTAGAGCTTGCTTAGAGCCATTTTAAGATTGATTTGACCACATATGAATTATTACTAAGATCGTGAGCTCAGTATCATGTTATTAATTTATCTAGGGTGTGGGGTGAAGACTTCATTTTGGTTTGAAATGAAATTATTCCCTAAAAGGAGCTTGAATTTTAAATTCAAATCAAAGAATTAAAGAATGTTAAAAAAATTGAAATGGTTACCCAACTAGCACAACAGCGCTTCTATAAATTGAAATCTCGCAGGATCTACTTTCTATACAGCTTGTATTGAGCTTGCTTCTGAATTTAACTGCTTATAGAAGTTCGGACTTGTTTAACAACTTCTAATAAGTTGTTTAAATACTGTTAAAGAAACTTAAACGAAAAAAACTTGTTTTTCGGATAATCCTGTTTAATGAATTTATAGAAGCTTTACAGAAATTAACAAGTTTTGTATTTGATTTTTGGTTTTGATATTAAATAATCTAGCTCGTACACTTTTTGGTTTTGACATTGAATAATTTAGCTCGGACATTTTTTTGCTATTTGAACTGATTCAGTTTTTGATTTCATCAATGAATATACTAGGATGGCCGAGTGGGTAGAGTGATGGACTACCATCAAGCAGATACGAAGTTCAATTCCTGGGTGTGGTAAACAAATTATATACTTTAAAAATTATTATTAATAGATATACTAAAAACGAATGGAATGTTATATATAATATCAGATCAAAAGATAAAATTCATGATTTAAAACTAGTTAAAAAAGAATTCTTTTTTTGTTTTTGTAGTTGTTTTTTTTTTTTAAGTTGCGATAAAACATGTATTAAAGAGCTATACAAGCTCTTCCGAAGCTATCTGTCAAACTTCAAAGCTTCTGTAGAGCTTCGGTAAAGCTTCGTTTAAGTTCCTTATAGAGGGTCAAACTTGTATAACGTTCTCCTTTTTCCATGCCCAACAACCTTACTAAAGTTTAAAAGAAGCTGAAATGTAGCTTTTGTAATGCCTTAACCGAAGCTGAAATGTTAGTTGGGTAGTACAAATGAAAAAAAAAAAACAATGCTCTCTGGCTTTGCTCTGTGCATTTTATTAAGGAATCCGACGAAAGCAAACTCATCGTCAACGACCTAATCTGTTTTTTTTGCGCAGTCAAAGTTAAGAATTTTTGTTTACAACAATACATACCCTCAAGTTGTCAAAAACTACAGTACACATAAAAAGGTAATATATTCCGAACTGACATTGGTCGCCAAATTGTCAAAACATGACAATTTGGCGACCAATGCCAACTACCGTGATTCTTAATTGTTTAAATTACGGACGAAAAACGCACAAAAACCGAAAAACAACGCACACAACTAATTTTTGAACATTTATTTACACACACACACAGAAACACACAGAAAATTTGTTATTTTTCAATTTATAATTTTTTCAAATAACATTTTATAAATTAAAACAAAAACAAATTTCCTGTTTACCGCGATTGAAATATAAAAATTAAAGGCCGGCCTGACAGATTGATGCCCATTTTTTGACAAACAAATTTTGACATTTTTCGGAATATATTACCTTATTATGTGTACTGTGGTCAAAAACCACGTGATGTTTCTGAAATGTAATAGTATTTTGTACTATTTGTATTTGATTTTTATTTTTGAAATTGAATAATCTAGCTCGGACATTTTTTTGGTTTAAAGCCTGGTACGCTGCTCGCGCTAAATTTTAGCTCGCATACAAATTATCGATGAATTTTATCTGAGCTAAAATGGATCCCATACAAATTATCGATAACTTGTATGGGAATTTTATCTCAGCTAAAATTTAGCGCGAGCAGCGTACCAGGCTTAAACATGGAATATTCTATCTCGGATTTTTATCTTCTTGAAGTTATAGAGTTTTTGATTTTATTAATTATTATCCTAGGATAGCCGAGTGTGCAGAGCGGAGAGCTGACAGCAAGCAGATATATACCAAGTCCGATTCCTGGGTGAGGGAAAACAAAAATATTCTTTTAAAATTTATTAATACTAAAACCTAATGAAATGTAATATTTGTTTTCAGATAAAAAAGATTAAATGCATGTTATAAAATCGAAACGAATTTAAAAGAAAATTATTTTTTATTTTTGTTGTAGTTGTTTTTATAATTTCTATTGGACTTATATGGGGTACTTGTTTCGCATTGGTCAATCTGCACTGGTGAAGAGGTAAACAAACATTTTTTCCAATGCTAATTACAACAAAAAAAGCTATTTTGAAGTCCAAAAAAACGTTTGTTTACATCTTCACCAGCCCAGAACTGACATTCGGTGGAAGTTCTCTATTAAATGAGCTATACAAGCTCTTCCGAAGCTACCAACAAAACTGTAAGTATTTTTAGTTGAAAAAAAAAAACAAAACCAAACGTAAAAAAAAACAAAATGTCTCTTTGTGCCTGGCTACACGGTGATTTTTCAATCGCCTAAGAAGTGAGCTTGAAGACAAGAGGGATGAGGAGTGAAGGGGGAAGATGCTCACGAAGGGAATTGAATTTTCTGAGGGTAGTACACCCAACAAACAATATCCCTTCTATAAAGGCTTGGCCACACCGGAGGGTACGCGGTAGCGGTACGGGTAGCGGCAACGATATTTGTATTAAAAAAATTCCACACCCGAACGTTGATGTGTCAGTTTGGAATTTTTTCCATACAAATACCCGTACCGTTACCTGTACCTCTACCGCGTACCCTCCGGAGGGTATGCGGTATAGCGGTAACGATATTTGTACTAAACAAATTCCACACCTGAACGTTGATATGTCAGTTTGGAATTTTTTTCATACAAGTACCGTTACCTCTACCCGTACCGCTACCGCATACCATTCCAAACTGACATATCAACGTTCAGATGTGGAATTTTTTTCATACAAATATCGTTACCGCTACCCGTACCGCTACCGCATACCCTCCAGTGTGGCCAAGCCTTTAAAGGCTTGGCCACACCGGAGGGTACGCGGTAGAGGTACAGGTAACGGTACGGGTATTTGTATGGAAAAAATTCCAAACTGACACATCAACGTTCGGGTGTGGAATTTTTTTAATACAAATATCGTTGCCGCTACCCGTACCGCTACCGCGTACCCTCCGGTGTGGCCAAGCCTTAAGATTAGCCACACCGAAGGGTACATGCGGTAGCGGTACGGGTAATTGTATGAACAAAATTCCACATCTGAACATTGATGTGTCAGTTTGGAATTTTTTTCATACAAGTACCCGTATCGCTACCGCATGTACCCTTCGGTGTGGCCATGCCTTTAAGGCTTGGCCACACCGGAGGGTATGCGGTAGAGGTACGGGTAGCGGTAACGATATTTGTATGAAAAAAATTCCACATCTGAACGTTGATATGTCAGTTTGGAATTTTTTTCATACAAGTACCGTTACCTCTACCCGTACCGCTACCGCATACCCTCCGGTGTGGCCAAGCCTTTACAATTACCCGTACCGCTATCGCATACACTTCTGGTGTTGTCAAGCCCTTATTTCATTTAGATGTCAGTTCTGCACAATAAAAAAACTAATCAAACGCATCTTCCATCAGTTTTTCTATTTCCCACCAGATGGCATATCAATTAACGTCAAATGGCATTTTGGAAAGAAAAAAAAAAAAAACCGAGCGAGTGAGAGGTGTGAAAAAATGGCGACAAACGTGAAAACTTCTAGGAGTGTTTGAAATTAAAATAAAACTATCGTTTTTAAACTAGAAAAGTATCAACCATCAATTACTACATATTCCTTCTATTATTGAAATTTATCCATAAGAAGTGCTCTATATAACACAAAAAAAAACGTAAAAATCTGCCGAAACTTTATTTGACTACCGAACAAAAATATAATTTCTCATCGTGGTTTATTTCTTTTTTTTTCTCAATTCCTATATCCAGGTATCCTTTTTAGATAACCTGTTCCTACCAGAATACATAGAAGGAAGACCGCTTTAAATAAAGAAGTCACATATTTGGCAGCGATGTCGTATCCACCGCGTCCCCCAATGGTTCCAACCATGCAGTCATTTATGCCACCGCCGCCGATTCCACCGCCTGTCATGTCATCCATGGGCACACACGTAGGTTTCCTAAGAATATTGTAACTCTTTTATTTCTTAAAAACTTACACTTAAATATTTTTGTTATGATAAAAACTATTATAAAAAAAAAAGAAAAAAGAAACAAAAAAAAAAAACATAATCTTGCCATAAAAGGTCCAAAAATCCATCTCAGAAAAGCTGTAAAGCGCGACTCTAGACATTAAATTGTATTGTGTTCATTTAGTGTGATTGATATCCCAGGGTTGGGTAAGTTTTGAATTTAATTTTTTATTTTTTGTTTCAATGTAAAACGGCTCTAGCGAAAGAGTGGTTGTATTTGTAGCTCGAGGGATACTCTTAACCTTATTAGAGTGTTGAGTTGGGGTTGGCGTGTGTAAATAAAGATAAAATCCGTGAGTCCACAAATAATGTTTATAATTCTGAAGGGAACATAGATCCCTGAAGGTTTTAAGTTAGTCAATTAAGTTTATAATAAAATTAAAGTAATAAGTTTGTGTTACTTAAACGTTTACCCAGTTGATTGAGACGTTTTTTTGTTGTATTATTTCTATTAAAGATAATGCCTCCTTTATCAACACCACCCCCGCCAACTAGACCATCATTTAGAAATGCTGCAACTATTAGCTCTCAACCGACCGTCTATTCAAGGATTAATCCAGATCCGCATGCGCAGACTCAATTTAAAGGTCCCATAATCACTGTATTTGTGGGTAAGTAAACTTTTTTTCTTTCAAAAATGATTTAAAATGAAGACAAATTAAAAAAAAAATATTCGCTGATTTTTTTTTTTTTCAGGCAACATAAGTGAACGAATACCTGAAATATTAATTAAAAGAATTCTTAGTGCATGTGGACAAGTGGTCAACTGGAAGAGGGTTTCAACATTTGGATTTTGCGAATACGAGTAAGTATCGTTGGGTGTGGTTGTCCTTGTTCCAATGGCAACAAATAGTTCTTAGCCCTGATTTTTCAATCACCAGTTAGGCTATCAAACAAATAAAGGTCAATATAAAAAAGTTGATATTCCTAGGAATAAGCTCTATCTGAGGTTTATCTGACTATTGAAAAATTTGCCCCTTAGTCAATAAAATGGGTAGGTAGAGGTTTAGCCGAATGGCGATTTAAAAATCTATAGCAATCTTAGCAACCTTAAAGGGACACATAAGTGGCAAAAAGACAGAAGCTTAAGTCGAAAAAAAATTGAAAACAAAAAATCAACTCTTATCTTTATTTTCTCATTACGTATAAGTTTAGTAGAGTAACTAAAGCAAATTATTAGGGAACCCGGCCGAACAGCTTTGATTTTGACGATTTTTTTTTCAAACGTAGGTAATTAAAAATACTTTAAGGTCTATAGATTAAAAATTGCCGGTGTTGCCGTATTGTTTTTTAAAATTAAAATTAAATTTTTTTTAACAAAACCATTTTTTTTGCCTAAATTTCATAAAACAAATGATAGCAAAAGATTCTCTAGGTAATTTAAGGAAAATATATAAAAGGCAGTAAGGGACAATCTTCCATCGTTTAAGCAATAAATGCAATTTTCTAACATTCTGACCTCAAACACAAAAAAAAATATTTTGAAAACAACAGCAACACCTACAATATTTTAAAATACATTTTTAAAAAGCCAGAAGCTCATTCTTATCTCTTAAATTTAAATCCACTAAATTTAATGAAGACTTTTTGAAAAAATGGTCCTCAAACTCAGAATTAAAAAAAAAAATGTTTTTAGAAAAATTTAAAATTACTTTTTTCCAAACATTTTCTAATAAAATATGAATTTATTTAAAAAAAATTTTTGGCCATAAATATTATCAGTTGAATTTCGAAGCAAAAAAGGTAAAATATATCACACTTTTGAAAAAAAAATGAAAAATTACTTCAATTTCAATGGTTTTTTTTTTATTAAAACTGAATTTTCGCATTGAAATAATTAATTTTCTCAAAGACTGTGGTAAATAGGAACTTTAAATTTTTGCTATTTAACTTTCAACAGTAAGGGTTATTAAATGAATAAAAAATAATTTTACGTTTAGATGTTGAACTTTAAAAAAAAATAAGTTACATTTTTTTTCAAAACTTTTATTAAAAAAAGTTCTTCGAAAATGAAATACTTTTTAATTTTTTTCATAAACCGTAATACATATTGACATTTCCTTTTATAATTTGAAATCATAATAAATGCGGCCAAAAAAATTTGAAAATAAATGCATTTTATATTACGACCAAGTTTAAAAAACGACATGTTAAAATTTTTTCAATAATTTTTTTTTCAAAAATCTGAGTTCAATTACCATTCTTTCAATAGCCGTTAATTCAATTAACTTAATTTTAATTTTACATATATGACTAAGCTTCTAGCTTTTAAAAAATGTATATTTGAATATTGTAGGTGTTGCCGTTGTGTTTAAATATTTTTTTTTGTGTTTGAAGTCAATTAATAAGAAAATTGCATCTATCGCTTGAACGATGGAAGATTGTCCCTTACTCCCATATATTTTTTTTCCTTGAATTTCCTAGACAATCTTTTGGCATCAATTAATTTATGAAATTTAAGAAAAATTTTTGAAAAAAATTTGTTTTTGTTCACAAAAATCTTCAATTAAATTTAAAAAATCAAAACGGCAACACCGGCAATTTTTAATCTATAGACTTTAAAGTATTTTTAATTACGTTTGAAAAAAAAGATCATCA
Organism: Episyrphus balteatus; assembly: GCF_945859705.1. Taxonomy (NCBI): domain Eukaryota; kingdom Metazoa; phylum Arthropoda; class Insecta; order Diptera; family Syrphidae; genus Episyrphus; species Episyrphus balteatus. The sequence continues at coordinate 81,546,909 of NC_079135.1, read as the reverse complement.
AAATCTAAGCTGTTCGGCCGGGTTCCCTAATATTGCCAATTTTTGAGCTTTAGTTACTCCACTAAGTTGTAATATAAAAATATAAATTAAAAAAATTAAGCTTGGATTCACTAAGAAATGTAGAAAAAAGTTTCAGTTCAATTAAAATTAAAAAAACTTTAAAAAAATATTATTGAAAATGTAATTTAGCGCTATTTGTTTTTGAAAAAAAAACTACAAAAATTGTTTTTGGAACAAATAAGGTTTCTGCATCATTGTTTTAAATTTTCCGTTTGGAAAAACTGAGTTTGAAAAAAATTAGTTTGAAATTTTTGAATTTTTAGATGTACCTCAACAAAATAAAACAAAGAAACAAAAAATAAAAAGTGAAAGAAATACATATTGTAGTGTGACTTCTCTTGTTGTGAACTCGATGCCAAGTAGTTTATATCAGGGCTTCGTTTCGTCGCTTTAAGCAAAATTCAGGCTGAACTGAAAGAAAAAGTTGGAATCATCTGACAATCTGCTTCTAAGCGAATATTTAATGTTATTCATTTGGACAAATTATGACACGGGCGTAAGTAGGTGAAAATATTGTCAAGATCTCCAACTTTTCCAATTTCATGTTTCCATTAATTTGGAATTGGAATTGTTCGTCGTATTGCCGTCCACCCTTTCTAGTTCGATTGATTCCAACTCTTTCTCCCAAACAGTAAAATTTAGACATGCTAAGTTTATCAAAGTATGTATGTCGTATCAGGGTCCATATTAGACTTAGCATTTCCGATAATTCTTTAATTTGTGAAAACCTAATTACCTATCGATAAAAAAAACTGTTCTGTTAATTTTACTTCGTCTGGTTTTTCATGTAAATTCAATCCGTTCTTCAGAACGTGAGTATATTCTTCTGAGAAGAAGAGATTTATACAGTTTTACAAAATCTCAAGAAAAATTTTACTGGAAAAATCGTTGAATGTCGCTCAAATGGCAATTGGATTACTTAATTGGTGGAGTGCCGGAAATATGCGCCATCCCTGGTCTAGACCGTTGTTTATCATTTCTTAATAAATGGAGTTTGCTGATTCCGAAAACTACATTAGATTTTTTCCAGCAGCTCTAGTTTTTAAATTATTCATACATATAAAGGCATACCTACAAAGTTTCGTCAAAGTTTTTTTTATTTAAAAATTTTATTTTTGTATTTTTATTTTATTTACTGAACCGAAATACATTGCAACTTTAAAAACGCAGGTGATAAGAACAACTAAAAAAATAGTATGAATTTACCCCAAAATGTGATAAATGAAAATATCTTAAAAATTAGAAAAATTAAAATATCTTAAAAAACAGCGTGATTTTTAGGCTACATTATGTTTGAGAAAAAAAATTTCTGGAAAATGTTAACAAACAGTTAAATAAGCATAACTTTAAAATTAGTAAAATTACCCCCAAAATGTGAACCCAAATCCATACGATTGATATAAATCTTTCTGAAAAATTTTGAAAAAGTTGAAAATTGTTGGCCAGTATTATAAGTCGCAAGCAAACGATTTAAAAGTACAGTCAATGTAAGTGAGTACTTAAGGAGTATTAGTATTTAGTACTCCTGAAGTACTCACTTCGACAGCTCAGTTTTCGACTGATAAAAATTTCTAAATAGTTTTATTTTGGTAAAGTACTTCACGATTTTGGTATAAACATTATAACTGCATTCAAAATTTAAAAATTCGATTTCAAAGAGTTTTTTTTTTATTTTGGATTTAAAAAAAAAATTGAATATTTTTTTCAAAAACGCCTCTAGCTCAATCTCAAGTTTTTGAGTTCAATTTGAATTAAGATCTTGATTTTTTCCATTGAAAAACGAATTTAATTTTTTGTATTATTATTTTTTTTTAATTTTAGCAACTTGAACTCTAAGAGCAAGTTCGTGCGACCCTGTCGTGCATTTTATTTAACTGAAGAAATAGTAGATTTGCATGAGATTAAGGGCCGGTTTGTTCACACTCGATTATCTTTTAGTCAAAGATTTTTCTATGGAATAATCCTTAATTAAAAGATAATCGACTGTGAACAAACTGGCCCTAAATATATTTTTTGGATATCCGGATCCTTTTTGATAACAAGATAAAAAAAATCCCGGTTTCCATAAATCGTTGGTGAAGCGGGCAAAGTGTGTAAAGTTACTAAAAGTAAGTTTTGTTATTTTATAATTATGAATAAATAGAGAGTTCCTCGTTTGGGCGATTTTTCGAAAAATTTGAGTTTCACACTTTGCGCGCGTTTCTGACGATATACAAAATATACAAAAAAAGATAAGAAATTATTTAGTAATTCGTATTCGTATAGAATTATGTTTGATTTTATAATTGAGTTTGATTAATTGAGTAATTATTACACTTGTAACAGTAACCCATCTATTCAAGTCAATTCAGATGTATTGAATTTGGTGGTAGCAACCATTTAAAAAACTTTTCAGGTTGTCGGGACATTTTGGAAAATAGATTTAAGTCCGGGAATCAAAATATTGAGTTTCCCATCGATTCTTGACTATGATGATTTTATGAAGAATACATAAAATAAATATGATTGTTTTTGTCTAATAACAATTGCCAGTACAGTCCTTATGGAAAGCTTTTTTAAAATTATTTGCATGTCATATTTTTCACCATACTAAATTGCAAAAAAAAAATCTCCAATTAAATGTATTTACCCACTCATGAATTTTCCCATTTCATCCGACAAAGACAACTTGCCTAGCGCAAGTATGGAAAATTCATTAAAATACGAGACAAATGTAAGCTATTTTTTGTTGTATACATAAAAAATAACAGAATGTAAACGCACTACGAGGTTTAACTATGTATTGCGCTTACTACGATCACCCTATTAGAGCTTTAAAAAGGAACGGAATTATGCAGGTAATTTCATAACTCATCCCACGCATCTGGTTCTAACTAGTGATCCGTATGTGGGGTTCGTTGGGTTGACTTCAGAAATCGGCGTTTTTGTAATGTTTCATTTCTGAGGCCAACTGAATGCTGGTGTTTTTGCATTTACTTGTACCAGGAGCTTTTAGACATTCCTTACTTGGCGGTCATATGCAAAAATATGTATAAAATTTTTTAATGTTGAATTTTACTTGGAAACAATTTTTTAGATTAGAGTTGAAATACACCCCTAAATCATATTATAACATACGCCAATTTTACTCAAAAAAAAATCTCACAGTGATAGGCGTACCACTATCACAGACAAAAGTAATTCAACGAGGATTAAAACCGGTTTTACGCCTTATTTAAGCATACACGGGAAGATGATGTAAAACTTTCTATTTACAATTATCTCTGCTAAATATTTAAAAATATGTTTTTGACTACAGAATATGAAAACGATTTGTATGTAAGAGTTTTACTGTTTCATTCTTCAACTCAAAAAAATGTTGTAAGGTTTAAGACTGACACTTCGTCCCCTTATCTCGTACAATTAGATTTCATCCGGATGAATTAATCCTTTAAGTGGTAAAGTATTCACGAATGGTTTTTGTTATTCATATTTTTAATTAAATTTAAATGTTTCGACCCCATTTATTTAAATGTTTCGTTATTTGCTTTTTGGTTTTCAGTTAGGTAAGCAATTGCCTTATTTATTCAGTTGACATAATGTTTTTAATTTAATTGCAGATCATAAATTTGTTAACTATTATAGCTGATCACTAATTATTTCTTTTGGGTGTTTTCATATTTTCTAAAACGATTTTTTTTTTATGATTTAAAAAACATTATTTTTATTATTTACACTTTGTTTTAATTTTTATTTATAGCGGTCCAACTGCAGGAATGCGTGCTGTTCGTCTGCTCAGCGAAATGGAATTCGATGGTAAAAAGCTAGTGGCAAAAGTTGATGCAAAAAATAAACTCTTATTGGATAATTATAAGGAAGAGGAGTTAAAATTGGGCGGCAAGAAAGTAGAACTTGAAAAGGATGAAGACGCTTACGCTCTTAGTCTTATGGGTCGAATTATGGAAGAACATAAACACGAACTTCCTCCCGCAAATGATGGTAACTACGACAAACGAGACTATTACAATATAAATTCTAAGAACAACATTACAGGAAGGCAAGATAACACCGATATCAAGATGAGTAAATCTCTACAAGATGCTAATCTTGAAGATGAAAAACGAAATTTGATTAGCAGTGAGATCGGTAAATTTCGTAAGAAGGCAGAAGCTGATGATCATCGGAAAGAAAAGGAAAAAGACCGTAAGAAACGACATGATGAAAAGGAACGTGATCATAAGGAACATAAGGATCATAAAGATAAGGATAAAGATAAGGATAAGGAAACGGATAAGGATGATGAAAATGATTGGGATGCTGATGAAAAGGAAGTTGTTGTTAAAAAAGAAGTTAAAAGAGACAAAACTGTAGATGCATCGCCTTCTAAGAAAGAAAAAGATCGTGATTCGAAGGATAAGAGAAAGAGAAGCAAGTCTCGTTCGAAAGATCGCGAAAGAGATCGTGAAAGAGAGAACAGAGATAGAGAGCGTGAACGTGAACGTGAAAGAGAGCGTGAAAAAGAACGCGAGAAAGAGCGAGAACGCGAACGTGAACGAGAGCGCGAAAGAGAAAGGGAGAGAGAAAGAGAGCGTGAACGTGACAGGGAAAGGGAGCGTGAAAGGGAACGTGAGCGAGATAGAGAGCGTGAGAGGGAACGTGAAAGAGATAGGTAAGCATTTCTATTATCTTATAACATTTTATTTACTTTTCAGGGGTCCCTGGGTTCTTTTTAATAGAATTTGTGTACATAAAAAATACTTTTTCGTATCTATTTTATTTTTTTAATTTTTAAAGAGAGAGGGAAGAAAAAATCGTAAAAAATGTACGAGATATCCAGCGTGAAAAAGAAATTGAAGAAGAAATGCGGGAGCGCAAAAAGTTGGAGAAAAAGGCGCGTGAGAAGGAAGCTGCATACCAAGAAAGACTGCAAAATTGGGAACAGCGAGAACGGCGGAAAACAAAAGAATATGAAAAGGTTTAAATGTTAATGTTATTATTTTTTTCTTAATATCTTTTCTAACAGTATTTGTTTTTTTAATTTCAGGCAAAAATGAAAGAAAATCTGAAACTTGACGAGAGAGAGAAGGAAGCAAAGCGGTTAAAGGAATTTGTCGAGGACTATGACGACGACAGAGATGACCCTAAATACTACAAGTAAGTAACTTCTAATAATTTTATTTAAGAAAATATATAATGATTTATATGGGTTGTTTTGTCTTATAGAGGCCGGGAACTTCAAAGAAGACTTGCTGAACGTGTCCGAGAAGCTGATCTAGATGCCAAAGATCGCAACCGGGAACAAGAAGAACTCGATGAGCTTAAGAACAAAATATTTAGCGGAGAATACGAGAACCCAACGCAAGAGTTTGAACGAGCGAAGAAGGAACGTGAGAAACTATACAAGCCTCAAATTCTAATTGACGTTAATTTAGAAGCACAGCTACGAAAGGAGCGCGAACTTGAAAAGGAGAGAGAGCGAGAAATGGAAAAAGCCAAACGCCTCAAGGAAAAGGAAAAGATTGCAGCCGCAAAGGAGAAATACATACAGGAGAAGGAGGCACATGAGGCAGCGATTGCAGCTACAGTCATGCATACAGAACCTATTGATTCTGATTCAAATGACGAAACATTAACATCAAATCGTGAGTCCAATACCAATCACCCAATCATCATGCCGCCAGCTAGACAAGAATCAGAGTCGAGAGATAGCGTGTCGAATCATTTCCAAGATGAGGATTCTCGAGGATCCATGGCATCGTCCAGTCATGGTTTCAGTCCTGTCAATAGTCATAACAATGTAACAACTCCTGGTACTCCTCCTATTTCCGCTCCACTTATAAGTCTCAATTTAGGAGTTAATGCTAAGAAGAAAAAAATCGAGGTTACTTCGGATGTTTTCAACAATGAAGAAGACAACGATGATCCAAGCAATCCGAAAAAACGGAAGTTAGTTCCGCTAGGTAAGTTCTATCATTTGATTTACAACTTAACAATCACTTTTAAATCTAAAAAATGTAAATCAAGCACTTAGATGCATTTAAAAAAATTGAAAAAAAAACTACCTAATATTTAGAAAAAAATCACATCAAATCACTAAAAAATTTAATATTTTAAACAAAATAGAAAAAAATTGTTCCCCAAAACTCATGATAGCTTTTTAAATTCCGGGCGAACAAAAATATCCCGGGCGGAAAACATTCCACGTGAAACTCACGATAGGGCTGATTATTTTCTTTTCTGTCGTTCTTCTACCTTCGGTTTATATTTCAAAATAGAACATGTTTTCTACTTGGCTAATTGAAAATGAAATGTTTTGAATTGTTTTAAGCAGATGCCATTTTATTTTTTCTGCTTAAACCCAATTAGTACTTTACTAAGCACCCAAAAGTATGCAATTTCATGATGGCAAACGAGACGATAGTGATAGTATAGAGTTATGGAGAGCAAATGAATTGGCAAAGATTTTCGTTTTTGTGATAATGGTTTTTAAAGTACGAAATAACCCTCTGCATTTTTTAAAACTCTATTCACAATTATTTAAAAACAGCAGTAATATAAGTAGCACTTAAAATAAGCTTTTAACCACATTACCAAAAAAAAGTGTTTTCAACTGGAGACTATATAAATTTTTTAATAGAAGAACTCATTTTAAAAATCAATTTCAACACATATGTATATAGATTTTCCTTGAATTAATTTTGTATTACATTTATTAAACACGTAAACAAATTACAATGCTAGTATGTTTAGCGAGCTTAAGCTACCATGACTACCAGCTCCACACATCCCTGAATTCATTTCCATGAGGAAATTACAAGAAATCATAATGTCATAAAAAACGTTTTTTTAACCGAGGAATTCGACCGTTCTTTACGCATTTATATATCGATTGTTATCGTGAATTAGTATGAATATTATTAGTATTAATATCTATAACCTCTTCGCAATGGATCGCAATAAAAACGGAAAAGTTAAAAGCAGTATTTTCTGATCTTGCTTTTAACTTTTCCAGACACCGTTATTGCCCAGTAAACTAGATCAGTTTAGAGCAGCAAAACCTCATTGAACAACAAAAAGCTCTTCTTTTCGTTCGGAACAGTCCAGAGCAATGTCATCGAATTAAATAATTAAACCCTTTTCACTCATCTCGTTCTCAATATGTTGATTTGCTTTTTTTTATCTGTCCTTTTTGAGAAATAAGATCAGTAACTAAGAATTTGGTAATTTCTTGTCAAACAAAACTGCACATTAATATCAATTTTGGTGAATTAGCATGGTAAACCGGTATTCTTGCTTTAAACGCTCATCATGAGGTAAAATTTTATTTGACATACTTAATGATTGATCCTAGTTTTGTTAGTTTTTGTTTTGATAAAATGATGACCACGTACTGTTTTCATTTCATGTACTATCGTCAGATTATGATGAAAATCAATTTCCAAACGCCCAATCTCAAAATCGTAGTTCACATCCAACCAATGCTTCAAGTGCAACTCATCACTCTGGACAAAATAACTCTTCCTCCAAATCGAACTCAAAGAAGCGTGGAGATAAACACGAAAACAATGGTGGCAGTGGCAGCAATAACAAAGAAGACAATTCCACTAAACTACAAGAAGAGAAACGCCGTCACATCAAGAGCATAATCGATAGGATACCAACGCAAAAGAGTGATCTTTTCAACTATAAATTGGATCGCAATGAAATCGACACCAATCTTATGGAGAAAAAAATTCGACCTTGGATTAATAAAAAGATAATCGAATACATTGGCGAACCCGAACCAACCCTCGTTGATTTCATTTGCTCCAAAGTCCTAGCGGGTAGTTCACCTCAAAGTATTTTAGATGATGTTCAAATGGTATATTTTCAATTAATTAATATTGATATTTATTTATTTCATAATCTACAAATATCTTTCTAAATTTTTCCTACCAGGTTCTTGATGAAGAAGCAGAAGTCTTTGTTGTAAAGATGTGGCGATTGCTAATATACGAAGTTGACGCAAAGAAAATTGGCCTGGGTAAATAAATTGTATATTTATTTTTTGTGTTGTATTTTCTCTAGTATAATAATAATAAGTGGTTATACATAACATGAAAGAAAACAAGAAAATGTTTTTTCAAAAAAAAAAAAAAAAAAGTAACCGAATTGAAGCTTCTGAGCATTGCCAGATTAAATTGTTTCATTTTATGTTTTGTTTTATTTTTTTTTTTATTCCTTTTTGATTTATTTTTTCTTTTTATTTCAAATTCTATTTATACATTTCATTTTTAATAATAAGATTGAATTAAACTATTATTTTTTAAATACAGCCAATATATTAGAGATGAAGAAATAAAAACAAAATAAACAAAGGTAACTTAAGAGTTTCTGAAATTAATAATTAAATAAATTGTGTTTTAATTAATTTATAGGTTTTCAATTCTAATCCCAATTGGATTAGAGAGATGTGTATGTATGAAGATTTTCCAATGCCGATTATCAATATGATGTTTTACCAATGATTTTTTGGTAACTGAATAGCATTTGTTTTTGTTCTAGCTGTGTTGAGTTCATATATTTAAATCGTAATTTTAATCTAATCATTCAAAATTAACGCTCAAAAGGTCAACTAAACTCAACTTCAAATGCGTTTCGTCCAGAAATTAAGTTCACTTGAACTTCTTATTTTTAATTTAAACTGCTTAATAAGTGATCAGTAAGAAAACATTCTTTCAAAATTCAATGAAGTTATGAACCGATTTGGAGTATGTACAATATAACAAAGATAAAACTCAATTATGAAACACGCTCATTTGATTTTGTTTTTGTCATCAGTTACAAAATGGTGCTGATGGATCTTTCAGATCAATATGAATTACTGGTACTTAAAGAAGAAGTGTATAGAAACCGTTTTATAGTAACTGCAAAAAGTCCTCTCGAGGTGTGTGATAAGGAAGCTGCTGTTTATTTTAATTTGTAATAAAACATCGGGTTGTTCGGGATTAATAACTCAAAATGAAAAACATCACCTTTTAATCTGTGTTTTATAACTTCCTGTACAAGTTTCAATCTATTAGACGATACCTTTTAAATTGCGAGTATATACGATCTTATAATGAATAACTTACTGTCAATACAGAAATCGTTGTTTGATATAGTAAACATTTATATTTGAACTGCAATGACAAACGAAAAAAAAAACTTCGCATGACTTCGAATTCCATAGTCAAAAGTAACATCAACTTTCTCAAGCTTTTTCGATGACATTAACGAGACAAGAAGTTAAAGGTGAGTACTAAATAGATGTTATTTTACGGAATATAAAAAAAAAAAAAACTTACCTACACAAACTAATGTCCAATTTCACGAAAAGCTTTCTAAGTAAATATATGTTTTTAGTTTTTAACAAGTCCATAAAAAATGTTTCAGGTTTGGTCGAAAATGTACCAGCGTTACTATCTTGTCCGTAATATTTCACAATAACAAATCTTTAAAACAGAGATAAATAAATTTATCTTTTTCACACCAAAATAACAAAAAAGTCAGTCTTTTAAGACACGCCCACGCCACGTAGCAAATTTTTCCTGAAAATCTAAACAGCGCATGTTAAATTTTTTACATAATAGTCCAGTAAGAGTAGTAAGTAGTATAGACATTTTATCTCGGTTTCGAACTTCTACCTCTTGCTGAACCGAAGCTTTTGAGGTTTGTTACATTTTTGGCAAAAATCTCAGTTTTTATTACAGGCATAATTGAGGCTATAAGAAAAATAGTGCCGTAACCTTTTCTTAATATGTCGAAAAACTTTTGAGTAGCTACTTTCAGAGGTTTTTAATTTTTTTTTTGTAAAAACGAATGTCCTATTGCAAATTGCATAGTTGTTGTTAGTTGTTTTTTTTTCAAATATTCAGAAAGTGCAAGTCGAATGCTTGATAAAATTTTTGCTTTTCTTTAAGAAAGAATCGTGTTTGGCTATTCATAATACTGCGGTGAGCAGTAAACTTAAAATGAATCTTATATTAGAGAAGGAATCAAAATTCGAAATTAACGAGTTCGCTATTTAGTTCGATTCGTTATTCATAATGGGGGCTCAAAAAGGCTTAATATTTGGACACCCTGTGAATATGTATACTACATAAATATTAAATATACATAATATGTATGTATGTAGTTAAAATAATATTCATACCGCGTCCATTTATTCAACTTAAAATTTTACTGCAGTAAATTATTATATAAACAAAAAGAACATAAAATCTTTCATAAGCTTTCGCAGACTCCTTAAATCAACAACAAACCATATAATCACAAATGTGTATCTTGCAACGGTATGAAGTTGGTGCTCTTAGCTAAATAAACCTTATACATGATATAAACGCATGCTCTTAAGACTAGAAATCGGAAGTCTTGATGTTATATGTATGTATTATTTAATCTGTCCATATTTCTATTAACGAATAAAATTATATTCACATCGTTGCTTTTTTATTCTATTGAGGAAAGGCTGCCTATGGTACCTACATACATATATAAGGTATTTTTGAAATCATCTTAACACGAAAAAAAAAATCAAGTGTTTCATTCCTATTTTTTTTTTTTTTTTTTTTTTTTTTTGCTCAAAAAGCTTTAGAAATGTATTGAAGTTGCTCAGTGAGCTTTTATTCTTTGTTCCTAATTTTTATCCAATAAAGTTAAATTTTTTTCTCTTTCAGAGCATTGAGATTCTAAGTTCAGTTTATTGAGTTTCAGAATCTTCGAGTGATTATACGGAATAGGTAACCTTTAAACCGTGTGTACCCATTTCTGTGTTAGTTTTTTACATGTTTTTTATATCATTGCTGCAAGTTCATTAGATTTCTGTGTTTTTGAGTTTGCATCTGCAAATAATGTTTGCGAATTAAGTGAATAGTGTTTTTTTTTTTTCTAGAATATACAAAAAAAAAGTGATGTAAGTTTTTAATCGTTGTTGTGTTTCGTTTGCAGAAAGCAAAATGAAATATGTGCCAAAACTAAAATAAAAATACATAAAATAAAATAATATGCAAGTGATGTAAAACGAAACAAATTTTTCACAAAAAATTAGGACCAAAGGTAAGCTTATATTAATACATATACATATGTATTTATTTTATATTATCTACCTATTTAAAATGCGTAAATGGGTAAAATTTAAATGGGTGACAAAATCTTTGTACTTGATATAATAGGTATTTAGGTTAAAATAGTAAATATTTCCAAAAAAATGTATTTTGAGATACATATTTCTTTTATTTCTTCGATATATTGGTACACTCCGTCTCACTTGCTTACTGACTTCTCGTTTTTGGAAATGGACTTATTCAATTCTCAAATAGTGTTAGAATTGATACTGTTTTTATCAGGATTGTCTATAGTAAAATCTGAAAATTTGTTCGTCGACTCTTTTGAATTATAGAAAACCTGGGATTGAAAAATTACTAGTCTATGAAAATAACCTAATGTATATTTTTATGTATCTTCATTCATTTTGAAAAATGTGTATACATTATATTAAAAGAAAAAAAAATCTATTCGTAATCAATTGAGTCGGAGTGTATATGTATGTTGATGAATCAGCAAATACAAAACTGCTTCTTTTTCCATAATTTGGGCGTAAGATAGTTTCGTCATTTGAAATATGTATACATATTTGTATCCTTCAACCAAAACAATTTATCTCTTCTCAGAATCACCAGAAGTGTATTTTCGTGTTCTCTGGATTGCTAATAGAAATTTTTGATCATTTTATAATAAATTCTAGAGATGCCGCGAACATTCGGCCACTATTCGGTATTCGGCCTATTTTTCTGGTATTCGGCCGAATAGTTAAACTAATACCGAATACCAAATGGAGAAGAAAAAGACCAAAATGTATGTTTTATTAAAAAATTTTAATTTTAGTACTTATAATCTACTAAGGCAAGTTGTGGTGAATGAAAACTAATTGTTCCGCATTTGTTGGTAGTAAACGATTACGTTTATCTTCGTAGACTATTCTTGCTTCGGAAAATATTCTTTCGCTGCAAACACTTGTCCCATGAGACGAAAGGTAGGCTTTAGCAAATATTGTCAAAATTGTAAATTTTGTAGTATGGGTTGACCACCACTTGTATGAGTCCGAAGTTCGATCTTGGCGAACAGTCCTCAATTCCATTTCAGATGCCTACCTTTGCAATAGTAGGTAGTGTGTTCAGACATTTATCTAAAAAATAGTTTAGCTATTCGTCGTTACAATACGATGTTGTTGGGATTTTTTTAAGCCACATCTATTCTTGAGACAGAGTATTAAATTTTTGAAATTACCAATTTTTTTTTCTGAGTGTCCTCGGCCGAATATTCGGCCGAGGAGCGTGGCCGAATATTCGGTATTCGGCCAAATCAATGTTCGCGGCATCTCTAATACATTCTATTTGCTCTTGCGATGCTTGTTTTTTTTTTTCTCTCAATAAAAAATACTCTCTCAATGCACGCTAACACCCCTTATGAAAGTCACAAAAATTCTCAAAGTTGTGACTGTGGGGGAGAATCGGCTTATAAATGTATGTACATAGGTTCTCTCTTGTTGTCTACAAATTTATAGATGACATAATTTTCTTGTACTCAGAATGTACCTTTTTCTGGGTATCTATATCTATCCTTTTATCCATGTACAAAAAAAAAAATATGATCATATGAAAGTCTATTTTGGAGAAAAAAGGAGCTTAGTTTGCCTTCTTTACTACTAAAAAACATAAATTCATTTCTTCGGCTTAAAGTGCGATAAACAGCTAACTCAATTTTAACAGTCTTGGCAAAAATATTGGGACCTATTGTGAATCTCCAGGGGAATTTTGTTTTCCTCGGAATATTTTTCCCCCGGAATTTATTTTTTGATTGTTAATCTCCCTCTAAACTTATTTCCAGAGAACAAAAAATCGTATCAAATGACATCTAAATTTCCCTGAAAAATTGATTGCCGATACCAATAAATTCCTAGGGAAACATTTTATGATCCTTTTCGTTCCCATGTTTGAAATATGGAAAAATCCCAAGGAAATTTTTTTTCTCGATTGCACCTATTAAAAATAAAAGATTTATGAATTTTTGAGCAATTCAATTTTTTTTTTGAAATAATTTTGAGTTAGCACGCAGCAGTTAATACTAAGGTCTTCACTCTAAAAAAAAAATTGTAAGGGTGAGATAAATATTATTTAATTAATTATTTGGTTTACTTAACAAAAATAAGACTTTGAAAAATCATTCACCTAGTTTTCGAAATAATGCTGGGTGCACTAAACGCTGTTAGTAGAAAGATGGGGACCGTCAAATCAACTGCGTGATTTTCAACGTAGGCTTCTATTTATGCATTTTCTGTGGTGCCTAATGGCAGCATTTAGCTCATAATTGGTTAAACTGTGCAAATAATATCAAAGTTTAACATTGCTTCACTTAAATTTATACTGCCCATAAATCTTATTATAGGGATTGTTTCTATTCGAGTGACGCGAAATAAACAGTGTTTTTTTTAGAAGGAACAACTAGTAGCCACGCGGTTTATGTTTTGGTTTTTTTGTTCTTGCAACATTGTTTGTTAAAAGATGCTCTTTGAAAAACTAAACCAAAAATCTGCTTAGTTAATTAAAGTAACCGCAGTGTATCTGTATGTCAGCAAACATGAAACCTCAGTTCGAAATTAAAATAATTTTTAAAAATATTTACCTACTATTTTAAGCAACTTTTACCAAAGGAGCGCGCGACTCTGTCGTGCATTTTATTTTGAGTGAACTCAAAAGGTCATGTAGCATTTTGGCATTCATTTCCTACTAAAAGTTTGATTCTTGAGTTTGCAGGATTTACTATCTTCGAGTAAAATCTGCACTGAAAAGTTGTCCCTTTGATGTTCACCTACTTATCTTTTGATCACTCACAATAGTTAGTCTATATCCAATTTACTTGGTTCTACTTTAAAATTCAAAAAATTAAGGTATTAATATTTACTTTCTTCATGCATATACATTTATTTGGTTTGTATTATATTTCTACTTAAACATCTACTCATTACACAATATTATTGCTTTTAAGTTATTTGGAAGTTTACTGTAATTTATAGTTTTTTTTTTTTTTCGCTTAAGTTGTTTATGTATGACATACATTTTTGTATAATAATAATTTCATTTGCCCATATTCACACATAATAAAAATATTGTTCATCCTTAAAGTCCATTTGAAACCACATCAATAATTATTGTTTTTATAAACCAGTCATCGCTTGTCTTACGTCAGGATCAGTTTAAGTCCTTCCCGGAGCACTAGGGACATATTTTTCTGTTGGCTGATATTGCCATTGAGCGCATATTTCATCAGAAGTTGTCTTGTTATAGCCAGCTCTGAAAACAAAAATAGAAGAAACTCTGTTTTTCCTTTGGTTTATATTTTATTTTAATGAAATTAATAACAAACAATGTAAAAAATAAAACAACAACGAATGAAATAAAAAATAAAATTGACTTTTATTTAAAATTAAAATTTTACCATATGAATGTAACAATTATAGATGTAAACTTAAATAATACAAATAGTAAACAAAACAAAACAATAAAATATAACATATGGCAAAAACTTGAAAAATAACATACACAACATGCATAAACATTCAAAAAAAAAAAAAGATGAAAAAAGCACATTTGGCTATTAAAAATAATAAAATTTCTGGAAAATAATGCCTGCATTCTTAACGGCCATATTATTCATTAGCTTAAAAATACATATTGATGTAAAGAAATTTAAATAATTTTTTAAATCCAATCTTGTTAAATCCAAACAAATTTAAAGTGCTCTTTGGAGGTCTATTTAGATTTATAAATCAAGATGTAAAATTCATTTTCAGTGTTCAGTTGTTTTGTCAAGTATTTTGAAGAAGGAAAAATAAAAGTAAATGCAAACTTTATTGAGTAGGTAATCACATAATTTATTTTATTTATTATTTATATGAACAAAAAATTAAATCCTTGGATTTATGAAATTCGGATTCGGGTGATTGGATTTAAAATTCACTTCAATCCAAACTTAATCCAGAGTGAATAATATGGTCGTAAATGAAAGTGTAACATTTTCGGAAATAAATGGAATAAAAAATTTATATTTTTGTAATGTTCAACTTTTTCCCCCAAGAATTTCTAATTCCTAGATCTAGTCGTATTATGTAGAGCTCACAGCTGTACCGGATTAAGTCACAAAAAGTGAATTCGAAGAAATTCAAAACAATTTTTGACACGGTTTTTGCAGACTCTAATCACATTTAGCCTTGCGTAAAGTTTGGTACCAGATTTAGAATCTCAATAAAGCTGTAGAAGCCCATATAGAGTTCTATAACCAAATAAACTATAGTAAACTTTTTGAAGAGCCTTTTAAAAAATTCTGATTTGTGGCATGATTAAATCATGATATTTGAAATGGCTTAATCGCTCTAACTTCTTTTGTTTTAAATGTTTGTTCCCATGAAGTTTGAAAGCAAAATATAGCTTCAAGAACTTTAACACTTCATTTTGCTACAATTAAAGATCTATTCAAAAACAAAGTAAAATGAGTGGAGATAAAAGTTTCCAGTATATTTGATAATGTTTTCCTAATGCAGTTTTTGAAATACTTTAAGCTATATACAATGATTTACCTTAAAAGTGATTAACTTTTGTTGATGTACTTATGTTGTTACTAATTTTTGTCTGGACAATCGACAATTGGAATTTCTTAAAAACTGTATACATACATTTGAATGGCCTGATTCATTTTTTTTAAATTTTAAAATAATTTAATTTTTAATTATATTTGTTTTCATTTAAATTTAAAAAATTGTTTTGAATATGAGAATTTAGGTTTCTAATATCACATTTAAAAAAGGAACATTTTTGAAGGTAATGTTGACTACTTTACTATAACCTATTTTGGGGTATTTGGTAAATATGTGCATCAACTTCATTCAGAGAGTTAAAATATTGGACATCGTTGTGATTTTGCTCAACATTTAAAAGTTTTCCCCAATTTCTTTTCAATTCTTTGAATATATTTAATGCAACTAAACCAACTGATGCCAATTTAACACCTAAACGAGTAGTAATTGTATCAAAATCTGAACGAATTATAGGTCTTTGATCCACTGATCGTTGATCGAATCCGATGGTTGATGGTGGAAACTCTTGATGAGAATATTGTTTTTGAATAAGGCGCGAAATGAGGTTTCCCATATTAGCTGGGACATAAAAATCAGATGGACGAAAATCGATTGGACAACTTTGTTCAAACCTTTGATGTGCAGAACAAGGACTACGCTCTTGAAAACAGGTCACCTGGACAACGTTGTAGAATATTGCTCCCAAAGTATTGGCGGTCTCTGGAAATAAAGACGACAAAGAACTATATGATTCTATAGCATATTTGTATAAAATTTTAGTAAATCATGAAAAAGAAATCGTAGGTATTTATTTACATAGTTCTGTAATAGGTATTAAAAGAAAATTACCTGTATTCAAACCTTGAAGACATCGTCTTAGCCGGGCATCACAATCACAGTGAGATCTTGTAAAGGAACCAGTATTGCAAAGTCCACGTCGACATTCACCAGCATTTAGCACATTTGGACAAAGGTCATGGTCACGGCAACAACGATCTTCTTCAGCATGTAATCCCAAGTCATTGTAATCAACTGCGGCTGTTCCTACACGATAATGAAAAGGAATCTAATTATTTTAACATCCTTTTTATACTTAAGTGTTTTATTTTAAAACTTAATAGTATAGGAAAGGGTCGGATTTAAAAAAATTTTAAACATACTGTTTGTTAGACAAAATTATGAAAAGCAGAATTTTCAAAAGGAGTGTTTTGAAATAACGAAGAAAAAATAATAAAAACTATTTTAATTTTAAGTGGATCGATTGAATATAACTAATTCAGTTTCAAAGTTTAAAAAATAGGACCTCCGCAGAATTTAGACCCCAACCTTAAATATTCTCCGTTAACAAAATTGCAATTGGCTCGAGTTACAGTCTGATAGGTTTTCTAAGAAAACGGTTGCACTACTGTAAGGTCACAGGGAACCATTATTTTTTTGTTTATATGTTAAAAGATTCTCTTTCCAAGAATTACATTTTGCAGCTCTGTGAGTTTTCAAAAAGATAAGCAAAGCTAAGAAATTACTAAAACTCAAAATCGATTGATTCCCCAATGAGATAAACGGGAAGAAGTGTATTTGTCGTAGTTAGAGTTTTTTTTTTTTTTTTGACAAAAACCAAAAACGCAGTTCTAAACCGAGAGATTACAGACGTTTTACAGCAAGTTAAGAACATGTACCAATATTTACCTGGTCCACACCATTTTGTTCCGGGATAGATAAATCCGAGCCCTCCACGAAATGTACTTCCATACGAACCAGCATCCTTGCAAACGTGTTCCAATTCCAAAACTGATTCTCTTGGTACTTGTCGAATACGCCGTTGATCAGATTGCAATAGCATTCTTTGAATATCACCTCTAGTGTATTTTTGAAAAAAAAGGGAAAAAATACATGCCTAAAAAATATCAATAAATATAATTTAATTTCTGTACCTGTCAGTATGCATTTTGCAAAATGGATGCCGCGAAGAAAGTTCAATCATAACAGACATTGTATTGTCTGCTATTAAAACTGCCGAACTACATGCGAAACGTACTCGTCCTGAGATTACTAAAACTATTGATAGCACTGTTAAGATTTGTTTAAATGACATCTGAAAAAAAAAGAAAATAATGTAATGCTAATGGAATTTTTCTCAAAAATCTTTAAAAAAATAGGTTTGTAATTTTTGTACTTAAATGTACTCATTGTGAACACATATCTGTAAACCAAAACTTGTTTCGAGTCCTTGGTCCAAAAGTACCTACATACACTTCGCGTCACTTGAATAGAAACAACATTTTTTCTTTAGAAAATAGCGATTGGCGCTTTGGTGAGGTAACTTAGTAGATTTTTGGTTTTGCATTTTCAAAGAGGAACTTTTAACAAACAATGTTGTAAAAACAAAAAACCCAAAACAGAAACCGTATGGCTTCTAGTTGTGTTTTTTCGCATTACCTCACAAAAAACAGTGTTTTTTTTGCGTCACTTGAATAGAAACAAGCTCTTAAATTAGATAAAAATGATGAAAAATCATGGACAACACTAATTTTAGTAAAGCAATATTAAGCTTTGACATTATTTGCACATTATAACCAATTATGGGCTACGAGCTACCAATAGGCCCCACAGAAAATCCATAAATAGCATCTAACATTGGAAATGCACCTGCACTATGCAAAATCGCGAAAGATATTGGAAAATTTGCCAAATTTGGATGAGATAATTTTTAAAATATCGTAAACTAGTGATCAAATCAAAAAATAAGACAGGTGAGACCCAAGTCACGAGCAGAGAAAAAAATAACTTAAAAACTAGCTGCAATTTTCTTCACTTTGCCGCTAAAATCGGTCAAAAACGTGGTGTTAGTGCGATGGAAACGTGTTGGTTTGTTCCATCCTGGAAGTTATAAAAGGTGCACAACATTAAAAAAGCCTCAAAATGCAAAATAACAACATTTTACGTTCTACTAAGATTACAAAAAAGTTAACTATTTTATAGTTGCATTCGAACTGAAAAGTAGTTAGGTAAATAGTGGTTTTTAAAGGAAAACATACAAACTCAGATGGACCACGTTAATATTAGCCCTATTTCATTGGTTTATAAAAGAATAACCTTTATCGCATCGCCAATAAAGGGCACTAAAATGTGTTATAGTAATACGCTTTGTTTTTATGATGCACAAAGGCAAAATTGAAGCTTCAAGCTTCAAAAACAGATGCTAACTTTTACAAAGAAATAATGGTAGAAGATCTTGGCAAGTTTAGGAACGTGGAAGATCAACCGTCTTAGAGATTGCACAAGAATAGTTCAAGAAAAAACAACGCAATAAAAACAAAACAGATGCATTCCGGATAAAAACAAAAGTTTATTTCACTTATTCAATCCTTAAATTGTAGAAAATGTCATTTTCTTAATTTGTAAGAAGTTACCAAACACTTTTATCACTTTCTCCAATTGGGTCCACGATTGTGTACAGTAGAAGTGCATTTTCAATGTTAAATTCTATTTATGCATTTACTGTGGTGCCTATTGATAGCTCGAAGCCCATAATTGGTTATAATGTGCAAATAATGTCAAAGATTAATATTGCTTTACTAAAATTAGTGTTGTCCATGATTTTTCATCATTTTTATCTAATTTAAGAGCTTGTTTCTATTCAAGTGACGCAAAAAAAAACACTGTTTTTTGTTAGGTAATGCAAAAAACAAAACTAGAAGCCATACGGTTTCTGTTTTGGGTTTTTTGTTTTTACAACATTGTTTGTTAAAATTTCCTCTTTGAAAATGCAAAACCAAAAATCTACTAAGTTACCTCCCCAAAGCGCCAATCGCTATTTTCTAAAGAAAAAATGTTGTTTCTATTCAAGTGACGCGAAGTGTACATATGTAAGAAAAAAAAAAATAATTCGATTGCAAATAATTCAGGAACCAGACAGGCAAGAAACTTTTGGTTTTCAGTTATGAATAGAGCTAAAAGGGACCTTTATTTCGATGTTTCAATCGATGGATTTGGAAGAAATTTTTTAATAATGCCTCTTTTTTTAGGCAAGGGGTTAACCTTGATTTTTTTCTCGAAAATCTTAAAAAAATAGATTTGTAATTTTTGTGCCTAAATGGATAGACCTGCTCATTGTGAACTCATATCTGTAAACCAAAACTTGTTTCGAGACCCTTATCCGAAAATATCAGCTTCCGAACGTAAGAAAAAATATATTTCGATTGCAAATTATTCAGGAACTAGACAGGCAAGAAACTTTTGGTTTTCAGTCATGAATAGAGCTTAAATAGGCCTTTATTTTGATATTTCACTCGATGGATTTGGAAGACATTTTTCAAAATGCTTATTTTTTAGGCAAGGGGTTAACCTTGATTTTTTTCTCGAAAATCTTAAAAAAATAGATTTGTAATTTTTGTGCCTAAATGGATAGACCTGCTCATTGTCAACTCATATCTTAAACCAAAACTTTTTTCGAGACCTTGATCCGAAAATATCAGCTTCCGAACGTAAGAAAAAATATATTTAAATTGCAAATTATTCAGGAACCAGACAGGCAAGAAACTTTTGGTTTTCAGACATGAAAAGAGGTTAAAGAGGCCTTTATTTTGATGTTTCACTCGATGGATTTGGAAGACATTTTTCAAAATGCTTATTTTTTAGGCAAGGGGTTAGTTAACCTTGATTTTTTTCTCGAAAATCTTAAAAAAAATAGATTTGTAATTTGTTGCCTAAATGGATAGACCTGCTCATTGTCAACTCATATCTTAAACCAAAACTTGTTTCGAGACCTTGATCCGAAAATATCAGCTTCCGAACGTAAGAAAAAATATATTTCGATTGCAAATTATTCAGGAACCAGACAGGCAAGAAACTTTTGGTTTTCAGACATGAAAAGAGCTTAAAGAGGCCTTTATTTTGATATTTCACTCGATGGATTTGGAAGACATTTTTCAAAATGCTTATTTTTTAGGCAAGGGGTTAACCTTGATTTTTTTCTCGAAAATCTTAAAAAAAATAGATTTGTAATTTTTTGCCTAAATGGATAGACCTGCTCATTGTCAACTCATATCTGTAAACCAAAACTTATTTCGAGACCCTTATCCGAAAATATCAGCTTCCGAACGTAAGAAAAAATATATTTCGATTGCAAATTATTCAGGAACCAGACAGGCAAAAAACTTTTGGTTTTCAGTCATGAATACAGCTTAAAGAGGCCTTTATTTTGATGTTTCACTCGATGGATTTGGAAGACATTTTTCAAAATGCTTATTTTTTAGGCAAGGGGTTAACCTTGATTTTTTTCTCGAAAATTAAAAAAAAAATAGATTTGTAATTTTTGTGCCTAAATGGATAGACCTGCTCATTGTCAACTCATATCTTAAACCAAAACTTTTTTCGAGACCTTGATCCGAAAATATCAGCTTCCGAACGTAAGAAAAAATATATTTGGATTGCAAATTATTCAGGAACCAGACAGGCAAGAAACTTTTGGTTTTCAGACATGAAAAGAGCTTAAAGAGGCCTTTATTTTGATGTTTCACTCGATGGATTTGGAAGACATTTTTCAAAATGCTTATTTTTTAGGCAAGGGGTTAACCTTGATTTTTTTCTCGAAAATTAAAAAAAAAAATAGATTTGTAATTTTTGTGCCTAAATGGATAGATCTGCTCATTGTGAACTCATATCTAAAACCAAAACTTGTTTCGAGACCCTTATCCGAAAATATCAGCTTCCGAACGTAAGAAAAAATATATTTGGATTGCAAATTATTCAGGAACCAGACAGGCAAGAAACTTTTGGTTTTCAGACATGAAAAGAGCTTAAAGAGGCCTTTATTTTGATATTTCACTCGATGGATTTGGAAGACATTTTTCAAAATGTTTATTTTTTAGGCAAGGGGTTAACCTTGATTTTTTTCTCGAAAATCTTAAAAAAATAGATTTGTAATTTTTGTGCCTAAATGGATAGACCTGCTCATTGTCAACTCATATCTGTAAACCAAAACTTATTTCGAGACCCTTATCCGAAAATATCAGCTTCCGAACTTAAGAAAAAATATATTTCGATTGCAAATTATTCAGGAACCAGGCTGACAAAAAACTTTTGGTTTTCAGACATGAAAAGAGCTTAAAGAGGCCTTTATTTTGATGTTTCACTCGATGGATTTGGAAGACATTTTTCAAAATGCTAATTTTTTAGGCAAGGGGTTAACCTTGATTTTTTCTCGAAAATCTTAAAAAAAATAGATTTGTAATTTTTGTGCCTAAATGGATAGACCTGGTTATTGTCAACTCATATCTGTAAACCAAAACTTATTTCGAGACCCTTATCCGAAAATATCAGCTTCCGAACGTAAGAAAAAATATATTTGGATTGCAAATTATTCAGGAACCAGACAGGCAAGAAACTTTTGGTTTTCAGACATGAAAAGAGCTTAAAGAGGCCTTTATTTTGATATTTCACTCGATGGATTTGGAAGACATTTTTCAAAATGCTTATTTTTTAGGCAAGGGGTTAACCTTGATTTTTTTCTCGAAAATTAAAAAAAAAATAGATTTGTAATTTTTGTGCCTAAATGGATAGACCTGCTCATTGTCAACTCATATCTGTAAACCAAAACTTATTTCGAGACCCTTATCCGAAAATATCAGCTTCCGAACTTAAGAAAAAATATATTTCGATTGCAAATTATTCAGGAACTACACAGGCAAGAAACTTTTGGTTTTCAGACATGAAAAGAGCTTAAAGAGGCCTTTATTTTGATGTTTCACTCGATGGATTTGGAAGACATTTTTCAAAATGCTTATTTTTTAGGCTAGGGGTTAACCTTGATTTTTTTCTCGAAAATCTTAAAAAAATAGATTTGTAATTTTTGTGCCTAAATGGATAGACCTGCTCATTGTGAACTCATATCTGTAAACCAAAACTTATTTCGAGACCCTTATCCGAAAATATCAGCTTCCGAACGTAAGAAAAAATATATTTCGATTGCAAATTATTCAGGAACCAGACAGGCAAAAAACTTTTGGTTTTCAGTCATGAATACAGCTTAAAGAGGCCTTTATTTTGATGTTTCACTCGATGGATTTGGAAGACATTTTTCAAAATGCTTATTTTTTAGGCAAGGGGTTAACCTTGATTTTTTTCTCGAAAATCTTAAAAAAATAGATTTGTAATTTTTGTGCCTAAATGGATAGACCTGCTCATTGTCAACTCATATCTGTAAACCAAAACTTATTTCGAGACCCTTATCCGAAAATATCAGCTTCCGAACGTAAGAAAAAATATATTTCGATTGCAAATTATTCAGGAACTAGACAGGCAAGAAACTTTTGGTTTTCAGACATGAAAAGAGCTTAAAGAGGCCTTTATTTTGATGTTTCACTCGATGGATTTGGAAGACATTTTTCAAAATGCTTATTTTTTAGGCAAGGGGTTAGTTAACCTTGATTTTTTTTCTCGAAAATCTTAAAAAAATAGATTTGTAATTTTTGTGCCTAAATGGATAGACCTGCTCATTGTGAACTCATATCTAAAACCAAAACTTGTTTCGAGACCCTTATCCGAAAATATCAGCTTCCGAACGTAAGAAAAAATATATTTGGATTGCAAATTATTCAGGAACCAGACAGGCAAGAAACTTTTGGTTTTCAGTCATGAATAGAGCTTAAATAGGCCTTTATTTTGATGTTTCACTCGATGGATTTGGAAGACATTTTTCAAAATGCTTATTTTTTAGGCAAGGGGTTAGTTAACCTTTATTTTTTTCTCGAAAATCTTAAAAAAATAGATTTGTAATTTTTGTGCCTAAATGGATAGACCTGCTCATTGTGAACTCATATCTAAAACCAAAACTTGTTTCGAGACCCTTATCCGAAAATATCAGCTTCCGAACGTAAGAAAAAATATATTTGGATTGCAAATTATTCAGGAACCAGACAGGCAAGAAACTTTTGGTTTTCAGTCATGAATAGAGCTTAAATAGGCCTTTATTTTGATGTTTCACTCGATGGATTTGGAAGACATTTTTCAAAATGCTTATTTTTTAGGCAAGGGGTTAACCTTGATTTTTTTCTCGAAAATTAAAAAAAAAAATAGATTTGTAATTTTTGTGCCTAAATGGATAGACCTGCTCATTTTCAACTCATATCTGTAAACCAAAACTTATTTCGAGACCCTTATCCGAAAATATCAGCTTCCGAACGTAAGAAAAAATATATTTCGATTGCAAATTATTCAGGAACCAGACAGGCAAGAAACTTTTGGTTTTCAGACATGAAAAGAGCTTAAAGAGGCCTTTATTTTGATGTTTCACTCGATGGATTTGGAAGACATTTTTCAAAATGCTAATTTTTTAGGCAAGGGGTTAACCTTGATTTTTTCTCGAAAATCTTAAAAAAAATAGATTTGTAATTTTTGTGCCTAAATGGATAGACCTGGTTATTGTCAACTCATATCTTAAACCAAAACTTGTTTCGAGACCTTGATCCGAAAATATCAGCTTCCGAACGTAAGAAAAAATATATTTCGATTGCAAATTATTCAGGAACTACACAGGCAAGAAACTTTTGGTTTTCAGACATGAAAAGAGCTTAAAGAGGCCTTTATTTTGATGTTTCACTCGATGGATTTGGAAGACATTTTTCAAAATGCTTATTTTTTAGGCAAGGGGTTAGTTAACCTTGATTTTTTTTCTCGAAAATCTTAAAAAAATAGATTTGTAATTTTTGTGCCTAAATGGATAGACCTGCTCATTGTGAACTCATATCTAAAACCAAAACTTGTTTCGAGACCCTTATCCGAAAATATCAGCTTCCGAACGTAAGAAAAAATATATTTGGATTGCAAATTATTCAGGAACCAGACAGGCAAGAAACTTTTGGTTTTCAGACATGAAAAGAGCTTAAAGAGGCCTTTATTTTGATATTTCACTCGATGGATTTGGAAGACATTTTTCAAAATGCTTATTTTTTAGGCAAGGGGTTAACCTTGATTTTTTTCTCGAAAATTGAAAAAAAAAATAGATTTGTAATTTTTGTGCCTAAATGGATAGACCTGCACATTGTGAACGCATATCTGTAAACCAAAACTTATTTCGAGACCCTTATCCGAAAATATCAGCTTCCGAACGTAAGAAAAAATATATTTCGATTGCAAATTACATATTCAGGAACTAGACAGGCAAGAAACTTTTGGTTTTCAGTCATGAATAGAGCTTAAAGAGGCCTTTATTTTGATATTTCACTCGATGGATTTGGAAGACATTTTTCAAAATGCTTATTTTTTAGGCAAGGGGTTAACCTTGATTTTTTTCTCGAAAATCTTAAAAAAATAGATTTGTAATTTTTGTGCCTAAATAGATAGACCTGCTCATTGTGAACGCATATCTGTAAACCAAAACTTATTTCGAGACCCTTATCCGAAAATATCAGCTTCCGAACGTAAGAAAAAATATATTTCGATTGCAAATTACATATTCAGGAACTAGACAGGCAAGAAACTTTTGGTTTTTAGTCATGAATAGAGCTTAAAGAGGCCTTTATTTTGATATTTCACTCGATGGATTTGGAAGACATTTTTCAAAATGCTTATTTTTTAGGCAAGGGGTTAACCTTGATTTTTTTCTCGAAAATTAAAAAAAAAATAGATTTGTAATTTTTGTGCCTAAATGGATAGACCTGCTCATTGTGAACTCATATCTGTAAACCAAAACTTATTTCGAGACCCTTATCCGAAAATATCGGCTTCCGAACGTAAGAAAAAATATATTTCGATTGCAAATTATTCAGGAACTAGACAGGCAAGAAACTTTTGGTTTTCAGTCATAAATAGAGCTTAAAGAGGCCTTTATTTTGATATTTCACTCGATGGATTTGGAAGACATTTTTCAAAATGCTTATTTTTTAGGCAAGGGGTTAACCTTGATTTTTTTCTCGAAAATCTTAAAAAAATAGATTTGTAATTTTTGTGCCTAAATGGATAGACCTGCTCATTGTGAACTCATATCTGTAAACCAAAACTTATTTCGAGACCCTTATCCGAAAATATTTTTTCTTACGTTCGGAAACGTAAGAAAAAATATATTTCGATTGCAAATTATTCAGGAACCAGACAGGCAAGAAACTTTTGGTTTTCAGACATGAAAAGAGCTTAAAGAGGCCTTTATTTTGATATTTCACTCGATGGATTTGGAAGACATTTTTCAAAATGCTTATTTTTTAGGCAAGGGGTTAACCTTGATTTTTTTCTCGAAAATCTTAAAAAAATAGATTTGTAATTTTTGTGCCTAAATAGATAGACCTGCTCATTGTGAACGCATATCTGTAAACCAAAACTTATTTCGAGACCCTTATCCGAAAATATCAGCTTCCGAACGTAAGAAAAAATATATTTCGATTGCAAATTATTCAGGAAATAGACAGGCAAGAAACTTTTGGTTTTTAGTCATGAATAGAGCTTAAAGAGGCCTTTATTTTGATATTTCACTCGATGGATTTGGAAGACATTTTTCAAAATGCTTATTTTTTAGGCAAGGGGTTAACCTTGATTTTTTTCTCGAAAATTAAAAAAAAAATAGATTTGTAATTTTTGTGCCTAAATGGATAGACCTGCTCATTGTGAACTCATATCTAAAACCAAAACTTGTTTCGAGACCCTTATCCGAAAATATCAGCTTCCGAACGTAAGAAAAAATATATTTCGATTGCAAATTACATATTCAGGAACTAGACAGGCAAGAAACTTTTGGTTTTTAGTCATGAATAGAGCTTAAAGAGGCCTTTATTTTGATATTTCACTCGATGGATTTGGAAGACATTTTTCAAAATGCTTATTTTTTAGGCAAGGGGTTAACCTTGATTTTTTTCTCGAAAATCTTAAAAAAATAGATTTGTAATTTTTGTGCCTAAATGGATAGACCTGCTCATTGTGAACTCATATCTGTAAACCAAAACTTATTTCGAGACCCTTATCCGAAAATATTTTTTCTTACGTTCGGAAACGTAAGAAAAAATATATTTCGATTGCAAATTATTCAGGAACCAGACAGGCAAGAAACTTTTGGTTTTCAGACATGAAAAGAGCTTAAAGAGGCCTTTATTTTGATATTTCACTCGATGGATTTGGAAGACATTTTTCAAAATGCTTATTTTTTAGGCAAGGGGTTAACCTTGATTTTTTTCTCGAAAATTGAAAAAAAAAATAGATTTGTAATTTTTGTGCCTAAATGGATAGACCTGCACATTGTGAACGCATATCTGTAAACCAAAACTTATTTCGAGACCCTTATCCGAAAATATCAGCTTCCGAACGTAAGAAAAAATATATTTCGATTGCAAATTACATATTCAGGAACTAGACAGGCAAGAAACTTTTGGTTTTCAGTCATGAATAGAGCTTAAAGAGGCCTTTATTTTGATATTTCACTCGATGGATTTGGAAGACATTTTTCAAAATGCTTATTTTTTAGGCAAGGGGTTAACCTTGATTTTTTTCTCGAAAATCTTAAAAAAATAGATTTGTAATTTTTGTGCCTAAATAGATAGACCTGCTCATTGTGAACGCATATCTGTAAACCAAAACTTATTTCGAGACCCTTATCCGAAAATATCAGCTTCCGAACGTAAGAAAAAATATATTTCGATTGCAAATTATTCAGGAAATAGACAGGCAAGAAACTTTTGGTTTTTAGTCATGAATAGAGCTTAAAGAGGCCTTTATTTTGATATTTCACTCGATGGATTTGGAAGACATTTTTCAAAATGCTTATTTTTTAGGCAAGGGGTTAACCTTGATTTTTTTCTCGAAAATTAAAAAAAAAATAGATTTGTAATTTTTGTGCCTAAATGGATAGACCTGCTCATTGTGAACTCATATCTGTAAACCAAAACTTATTTCGAGACCCTTATCCGAAAATATCGGCTTCCGAACGTAAGAAAAAATATATTTCGATTGCAAATTATTCAGGAACTAGACAGGCAAGAAACTTTTGGTTTTCAGTCATAAATAGAGCTTAAAGAGGCCTTTATTTTGATATTTCACTCGATGGATTTGGAAGACATTTTTCAAAATGCTTATTTTTTAGGCAAGGGGTTGACCTTGATTTTTTTCTCGAAAATCTTAAAAAAATAGATTTGTAATTTTTGTGCCTAAATGGATAGACCTGCTCATTGTGAACGCATATCTGTAAACCAAAACTTATTTCGAGACCCTTATCCGAAAATATCGGCTTCCGAACGTAAGAAAAAATATATTTCGATTGCAAATTATTCAGGAACTAGACAGGCAAGAAACTTTTGGTTTTCAGACATGAATTGAGCTTAAAGAGGCCTTTATTTTGATGTTTCACTCGATGGATTTGGAAGACATTTTTCAAAATGCTTATTTTTTAGGCAGGGGTTAACCTTGATTTTTTTCTCGAAAATCTTAAAAAAATAGATTTGTAATTTTTGTGCCTAAATGGATAGACCTGCTCATTGTGAACGCATATCTGTAAACCAAAACTTATTTCGAGACCCTTATCCGAAAATATCGGCTTCCGAACGTAAGAAAAAATATATTTCGATTGCAAATTATTCAGGAACTAGACAGGCAAGAAACTTTTGGTTTTCAGACATGAATTGAGCTTAAAGAGGCCTTTATTTTGATGTTTCACTCGATGGATTTGGAAGACATTTTTCAAAATGCTTATTTTTTAGGCAGGGGTTAACCTTGATTTTTTTCTCGAAAATCTTAAAAAAATAGATTTGTAATTTTTGTGCCTAAAAGGATAGGCCTGCTCATTGGCCATGATTCGAAAGTATCTGCTTCCAAATGTAAGAAGAAAACAAAATAATTCGCTTGCAAATAAT
The DNA here is from genome assembly GCF_945859705.1 of Episyrphus balteatus. Lineage (NCBI taxonomy): Eukaryota > Metazoa > Arthropoda > Insecta > Diptera > Syrphidae > Episyrphus > Episyrphus balteatus. Next base: position 81,518,394 of record NC_079135.1, on the reverse strand, counting down.
ATAGGAACCAGGCGTGTAAGAATCTTTTGGTTTTCAGTTATGAATAGGGAAGCCGATAGATTTGGAGGAATTCATTTTAAAAGCAATTTTTTTCGGATTTTTTCCGAAAATCTAAAAAAGAGAACAAAATTTGAATTTTTTTATCTTCTAAATGCACTCTGTTCACTTTGATCTCATATCGATAAACCAAAACTCATTTTGAAACTTTGTTCCAAATTAACTGCTTCCAAATAAAAGAAACAAAAAAAAAAACATATTTGCTGTGCAGATAATAACTATAAAAAAGACCTTAAATAATGTTTTGATTTTTCATCCATTAATAGAGCATAAAGAGACCTTTCTTTAGACGTCTCAATCTATGGATTTGTACCACTATACTATTTAAATCGTGATTTATAACCTTATAAAGCTTAAAGCCGGAGAAGATTCTCCAAACATAATTTTTCCCATGTTCGATTGCAATTTTCATTATTATCTTTTCTGTTGTGCGTCATTTATACTTAACAATTTTTAATAGTTATAGGTTATATTATTTGTAGCACTTCAACTTAGCGACTTAGCCCAAAGTAAAATTTATTGAGGACCGAATTTAATTCGTCATCAAATATATGTATGTTTAGATATAATTTTTATACAGTCTGAAATATGTACATATGTACTGCACCTACGTATACCATTAACTTTAATGGCGATAATGATTAATACACGATTTCTTCAATAACAAAATAATAATAACAATCTTAAACAAAAAAATGACTTCCAGTTTTAGACCAACAGTTGACCTTAACCTTTCTTTCGATGCCTAATCTCTTAGCAAGTTAAGAAAACAAGAGCAATGTCACTGTGTTCATTAACCTGATATTTTTGGTTTTCTTTTTGTTTGTTCTAAAAAAAAATAAAATAAAATAATGCACAAAATAAAAAACCATCATCTTGGTAACATTACGTCTTATCTATTGTGTTTCAAGTCTATTAAAAGTTACAATTATAAGGCACGTTTCGTTTGTCGTGCGACAATAAAAAGAAACAATTTTGAATGATTTTGTTTTATCATAAACAAAAATAAATCGTCATAACAAAAATTATTTAAATGGGAAAGTATAACCTAGAATCAGCTGTGCTTTGAAGACAAAAATACTTTTGAGTCAAGTTTAATTAAAAATTGTGATTTGAAAGCAATTAAGTTCATTGACCATGAATGAGGATATAAAAGATTGAAACAATAAAATCCAAACTTGTACCTACTGTAAATGACTAACTGGACAAATGACAAACCCGCTCATGGTAATATAGTGGATATATAGGTGTAGAAGATAAGAGATATAAAAACTAAAGGTTATATTTAAGCTAAAGACTAATTAAGCTCAAAAACAATTTTTGTTTGTAAGTGCAACTCAAAGGCTATTTTTGAATGCTGATGTTATGATTATGGTAATGTGAATTCTGACATAACCACATTTAAAGAGCTGAGAAAACTATTGATACTTTCTTTCATTGCAAAAATTTTAAGTTTTTTTTTTTTTTTAAATTAATCAGCATTTCGGTAGGCTTAGTTTTGTTGGAGTAGAGATACTGGAGGTATAAAATATACAGGGTTGCCCAAAAATAATGCCTGAAATTCCATTTGACGACTATTTATAATTTAGCGAGATAGATGCAATACCGCAAAATTTTATACGATTAAGTATAATGCTAAGCCGTTTTAGTAATGTACTAAGTTAAAAATCAGTCTGCTTTTTGAATTATTAAGTTACTAAAATGGCTTTATCATTTTACGAAGTCGTTTACAATTTTGCACTTATTTCTTTTAACTCTTTGTATTTTTTTTATTTAAATTGGTTGCAAATTGATCTACGAATTCCATTCGTATCGAAAATTTGCTATACGATTCCTGCAAAAACAAAAACAATCACAGAATCCGTTGGTAATGCAAAATTTCATATGTTTCTAAAGGTATTTTCTGATATTTTTTCCGGGATTCTTAGAAAGTTTTCAATGCAACTGGAATTCGTGATTATATTGGGATTGTTTTGCCTCTAGCTTGTATGACAGCTTGAAATCATATGCATGGAAGGTCTTGTGAAATATTCTCCGACTTTACTTTCACTGCAGTTTTCGGCTGATCAAGATTGCTTTTAGGTTGGTTTCGGTCGCGAATGCATCTCTTCAGCACTTCCCACTTTCCCAGGCATATTAAATTTAAATTTCGCTTGTTGGTGGTCAATCCAAAATTGGGATTTTAACGCCTTGAAGATATTCATTAGAAACCGTTCTAGCATTAGGTAAGAGGTCGTCCATTATCGTACTTGGTCCAATTCGATAATATTAATCCAAGTACCATTAAACATTCAACACAGGTCTAAGAAAGCACATTCCATTCTAGGAGCAAATCTCTAGAACAGGGATGGCGAACGCGTGCCATTGGTGGCACGCCATGAAATATTTCTGGCACACCACGAATTTAGTAATACATTTGTTTGTACATTTGAGCGACATTCAACGATTTTTCTAGGAAAGATTTTTCGAAGAAAAACTAACTCAAGAGTTTTAGTCGGTAATAAGATATTTAATTGGAGTATTTTTCGTCAAGGTTTTCACAATTGAAAGCTTTATCGGACACCCTTTGATAAACTGAACTTGTCAAAATTTTATTGGTTGGGAATTCAAGACATTTAAATGCAGTTGAATGAATTCCAATCTAGTTCGTTATGTACTCAGAATTTTGTCGCAATAAGGAAAGAGTTGAAATCAATTCAAATAGAGAGGCTGGATGGAAATACGATTAACAATGCAAATGCCAAATTAAAGGAAAAATGAATTTCAATTCCCGATAAAGCTGCTTGAAAAAGTAGGCGTTTGTTACCTTATTTTCCAAAATATATAACATTAAAGATTCGCTTATAAAAAGGTTGTCAAATGAATCAGCTTGCATTTTGCAAACATTTGAAGTAACGAAATATAGAAATATTTCGTCCACTGTTTTTTTACTTTTATATTTTGTTTCTTTGTGTGGTGAATGTAGTTAAGCCTCAACAAAACAGTTAAGGCTTAACTACATTCACCACTTTTTGAAAAAGTACAAAAGTGAAAAAAAAAACTTTTCTCGCTAGCGCAATTTTTTTTGTAAAAAAGAGTTTACAAATTGTTTTTTAGGCAAAAAATAAGTTTTCTGCATCATTTGTTTTAATTTTCTATCCCTAAAAACCATACAAAAATGTGTTTGAAAATTTTCACTTTTGTACTTTTCACTTTTTGAGTCAATTTAGTTAAAGCTTTAGTTTGAAGTTTTGTTATTTAATTAAAATTTAATTAAAATGAATTATAAACTGACTTTCAATTTTCAAACATAAATTAGTATGCTTACAAATAAAATGCTGGGAAGTTTAAAATTATCTATTTTTGCTTCAAGTAGTCACTAAAAAACTAGGTCAAAACTATATGGCACGCCAAAGGCACTTGAAATAATTTTTTTTTTTTTAATGGCACGGGGCTCTAAAAAGGTTCGCCATCCCTGCTCTAGAAGGTTCACGTGTTGAAATGACTGATAATTTTCAGCAAATCTCTCCCCAAACCTCCGCACTCATTTCACTCCTTCCCTTGAATTGCCTTGGTTAGTTTTTGTCTCATTTGAGAAAGGAATCAAAATATAAGGTATTTTGAAATGTTTTGCCCTAAACCAAGATTTTGATGGTATTGAAAATATCATAACGTTACGTTTTCCACCCTTTCCTCTAACTTCCAACTAATCAAATCAAATGTTCTTCAAATATGAATTTAGTCGTTTCAGTTTTAGTGGTCCTAACACACTCAATCAATCAACTTCAATCACTTGCAACTAAAAGTATTAATAAAGTACACCGAAAAAAAACCAATATCAATTTAACATTTTTTAAATATCAAATTAACATTTTTTAAATATCAGCCAAAAATGCTCTAAAAAAGGTGTTTTATGATATTTAAAATGTTAAAACAACATTTTTATTATCAGGATATATTTAAATGACACATTTTGGAAATTTTTTTTGATATTTTATTATCATTTTTTCATATCAATTTCTCATTCCAAATTATTGAAAAATATTAAATAAAAAATTCTTAATGTGTACTAATTTAAAGGCGCTTTGTTTTTTTTTCGAAGTAAAATGTATGATTTACAGAGAAAATTTGATCGGCAATAAGATTTTACTTCACATAGTTTGGGAGAAAATAACAAAACAATTATATCACCTATAATAGAAAAAATAATATCACCACTATTTTGTAAAGAATATTCACTTTCAGTAATGTTTTGAAAAAAAAAGAAAGAAAATACTTAAAATAATAAAAATAATAAAAAAGAAAAAAATAGGTTTCATTATAATAAACTAAAACGTAAAATCTAGTCAACATTGATATTTTAATTATCAAAGTGAAATTTTCGATATCCACTTAAACTTAAAAAAATGTCAAAATGATATTTTAATTGTCAAAGTGAAATTTTCACTATCCCATCTGAAATTAAAAAATGTCAAAATGATATGATAAAATATCAAAATTGATATTTTAATTGTTGGACGAATTTTGTCACTGAAAAATGTTAATTTGATAGCTGTTATTAGGTGTGTTTTTTATTACAACCGGTCTCTTAACTAGACAAAAAAAAAACGCAGTCTGGGCTAAGCAATTTACATGTTTAATACAACAACACCTTAGAAAAGGACGAAAGCGAAAAATATGACAACTCTAAATTTTTCTTGTGTCTGCTGTTTTCGGAACATTCGATATACAGTGCTGCCAAGATTTCAGGTTAAGCCCCGAGGCGTTTTTTTTTTTTTGTCCAGTTAAGACCGGTGGTAATAAAAAACATACCAATTATCAAATTTTTTTTTTCGGTGTAATAAGGGCTTAATTGACGTATTTTGTTCAATTGCACGTCAGAGTAAATCAAAAATTTCGACTAAATTATTATTTAAAATGGCTATTTCTATTTCGACTTAATTTCCTTAACAAAATCAATATTTTAAAAATTCACATCACTTTGTTTACTTATCAATCATACCATTCAACTGTGTAAGGGCATTTTACATCATTAAATTTAAAATCAATCGATTTGACGATTCAGAACCGAAATTTTAACAAAAAAATCAACTTATAACCAGGGTTATGTTTTACTAAGTTGTAGTAGCAAAAAATAAGAAAAAAATCAGTTTTAAGACAGCCTAATGCCTATGTTGTGTTTAAATGTACTTAACTATTTAATTAACCACTATTTTTGTTTGAACAATGTATCTATTAAGTTATTGAACTCTGTTAAAGTTTACTCAAACAATTTTCAAGATAAACATAATTAAGATCTGAAATTAGCGAACTTAGCTTTCAAGATTTAACTTGGCTTTGAGCTTTAACAAATAATATTCTTCTTGCTATACAAAATAAAAAATGTTTAAACACTAAATAAATACTTAAAGCCAATGGGGTTAGAATGGTATTGCTTAATGTTAATCAATGTTAGCCATCAGTTGAAAATAGTTAACAACTTATTAGCACTTACTATATACCTACCTTCTCGTGCATTGTCCAATATTTATTTCATGGCTGTCAATGGACAAGGTGTGAAAATGTTTGTGTTTTTGCTAAAACAAATAAGAGTATCAGTTCTTTTATTATCAAAATTAAACAACATAAGTCTTTCTTATACTTTTTACCCTGCAAAATTGGAGGGCAAGGATAAATTTATTTGCTTATTTTTTTACGGGCACAGTGATGAAAAGGTGCCAAACTGTGAATAGAACAATAATATAAAGTTTGGTAATAATCAGACTTTATATTCTGCCTCCGGTTGCCCAGCCAAGTTATCTATGAACTTTGGTCCTACACCCTTAGGAAACAACTCAGGCCTTTTTCGAACCATTCTAACTTTTATTTCAATAATGTCAAACATTTCAAACTTGTTCTATTTGTTAACATAGTCAAAATCAAGCTCCTTAAAAACTTTCAGCTACGTAGGATTAGTAGTTTCTGAGAAAAAGGCCTTCAAAAATCACAGACTAGCTGATTTACTCACTAACACACTAACTAACATACGATAAAAATTATGGCAAACTTCTAGTTTTCATAGAAACTTGTTATGGTGATGGATCTTGAAGTACATACAAAGAAAAAAATCAAAAAATTGAGATTTAACATTCAGGTGGCGTGGTAACTGCCCATTTTTGTAGAATTAATATCAATTATTAAAAAAGTATACTTCTGAATACCCTAGAATCTTGAAACTTTATAGAATTGTAGTTAATGCAAAGGAAACATATTCAAACTTAAGATTTTCTACCTTGAAGACGTGGTATCTCCTTAAAAATAATAAAAGAAAGATATAATAATTCATAAATTAATTAACAAGTCTTAGAAAAATGTAGTTTTGGTTTTTTTTTTTAATTTGTCAAAAACAACAAAACATTTTTGCATCCTGTTTTCTGCTTATGCTTAAAAACAAAGAAGAGCATTGAATTTTGAAAACTTAAATAGTACTTAATCACATAAAATTTTGAAAAAAAATTAGTTCGCAAATTAAATTCTTTTTTCAAAATTTTGATTTTGAAAATTAATTTTTCAAAAACTTCTTTATAAAACAGCTTTATTTGAAAGCAAACTAAAAAATAGATATTTTGGGCTTAACAAAAAGGTATAACATGTTATTGTAGGTATAACCGTTGATTTTTAAAAATATTTGTTCCTAATTAAATCATTTTTTTTGAAAATTGCCCCTCCTGGCGAATATTAACCCCCTGCAATAGGATTTTTTCTTGTCCCGACCCAACCTACACGCTTAAGCTTTTTGGCACATCCTCCTGAATTCGCTTGTATAAGAAATGAGATAATAATAAATTAAGCAAAACTTGTGTGGTTTTTAGGCAAAAATCAGCTTTTTAAAAATGAAACCACAATCCGGAGGCACTTAGGCTTAAAATAATGAAATGAAATTTTACTTATAAGCTACCATTTAGAACCATTTAGCACCTTTTAATCGCTGAACCTTTTTGAAAATCCAAAAAATTGTATTTTGACCCACCCTAATGAACATGTTTGAGTAAAAGACTTTTATAAATGTATATAAATAAAGGATATTATGCTTGAAGAACTACACGGAGGAAAAAAGGGTACCTTAATATAAGTAGATGCTCACTTTAAATTTCACCACCTTAAAACAATAGGATTTCCGCTTAAAATAAGTCGAATCCGCTTCAATAACCTCTTTTAAATTTTAAGTGAACCTCATTTCATTTGAATGTGAGTTTTCATTTTTAAAAACCGATTAAAAATAAAAATTTAAAAATTATCGTCAGAATTCAGCTTTAGTTGCAGTTTATTATACTTATTTCCAACAGGGTGATAGCTTAATGGTAAAGCACTTGCCTGGTGATTCAACAGTTGTAGAATCGATCCCCAGTGGCTGCCAGTTTTTTTTTTTTTTTATTAAAATGTTTCCGATTAAATTAAGTATTAAGTGGATTTCTTTTATTTTGCGCATTCAAGAAATTATGAATATTTGCCCGCTTAATTTAAGACAGAAGTCATCATCTTGGCAAAAAAAACCATACAGAAATCCGCTTAATTTAATGTGGGATCTGGTCTTTTTTCTCCGTGTAGTTAAAGTTTAAGTACATAGTTGGACCGTTATTCCCAAATAATTCTAGGATAAGGAAGTAAAAATTCTGACAGTAATGACGAACCCACAAACTCGACCGCTATACGCCAAAATGTTTGTATTTGAAGGGTAAGGTGAAAAAGTTTCTACTTCGCCTAAGGAATAAAACACTTCGACGAATTTTAAGCAATATTTATGTGATAAAAACGGCACAACAACCTTATTTACAGGAACTATCTCAGGCAATTTTTCAAATTTCTTGCTCGTATTATTTTATTAGCAGGTGATATTCAAAAACATCATTAAATTTCAGATACTTATCCGTAACTGACTGGCTGGCTCACTCACTTACTGACAGATCATCAAAACTATGCCGCAGTTCTCGTAAAAATTTGAAATTTTGCACAGTGATGATGATGAGTCTTATTGTGTATACAAAGAACAACATTTTAGAGGTCGCAAGGGTTTTAAACGTGAAAGAGTTTGTGGTTTTTATAGGGAAATAATATTTTTTTATATGAGATTTTCTTCTCAGGAAGCGTGGTAGGTAACCCATTTTTACTTAACTATCATATAACATTTTGGAGAACTTCTGAAAATCGTAAAATTTAAAAATTTGGTGGAATGGTAAAAAAAATAATGACCTATTTTTGCTGAACTTTTACATAGCATTGTTATAGCACTTGGTTGAATTTAACACCTAAATTGTTAATACATGAAACAAACCAAGTTTGAAATTTTCTACTTAGGAGGCATAGACAAATTTTAAAGTTTGTGATTCTATACTCAGGCTGGGGCGTGGCGTTTTTAGAGCATTTCTGATGATCGTAAAGTGTTAAAACTTAATTGAATGTTAGCTCTGATAGTTTATAATAAGAAGGCGTGGTATCCACCCATTTTGAAAAATATTTTACACTTGTAGGCTTCTAATCATAAATTACACTGGTCAACAAGGTTTTTGTTACAGACACTTAGATATACTTTTCTATAGGTTTTTTGGGTGTTGAGCTCGAATCCGAAGTCAGAGCAATTATATCACATCACGTTTTTGAGGTAATCCCGTTAGAAAATCGAAAAAGCCGCTCGTTACCAGTTTTCAAGATTATTTCTTAGCGTTTGGTTATTTGTTTCTAAAAGAACTAAATTTTGTCTTTCTAAATCCGTTTAAATCTCTTAAATATCTCTTTTCTTCTTCGAGAAATCTTAAGTTGAAATCAACGTGATTGGTATACCTCTTGTTTATTTGCTTTTAATAGCAAATCTCGAAAAGTTCTTTGCCAATCGTTTTCAAATTTTGACACTACGTTTCATTTACATTCCTGTAAGTTTTTATATTATTTTTAACAAGAAAAAAGTTATATTTTTCTCACTAGTTATTATTTAGTGTAACTATCTGACACGGTCACGCTTTGATGTATCTCACCGCGATTTACCACCTTCGCCAATATAAAAACTTGCGAGATTCTTAATGGAACGTTGTGTCAAAATTTGAAACCGTTACAAATTTATTTAAAACAAATAACAAAACGCTAAGAAATAAGCTGGAAAACTGGGAAAAAGCGACATTTTCGTTTTTCTAACGGGATTAGCTCAAAAACGTAATGTGATAGAATTTTTCTAACTTCGAATTCGAGCTCAGCACACCAAAAACCTATAGAAAAGTATACCTTGGTTTCTGTAACAAAAAAAAATAGTTTAATTTTGTTGACCAGTGTTATTTGAAAAATGTAGTCAATATTGAAATCTTGAGATTTTCTAAGAAAATAATTGACTAAAAAGATGCAGTAATTCCTTGCAAAAAAGTAGTGAAATTTCAACAAAATCATAATTGTTAAAAAAGAAGACAAGTTTTCCTATGTTGGAATTAAGTCTAACTCTAAAAAGCACTGAGGTATTAAAGGTTACTAAAAGTGATGGCGTCGCTAATAAGCAATTTCATACAAATAAACTTTTCCTTTTTATCTGTAACTACTTCCTTATTACTTCTATCTTACAGTTTTTGAAGCCAAAACTCTATAGACTCTAAAGTCTGTTTTTTCCTTAATATAGAATTGAAAAATAACAAACTAAACAAGATAACCGCTCAATTTCAACACAACAACTCACATACTCGTAAATTATGTAACGCGCATTTTGTGTCAACCCCTTTTTAAAATACAAAAACAAAAAAGGACACTCAATAAACGAAACATTATAAATCACGAAAAGGAAAAGGAAATATACATAAATTAAAAAGTCTTTAATTATATTTTTTTTTTTCAAGTTTCCGAATATCACGTAGGAAGCATATTTTCTCATTACAGACTTAAATTATAGTACTGCAAAAGTACATTAAAAATGTTAAGCTTCAAAAAGGACATGTAGAAGTATATACTCACTTTGTTTTCTTGTTTTTAATTGCAGATAAGTTTAGCTTCTTAATTAAAGAACAAAATTTATGAAGATAAAACTTTTTTGGCACAATTCCAAACTGCACACTTATATAGGTAATATACAAATGATGTATATTTGCTTTAAAACTTTTTTTTTAAATTTATGCGGATCTTTATAAAATGATAGATAACAAACTTATTCACTCCCACAATCTAGGTATAGGTACTTATATTATTTCTGAATTGACACAAACCACAAAATGTAAAAAAAAAAAAAATTATAATAATCAAAGAGATACGCAAGGTCAAACAAAAGTTTGATATACTTTTTGTTCTCCTGTTCGATTTTGTTGTTTCTTTAAAATTTCTTCTTATTTCTTTTGTAACTTTTTGTATTGTATTATTTTTTTTGGCAACGATAAATAGGAATACAAATATCCTTAAATTATTTTATGATGCAAACGAAAGATGTGCCTCCTCCACAACCATATTCGTGGTCCAATAAAGTGAGACTGGCATAGTTACCGTCAGTCATTTAAGCAGCAACCGTTTGGGTTTCATTTTCACCCTTATGAGCATTCATGTCGAATTACAAACAACAACGTCAACTTTTAATCATTGTATAGTACACTGCTGCACATAGGTAAGCGCAGGAACGTAGCCATGAGGTGAGAGTAAAGGGGGACTGGGTGAAAATTAAAGCTGCTTCTTGTTAAATTTATTCTAAGTTTTCGTGAACCTATAATGGTTCATTTTTTTTCACTCTTCTTTGTATTTAAAGTCGCTATTAAAAAATGAGAAATCTATTAAATCGCGTAAAAATTTTAAAATAGCGAAAGATGAAATATTAGGTTTAAGTTCCAAATTTACAACAGCCTGTAATAGTAAAGACAATAGCAATTCTTTAAGGGGGGAAATCCCTCTGGAAATTTTTATTTTTGCATTAATTTTTTTTTTTTGCCTTATAAATTCATTTATAAACCGAAGAAACTATTTGCAGTAGTCTAAGGGCCGGTTTGTTCACACTCGATTATCTTTTAATCAAGGATTTTTGTATGGAATAATCCTTGATTAAAACATAATCGACTGTGAACAAACTGGCCCTAAGCCTTAAATGGAGCCTCAAATGCCCCAAGATAGTCCCGAAACCCATGCCCATTGAACCTACCTCAGTACGAAAACGAAAACTTTAAACGCTTTTTCCTCAAAACGCGCTTATTTCCGCGCCGTGCAACGTAACTCAAAAACTAATGAAGCTATCGACTTGAAATAAATTGCAAATTACTCTTTAATTTATTGGTCATTGCATGAACCTAAAAGTTTAACAAAATTTTTACAATAAATATTTTTTTTAACAATTTGTTTATAAAAAAACATTGTGTTTTTTCGTTTTTTTGGTCTCTAATTTTTATTTAACACTTTTTTTTTTACTAAATTTAGGTTCATGCAATGCGTATAAATATATTTTATTGGAAAAAAATTTCTTTTTTGATTATAAATAATTTTCTGGACCTGGACATTGCACGACGCAAACTCGAGGCGTCAACTTTAAAGAGCTGTAGAGCCGCCATTTTTTTTTTTTGTACTTCAAAAAAATTGTATCAATACTTTATAATGTCAATAATATCACATACTTTCCCAAATTTCAATAAATGCTTTCAGTTTTCCAAAAAAAATTATTGACAAAGCTGTCGTCCAGAGGGATTTCCCCCCTTAAAGCAATTATAACTATAGGTATCATGTCTCTTTTATTTCCCTGGATTAATTTAAAAGATTCCTTTTAAAAATTCCACAGAAAAACGGCCCTGGATTAAGCAGTATACAGTATGCATAGTACCTATACTCACAGCAGAGAGACACAATATTATTGTTTGAATGTACCACTTAAACTTCACGGTCAAAAAAGCTCAGAACCATTTTTTCTTTTTTGAATGAATGATAACAGAGAGCCAAAAGGCAAAATTGAACTTACAATTGAGAGTAAAAGTACTAAGTTTTGCAGAAAGCTTATCTCAAGTACATATGCCTTAATGGAATATACGAGTTTTCCAGTCGGCATTTTATCAAGTGAGAAAGGTAAACAGAGATTATGTGCTGCTACTACGTAAGATGCATATTATGTTTACTTCCTCTTCTCTTATCTTACTGGAAGTAAGGTGGTAAACCGGAACCATTGAGTTGGGTGGTTTGATATCGAGCTTTATAACATGTGTTTGGGGTTTTTGTGAAGTTGATATGGTAGAATTTGGTACAAGTTTCTATTCTTTTGAATGCTTATCATTTTGTTATCAAACTTCTTGAAATTGTCGTTAGTAAGAAAAAGTAAAATGAACGCCTGGGTGTGGGTCGCATGCACTTGCTGTTAAGGTAAATGTAAATATAATTTTAAAGCTCCTTATGAAAAAAAAATGTTAAAAAATTACACGGCCACCTGAAGAGGGAGTATTTCCACATCCCAAAAAAGGTTTTGCCCTTTCTTCACCCTTCAAAGTCCATAAACACCTTCAAATATATTAAATTTCGATCAATTAGAGATCAGGAAATGGCCTATATTTAATATAATTATTATTTGTTAAGCATAAGAAAAAATTGAAATTTGTTAAATAAAATGTTACACATACGCCACAGTGACCGTTTAAATTAAAACATTGAACAATTAATGGATTTGCAAAATAAACAGAAACTGAAATAATTAGAATTTGTCGTGTCATATCTGTCCTTGTTACTGATAAAATAATAAATTTGTTGTAAAGTCCCAGATCACTTTTTTGAAGACTTTATAACACTACACTTTACACCTGTCAAGAAAAGGGTGGAGCGTTTAGCTGATAGCTATAGAGTGTTGAAATGAGTCCTTGGGAGAAATAAAAACGAACTTCTTCTTTCATCTCTGTGAAAGTATTTTGTATTTTTTTATTTGAAACATAAATATTTATAAACAAATTTAAATTGCAATACCAATGTCGTTCATTTAATAACGATGCCAATAAAATGTCACAAGATAGATGTTTCTTTTAAGTTCAAAACGCTTCACATACCATCAACATTAAACAATCTTGAACTTAACTTTTCGTACCGTAAAGAAGATTTAATTTCTGACTTTTTACTTTTAAGTCATTCATCATATTCATTATAAAAATTGCTTTGAATGTTAAAGCTTTGTATGTAAAAATTTAAAAGAAAAATGAAAAAAAAAAAAAAATAAAAATGTAAAAAAAATTGAAATATTTTTTTAAAAACCCAAAAATTGTTTTTTGCCATGAATGAAGCTCCAAAGTCCATTTTTAGAGGGTGTTACGGAATTATTACAAACGGTTTTGTAGTCAGTGCAAAAAACTCTACAGAACGTGATAGGCCTCCGTCCGCGTATATTTTGATTGTCACAAATGTAGTGCAATCAAATCCTTTGAGCGGTTTTTGAGAAAAACAAGGTTAAACAAAAAACATTAATCATATATGGTTAGTTTTGTTAATTTTGGTCCTAAAAATAAAATTTAAATTCCGATTTTAGGGAATCTATCAGAAGATAAAGTTTGAAGTAAGTCGCTTCAGTGGTTTGGGCTGTAGCTCAAGACAAAGACTGACAGAATACCGGGACACTATAATAAATTCACATCTCTTGCGTCCAATTCTGTGGGCAAATTTCATGTACATTTTGACCAACATATTTATTTTTCTTAGACATTAACTTAACTTAAAATAGATAAAAAAAAAGCCATTGACATGATATAAGGTCAGAATATATGATCTATAAAAGTTTCTTATGTCTTTGATTTTATTGTCGATGTCACCACAAAAAAGTGGAACGCCTCCAATAATGTCGCATTACCTTTTTAAAGATTAAACGCTTTGTAGAAATGTCTTCTGCGTAGGTGCTTTTACTATTGTTTCAAATTCTAGGTTCAATCGGATACCGGAACCAGTTATCTGCGTCATCTTGTAAGCTCTCTATTCACATGACAATCATTTTAGTAAAGGTTATTGCACTCCAAAAAAAATTATACCTACCAATATAACATTTGTGAGTTTTTTTGTACCATGGGTTCATGGATATTGAAAAACCACTATCCTCTCGATGACAAATAATTGCTACCGACATTAGCCAGGGGCATATTATAAGTTGGTAGAAGCAAAAATTGTGTAACACATTTTTTTTTAAATTTTTGTTTAATTTATTTTTTTTTTTTTTATTATGATTCACATTTTAAAAAATTGAACTTAAAATAAATTTAAGTATTTAAGAATGGCAATATCCAAAAACAATCCAATATGCAAGTTTAACCGAGCCAAAAAAACAAGAGAACTATTTTGTAAAACGATTATCGTTGAAACTATGTACTTAGTTTCCTTTCAACTGGGTACGGTATGCATTTTATTTCATTTTTTAATAATGCTGTGTCTGCCGATAGAATGCATGCGAGCCTCAAAATTATTATTTTTTTTTCTGTTAAGTATGGCCTTGCGACTTTCTCGTTTTATAAATCGTTATTTGTCACTTACTCTAGTATCGCTTACTTGCCGTTCGTTTCGTATTTCGTATAATAGATTCCCAATGCTAAAAAATCATTTGTTTTTTTCTGCCGTTCACATTTACATACAAGTTTATTATTCGTCTGTAACTAGATAAGGGTAAGGACATGAACTTACCATTGCGCACAGTATTCCAAATCCCGCTGTCTAATATTCAAAAATGCACCAAACGCATTTCTTTTTGAATCACAAGCTTGTATCAACTGGGGCGGAAATGAAATAAGCTAGATAATAAAAACTGAAAATGTCTTCATCCTGTAAAACTAAAACTAAATAAATACTGAAGTGGAATCTACTAAAGCTACTGAGTAACTGAGTATTAGAAAAAGTTTTGTTATAGCCAGGTTCCTCTGTTCCGTTTAAACGCACCTTAGCTTTTAACTTTAACAAATTAGGTGACTTTTCTTATATTTAAAATAAATTTTTAATAAAAAAATTTATCTTAGCTTTTAACTCTTACCATTCTTTAAACTCTATTTTATCTTTAGCAAATCTACTAGCTCCACTTTAACACTCCTTACAAAAATATTAAAAAATTACATTTTTCTAAACTTTTGAATAAATCCAAAAAAACTTTGAAAGGTTTTTGTATTCACTTTTTGAAATCATTTTTATATGGAGTTAGCAGGTTTGCATTTTAAGTCGACGACATATTAAAATCCACTTAACTCAAGTTAACAAAGATGTCCAACCAGAAAAAAACACAAGAATTTTTTTTTCAATTTTTTCCTTTTCATTTATTTTCTAATAATTTCTTTCATTTTGCAGATTTCATATTTTTTTTTTGTATTATTTTGTATTTATCGTTAAAAATAATTAAAAAATAAAGAATTAATTATTAATTTTATTTTAATTAATTTTTTGTTTCTCATATTTTTTTCCATTTATGTTCTCATTTTAATAAAAATTCCTAATTACATTCTAACTTAACTAAATTCAAAAAAATAAAAAAAAAAAACAAAAAAATAAAAGAAAATGTATTTATATAATATATATGTATATATATTAACTGCAATACTTATAGCGTAAATTGTTAATATATTTTGCAGTTGCTGTTTTTTTTTTATTTTTATATTTCTTTTTTTTTTTGCATTCTGTTATATTGTTACCGATAAAAAAAAAATAAAGTTACAAATTACTTGTTACATTTTTATTGTTTATGTTTAAAGTGAAAAAAAAAAACGAAAAAATAACTAATAATATTATAAATATATGCAAGGACAATATTAATCAAACTATTTATGCCAACTTAATAAAAAAAATAATAATAGTTAAACTTAACATTGAAACATAAAATGGTTTTATTATTTTTTTTGTCTGTTGTTGTTTTTTTTTTTTTTTTGTTTAATTATTTAATTTAATTTGATAACTATAATCGTTTTTTGTATTGTGTACGTTAAATATACGTGCCAACTATGATTAGCAAATTATTTTGTGTATAGCATGTAAAAATTAAAAAAAATAAACATTTAAATAAAAGAAAAAAAAAAAAAAACTACAAACAATTATATCAGTAAACAAAATTTTAAAATAAAAATCAAATTGTTATAACTAATTTTTACAGATTTAGGTTCTTTTGTTTTTCTTTAATTTAATAACTAAACTGATCACTTATAAAAATTACTTTTATTTATGGTTTTATTTTTTTTTTTAGTTTTATTTATTTTATATAAGTAAAGATACGTATTTATATAAAAAAGAGAAAACTATATATTAACTTAATAATTATAAAGAGATATTTATTTCTTCTTTCCTTTATCTTCACATAACTATACAAATTCTTTATAGATATATATTTTTTATATATATATATTTATATATTTTTTTTTTGTTTTTTTGCTTCATTACATTAAGTGTATATATATGCATACGTATCCTAGTTTATTTAGAAATTAGAAGTCTGTTGTTGCTTTCATTTTTTGTTTAATAATTAATTATTGTTTTTTTTTATTTATTATTATTATACATGTGCACAAAAAATTATTTGTTTTTCTCTTTAAGTTTTGTTGTTTAACTAATAAATAACTAAAAAAAACTAGTAATATAAGTAGTACAATATTTAATCGTTAATGCATGGTATTTTTGTTGTTTTTTTTTTTTATTTTTTAATTTTTTTTTTACTTATGTGTTAAATATAATCTTTTGCTTATTTTTCGTAATGAATATTTATGTTTTTACTTTTTATACAAACGTACGCCATCTACGGTTAATTTTATTTTTATTGTTTATTGTATTTATTATATTTTACATTAAATTTGTAATTATTTATATATGTATAGTATATATAATATATTTTTTTGTGTGGTAGCTTAAATCTTTGCTTTGTTCTAACTTTTTTTTTTTTTCTTGTAATGTTTTAAGGAGTAACTGTGTGAAGTTTTTTATTTCTGAGAAACGATTAGCGCGGTATTTGCGTGTTTTCATTGTTTGAGCTGGAAATGGAGTTTATTCGGATGTTTTGTGTTTCTTAGAACAAGTTTATTGTTTGCATACGAATTAAAATTGAAAGATAGAATAAAATGAGTTCAAGTTTGCAAAAGTCCTTTTGATAAATTCAATGGTCTCTTAGAACCCAAAAGTGATTTATAATATAGCCATTTAATCGAAAACGAACTCTTTTCTCTCAGCAGATTTTTGTGTTTATGAGAAAATCGATTTGTTCTTTTTAAAAGGTTCTATGAAAGAAAACAATTGATGCGAGATTAAAATTTAATCAATATACCCAAAACTAATTATTTAAGTTTGCAACAACTGAATACATTTTTCTTTATCTTATTTGAAATTCGGCAACTGGAGTTCACAAATCTCTCAAAAACAGATCGTAAGTGATTAAGATATTTTTTATATCGAGAATCCAGATATTTTGGATACAAAAGTTTTAAGTTTTAAAATAAGCAAGCAGGCATTCTTTTTCTTTGGGCCAAATTTCAGGGTGAAGGGTTTTTGGTTCGAAAACAATAATGTTTTTTTTTCTTCAATTTCTGTCTCCAAAAAAATATAGAAATAAAATAATTTTGTATGTAAATGTTTATATTGTGCAGAGCCTGCAATCCGTGCATTAAAAATTATGGATTTTCTTCTAAGGCTTTTGCCAATAATTTAAAAATTGATATGGCAATGAATATAATATATGCCCATGCTATTAAAAGTTTGAAAAATTGAATAAGTATAGTAATAAATTGAGTACCACTTCAACGAGGTGTTAAAGTCTGAGTTCTTACAAAATCTTATATATATTGAAAAACATCATGTTTCGAAAACGCATAAACGTTAAAACTCTTGACATAACGTGCATTATTTTAGCAAGAAAAAAATGTATTATCATTGATTTGATAAAAACAGTGCCTAGGTTTAGGAAAATTAAGTGCTTTCAAGTATGCTCAAAATTCTTTTACAAAAATATATATTAGAATATAAAGAAGAAGACGAAAAAAGCATTCCAAGAATAAATCACAAAAATCCAAGAAAAACCCCCAAGTACAGCTCAATTTACAAAAATTTGTTTCAACCGTTTTGTTAGCCGTTTCATAGTCGCGTTTTTTTTCTAAGCAATCCTCGAGGTTTTTTATTTGTTATCTGTATTCTTTTCTTTGTTTTATTTGTTTCTGATAAGTGTAAATTTTTTTTTCTAAACACAACTTTATGTGGATCGTGAGCTTTAACAAAAAAAAAAAAAAAGAAAAAGAAAAAGAATTTGTCATCGAAAATAAAATTGAAAAATAAATCTGCAGTGTAGGTAATTGTTTTCTCCTAAATAAATTTCCAAATGATAATTAATATTTCTAATTTGTTTATCTTTATATAAAAATAATTTGCTGTCTCTTTTGTACAATTTTGTTTTGTCCTACTTAAATCGAATTGAATGTGAATTTTAAAGAAGAGCAAAAGAAAAAAGTCTAATATAAAATATAATTTGTGTTAATAAAAGAGGTTAATTTGTATGCCAACAACAAAATAAATTGTATACTTGGCCTACTATTCCTCGTCACTGAGCGCCTCGTACTGTGCCGAGAGCAACGGTTTAGGTTCGGATGATGATTGTTGGGAGGATTGTTGATGAAGATTGCCACTGTGACCGCTTATACCACTCATACCATGGCCAGAAACATTTGGATCACCAATTTGGTTCGAATGGAGTTTGGCAAGCCCTGCAGAGCTTGGGGGTGGTCCATGAACGTTTAATGCATTAAATGGATAGGTGTATGTTGTAGTTGCAAAGGTAGTTACTGGTGGTTGAGGATACGCAGATGGATGGTGGGAGTCATTATTTTGTGTCGGGCCATTACCACTACGTCGACCGTCTTCATAGTTCGATGTTTGCTTTCCACCCATTAGGCCATCTTGATCCTTGTGACTACCACCTACATTGCCAGCTGGCTGACGATGATCATTGGCGTGGTGAACGGCGGCTGCAGCTGCCGCAGCAGCATGCAAATCTTCAGGACGACGTTCGTCTTCAGTGCGCATTGCTTCTACAATGCGATTTTTCACATATTTCATCGTGTCGAACTGATGATTAAGGCTGCCGCCGACAATTCCACCACCCTGCATTCGTCTGTCGTGTGGATTGCCACCAGCTGCTGCAGCAGCGGCTGCCATGTAATAATGGCCGCCGTCATGTGGCATTATTTCATGCATAAATTTGCGAGGACTCAGAGGCGGCTGTGCCATACGAATAATCTGTCGTTCGTCAGGAGTTGTCGATCGTCCACCTGAAGAGGAGCCGGACGACGATGAATTTTTACCTCGTTCGACAGCAGCGGCAGCAGCCGCTTCGGCTTCTTTTTGTTGCATACGCCGATTGTATTTCCAGCGATCTGGTGTTACAATAGCTTGTGGATCTTGCATGTACATGAAGGGACGTAAATGCATTGGATTTGGTCCATAATCCTTGGCTATTATTGATTCGGTCAACTCTCCAAAAGTGATGTTCTTAGTCAAAACCTGAGCTGGCGGAGGTTGTCTATTACTCGGCGGACCACTAACTCCCACACGTTGGTGTTGTTGCTGCTGCTGTTGTTGTTGTTGTTGCTGTTGTTGTTGTTGCTGTTGTTGTTGTGATTGCTGCTGTTGTTGATGCTGTTGTTCACCGGTATCTAAATCGATGTTGATCACATTAGGCGAATTGGCTTTACCGTTGTTTTCTGCAGCTGCAATTGCTGCATGATGGTGTTGAGGAATATCACGAGGGTTGTACTGTAAAATAACAAAAAATAAAAAAAACTTTGTAGAGACATAATCCATAAAATATCAGTAAGTTAAGAACTTACAAATGATGTTCGTGAAGCATCTCGAGTCATATTAGCCGGTGGTGGTTCGGAGGCTCCCTGGCTAATCGAGTGTTTAATGATTGCATCGATTAGGCACGCTGCCGATAGGGTACTCTCTTGGGAACGTCCCGTATGCGGCCTATGATAGCTACAGTTAGTAACAATTTTGTTTTTGTGTTTTTTGTTTTTGTTTTTTTTTTTTTTTTGGATCGGGACAGATCGCACAGAATAATGAGAGAGAAAGAGCGGGGAGAGAAATTATGATGATTAGTTAATTGATTAGCGATGAGTTTTGATTTGGTGTTACAAAAATGTATAAACAAATGAAAATGATTTAACAATTAACACACAAAGCACCAAATCCCCAAAATTATGAATGAATACAAAAATAATAAAGAAAAACATTTTTTATTTTTTTAAATTGGTACTTACGGATCTCGTTCTCGGTCGGGTATTGCCCGAGGAGGTCCATCAGCTCTCATATAGTGCGGTGGACCTCCTGGGGGTGGTGCAGCATTAGCTGCGTATATTCTTGCATTTTCCAAGCGACGACCTTCCCTTTCTTGCTCTTCAAGACGCTCTCGTTCGCGATCTCTTCGCTCTCGATCACGTTCTCTTTCACGCTCACGTTCGCGTTCTCTATCAATACGATCGCGTTCGGCTTGTAGGCGTTCTTGGTTCTGGCGCTCAGCTATGCGTTCCCTTTGTTCTCTTTGTTCTTGACGTTTTTGCATGTCACGTTCCAGCAAACGGTCACGTTTGCATTGCTCCATACGGCGATGCATATCAGCCATATGTTGTTGTTGCTGACGAAAATGTTGTTGTTGCTGCTGATGGTGTTGTTGTTGTTGCTGTTGCTGATGTTGCTGTATTTGCATGGCAACATGATCACGAGCTATTTGTGCCGGATGATAGCGAATGTCATGATGCGGAGGTGGTGGTGGTTGATGATCAGGCATCTGACGTTTTTCGTCCTTTTGCGGGACGGGCAACTGTGGCTGTTGAACTGCAACATCGACGAAAGAAGAAAAGGCGTCGTGACCAGCTATACAAAACATAATAAAATGAGTTTTCAAAAAATTGTATATTGAACTGGGAGAACAAACTTACCTGGTGGATAATTGTGCGGCATGGCATGCATACGATTTGGCGGGGCTGCTGGTGAAGGCGGTTTGGAGCCCGTATTATGACGCTGAATGACACCTTGTCGTTGTGGTGGCGGTGTTCGATGTGGACTTGGAGTACTAGAATATAAACAAAAATAATTAAAAACTAATAAGAATAAATTGAGATCTCTTAATTTACCTATTTGCATGGTCAGCTGGTGAGGCCCGACTTGACCCATATTCAGTGGGCCGGCCACGTTCCTTATCGTAATAAATCAACGCAGGCGATCCACCCAAGGCACTATTTCGCGGCGACGGAGATTCCTTGTCGCTTCGCGACACATTCCTTTGTTGTCCCTGCATCTGCTGCGAGGTTATATAGTCATGCATTACTATCTGTCGCGTACTCAAAACCGGCTGTGGTTGTTCCATTGTCGAATAGGACACCGGCCTGGCATATGGTGAATTCACAAAGTTTGGCGCCTGTGGGCTAGACTGCTGCGAATGAGTTGGCATTGACTGTTGCGGTTGTTGTTGCTGACTGCCCGAGTTACCAGCGCCTTGTTGGGCTGGACTTTGACGACTAGTTTTGTAGTATTCAAACACTCGCTTGCTACTCTCCTGTAGATGATGCGATGGTAAATGTATTGGTGTTCCCTGAGTGATGGAACCCAATTTGTTGCTATCATTGCTACTTGATGGAGGTGTCTGCCGAAGAATTCCCTCGAATTTTGGACTGAGGGTGGAAGCAGCACTACCTTGCACAATTATTTGCTGCTGAGCGTTGTTCATAGGTGTTCCATGCGTAATTGAGCCTTTGGGACCTGCAGAAGCAGACACCAGTTGACTGGGGCTCGGCGACTGCTGGTGTGGATGACCTGGATGATGCATTTGGGGAGATAACTTTGGAGGCATTTTGTTCTTCCCCGACTGAGGACCAGATTGTTGAAGTTGTCCATGACTTGGCGGTGGCAGCTGCTGTTGTCTAACGACCGCTGAAGGCGGCTGCTGGGATATTGATATCGGTACAGGTACTTGGGACACATAAAGCGAAGAAGCTGCCGATGATTTATTTGTCGATCGACCCAGATCAGCAGCGGCTGCAGCAGCTGCATGATGGTAAGCCATATACGATGAAGGTGCAGAAGGAGCATCACAGCCAGTGCGATAAATCGACGTGGAATTGTTACCAACAACGTGTTTCGAAAGGTGCATCTGCTGAGGAGGTGGTTGTTGTTGATGCTGTTGCTGATGTTGTTGTTGTTGCTGATGGTGTTGTTGTTGGTGTTGCTGTTGATGTGGCTGTTGATGTTGTTGTTGCTGGTGCTGTTGTTGTTGCTGTTGTTGAAGCTGTTGTTGATGCTGCTGAGGTGAAGGACCTGAATCTCTTGATGGTTTCTTAATGGAAAGATCAAGAGTCTGTGGTTCTGGTTCGCTTGGTCGTACACTGTAGATAATCTCATCCTTGTCCCTTAGATCATGCGGCTGGGGTTGTGGTACTTTAACAGGCGTTATAGTTGCAGCAATTCCATGGGGATGGCTAATGATTTGTGGTGGCATGTGCATATGCGAGTTGACAACAGATAAAGTTGCTAGATTTTCCGCCGCAGAAACTGATTGCCGAGAAATAGGGACTGCTGAGACGGAGGATTGCTGCAGATTCGTTGTTGTTGGAATCGATGTTGTTGGAGGTTGTAAAGAGGACTGCGTCATATGTTGTTGCTGCTGCTGTTGTTGTTGTTGCTGATGTTGCGATTGCTGCTGCTGTTGTTGCTGTTGTTGTTGCTGGTGAAGCGCTTGTTGTTGTTGTTGAAGCGATTGTTGTTGCTTCACTATTGAACCATCACTGCGGAACTCTCGCACAAATGTTACATCATTGCTATTAGCTCCTCCACTTTGTTGTTGCTGCTGCTGTTGTTGTTGTTGTTGCTGTTGTTGTTGGTGAGGCCCATTATTGGCTTTCACTTGTTGCGAAGTGATGGAATTTTTCATCTGCGAAGACGGTTGACCAACCGTTTTTAAAGATCTTTCAATCACACTATACACAAAGTCTTGAACATTCATCGATTGTTCGCCAGGGCGTGGAGGACCATTTGGTTGCTGTTGGCCATTGCCAGAAGCTGGTGGAACCATTGCACCATTCGCCGATCCTGCGGAACTTGATATCACTTTGGGGCTCTGACGATTCGCCGGAGAATTTTCATTTTCTTCATCGGCTGTCTCTGTCGCCGAGCTATCATACTCTTCCGAAGTTTTTTGCTTCTTAGGAGCTTGCTGTGGCGGCAACAACCGCTCATCCATTTTACTCAATGCAATCGCTGCACTCGATACATCCGCTGATTTTTGTTTAAGTTGGTCTTTTTGCAAAACACTTCCATGGCGACCATGATTTTCAGGACTATCAACTGAAGCCGTATCACTTCCACCGTCACGCTCATCGCACGACGATGTACTCAAATCTGATTCATCGCCATCTGTTCGGCGCTCTTCATCAGTTAGATTCACATGTGGATCTAATTTGCGGCGGATTCGCATCAAACACGCTGAACAACAACGACTTGCATTACTTGGAATTTGGAATTCCTGGATAATAGGATCACGTATATCCGAAGCCAGTTCAAACAAGCGTGGTGGTATATTATGAAGACGTTTCGCACGATCCTTGGAATTGGGACATGTAGGCAGAGGGCAATTGGGATGACGATTTCGCACCGATTTGCACTGACATGAATTGCACACTCTAGCTCCAGCCGGAATAGTATCATCTGGGATGCCATATTGTTGACCACGTCCTTTTTTCAATGGACGAGTACGAGGACACGCTTCAGCTTTGCAAACAAAACAAGGGTTCAGTTTTTCTGTAAAAAAAAAAAAAGAAAGAAAAATTATTAATTATGTACTTTGTGTAATGCTTAAAGAAGCGTAACTACTTGAAATCACTCAACAAATTATATTTAATCAAGAAAAGAAAGGAACAAAAATCCCTCGTGAAATAGAAGAGAGCGTGCACCTTTGCAAGGATGCGATTCAGTGAGGTATTTTCTTTTTTTTTTTGTGTAAGTAAATGTCACCTTATCTTCTTGGATTTTTTTTTTTAATTTTAATGATGTTCAAATAACGATGGCAAATACAAAGAAAAATACACGATGATATAAAAAAAAATACTCCACCAGGGCAATAAAACGACAAAGATTTACATACAGGGTGTCCCAAAAGTAATGGATCAAACAAAATATGCTGATAGGCCATCTTTAGGGCTCTCAGAATTTGGTAACTTGTTCATCCCAAATCCTTACGGTTTTCGATTTAATGCAGTTTTTGTGAAATTTCGAAAAATCCCGACTTTGCAACAGTATTTTGCTTCCTCCGCTCATAATTGATTTTTGTTTTTTACAATTCTTTCACTAAAACATTGCCTAATAATAAGAAAAAATTAATTAATCAAAATATTTTTCATTTCATACGCCATTTTGCTGCAAATTAATTAACAGTTCCATGTTTTATAAAAACTCAATTTCTTTCTTTTATTTCAGAGCAACACCCTGAAAAAAGTTTGTATGGTGTGGCACTGGTTTATTATTTTGAAAATTTGTCGTGTTTTTGCAGTTTTCAAAAATGTATAAATGTTTCCAATGTTGAAGTTAGAACTGAAGTTATTACAATTTAAAAGCAAAAAAACAGGGCTTTTCAGAGAAAAATAACAAAGAAAAATAAACACGTTTTCTCGACTGTTGTTTGTTTATTTCTTTTTGAACAAAAGCCTCGATTTTTGTTTGTTATTTTGCTCTGAAAACGTCTGTTTTTTTGCATTCAAATTGTGATATCTTTCGTTCTAATTTCAACTTTGGAAATTTTTATACATTTTTGAAAACTGCAATAACTCGACAAGTTTTCAAAATAATAAACCAGTGCCATACCATACAAACTTTTTTCAGGGTGTTGCTCTGAAATAAAAGAAAGAAATTGAGTTTTTATAAAACATGGAACTGTTAATTAATTTGCAGCAAAATGGCGTATGAAATGAAAAATATTTTGATTAATTAATTTTTTCTTATTATTAGGCAATGTTTTAGTGAAAGAATTGTAGAAAACAAAAATCAATTATGAGCGGAGAAAGCAAAATACTGTTGCAAAGTCGGGATTTTTCGAAATTTCACAAAAACTGCATTAAATCGAAAACCGTAAGGATTTGGGATGAACAAGTTACCAAATTCTGAGAGCCCTAAAGATGGCCTATCAGCATGTTTTGTTTGATCCATTACTTTTGGGACACCCTGTATATTGTGTGTACACGGAATGTTCTTCGTGCATTATTATCCTAAGTGGGGTTAGAGAATTGTCGTTGGAACTGTTTAACATTGATTTTTCATACGATTTATAAAAGGGCTGTAGAAAGACTTAGTGGCAAATTTCACTAGGAATATATTTCCTTAACAAAATGCAAAAATGTTCCCCTTTTACTTTCGAAGAAGAATAAATAGAAAAGAAAGTGAACCCTTGAAGATAAATTGGTCTTATGATCACCAACAAAAAAAAAAAAAACTCCTTTTTACTTTGAGACATTCGAGTTATGGGTTTTTTACTAGCTCAATGATGAAACCTATAGAAATCTGATACAAACTATATTAAGCATTTGAATGGCAACTTTGCATCTCATAATTTTGGATTAAATTAAGCATACAGTTTGTTTGTTCATAATTATTTCCTTCTTAGCCTAATTAAAAACCCAATTTACACTCGTTAATCCTTTATCGTCATTAAAAACATGCAACCATTCATTCATCCCTTTATCTGTTTGATTAAGAAATTACTCTGCAAAAATAATATAGCCAGCCAAAGAGAACAACCATCAGAACAAGGATCTAGAAGGCGTAGGTACCTCTAGTATTCGTAAACTCAAATTCAAATTTGCAAAATTTGTAATATTGTTACTCGCTGATGATGGTTATGGTGATGGTGATAGCAATGAAGAGCAAAATCAACTCCAACGTTTAAACTATACAGTGCTGTGGAAAATTATGACTTATTTTGCGAGTAGAACATGGAGTCGGGAAAAATATACAAGTAGACAGACTCGGATAATGCATTCCACATCTGAGCGGATATTGATTGTAGCACAGAATTTGGACTCAACGTAAAAGCTCGAGTTAGGTTTCTTGCGTAACTTTTCAGTCAACTTTCCAATAAAATTGCCTGAATTGTAAGGATTTTTTTTTGACAGCTAACTAATCAGAGACGCGAAACTTGACTAAATATTTAGTCCCTAACTTTTCTGAACCTGTCCATTCAATTTGATCTATGGCATTTAGCGCCATCTTGCGGCATTCACATCTTGTTTGTTATGTTCCATATTATTTAATTGGGATAGCCCCAAGTACCGTAAATAAGGAAATATTTCCTTGTTGCAAACAAGCGACAACGATCCCCAAAAGTTTCTCCCGCAACTGATTGGTATCGGCAATACATTTTCCGGGTCAATTTAAGTCATTTAATGGGATTTTTTGTTCCCTGGAAATATGTGAGATTCACGTTTGTAAAAGAAAAATATATTAACATGGAAAAAAAATTCTCCTGAACTACTGTTGACAGGGTATTTTAATCGACTCATGTTTTTTGCACCAAATGCAAGAATTTTATTCACAGTACAGTGTTATCCTTAACAGTTATTCACACATACAGACAATACAATCCTTCTGCGAGATTCAATTCCCAGCGGTGCTAATTAACGTGTGCATGAGATTAATTGCGCCAACTTGACACAAAATTCCTTTGGCAAATAACGGAAAAACGATTCATGTAGTAGAGATGTATAAATGGAATGAGATGAGATGGATGGAATTTCCCGGGATAATGGTAATGTCTGATGTAGGTACTAGGAAAGAGTTTAAAAAAAAAGTTTATTTTTCTCCGTTTCTATTTGTAATTCGTTTTTGGGTTTTTTGTTAGTTTTTCAAAGTCTTGTTGTGTTTTTTTTTTTTTTGTAACTGTAAAATTGTAGATGAAAGAATTCATCCACAAATGTTAGTTCGGGAATAAAACCAACAGTATTGTTTACGAATTTAAGTTGTTGTTTGGAAAAAGGATAGAGGTTTTTGTATTTCGTTTAAAATGTATTATTACAGAAAACTTATGTAGGCAAACATGTCTACCAATTTATTTATTTAACGGTATTTTAGGATTCTGAATTTAAGTATTTGGGATTGGAATTAAATCTTTTGATCCAACCTTTACATTTTACGATCTCTAATTCCGTAAAATGTACATGCTTTGGATTTTTTATCCAAAAAGTTGGGTCATAGTTGTTTATGTCTTATTCGTAAAAAAACCTCCGTTTATTGTCAAATTTGTATTTGGCTACTTGCAGCTAGAAATAAATTAGGTCTTTTGCACATTCATTTAGTCTGAGACTTCTGAATTTATTCATTTTTGGTTATTTTTAGTCTGAGTCTGTTCCCAACTTCAATAATTACCTATAAAATTATTCGGCAGAGCGCTAAAGACTAAAAAAAATTCCACAACCTCACAAATTTCGTGTCAAAAATTTCTTTGGGTAGAAATATGTGTTCTGTCAAAGGATAAATTGACGTATGGTGTTTCTCAATTTTATTTCCTTCTGAGAGAATTGTATGCCTTCTCACAGAGATTTGTCAGACTTTCTTTTTAATGCACAAAAAGTGTGGAACAGAGAACAGACTTATATTTTTTTTGATAACTTTAACACTAGAATGCGTCAGTAGATTTAGGACCAAATCTATAAAAATGTTTATGAACACATGTGACTGCCAGATTTTGTGGGATGAGTGGTCTTTTTTATTGTCTCCACTCTTCACTATTTTAAATGAGAAATAGGAGAGAAAGAGAATGAAAGAGACAAAGAAAAATTACACATAAATACAATAATTTACTACGATCCACACAAGAACCCGTCGTCACGTAAAGTAAAATCTTTATAGCAATTAGAAGCTGAATTTTCATTCGAGCGTACATTTTCGAAAAATTTTATCTTCATAAAGTAGTAATGTCTAATTACATCTTTTTTTACTGTCCTTAAAAAAAATACATGAAAAATTATTTTTTTTTTTCGTGCAAGGGAAAACTAAGTTAGTTTTAACTATGAAGGCAACGTGTGAATGTGAAACGGATAGTATTGTTTTTTCATACAGTTTTTCTCTTTATATACAAAAATTGAAGGCAGACACTCTTGTAAATTCCTTTTTTGACCCAGTCGAAATTATGACCCCGACAAGTTCTCCTAGATATTTTAACATACAAGAAAACCCTTTGGTAAATTTTTTTACGTATTTCCAAATTTGACCCAAAAGCTTAACGTTAACTTAATTAGCTGTCCAGGGAGTAATATAAGTATAAATAATATAAAAGAATAACAATGGAAATATATGTATATATAAAAAAAAAGAAACAAAGAACAGAGAAAACTCATAATGTAAACGTTTTAAATTTTAATAAACCACTTATATTAATTTTTCTTTCGTCCTATTTGAAGGCTTTTTTTTTGTCTTGTTTTGTTCTTCCTTAATTTACTTTGCTCTATTTGCTCTTTGAGACCTGAAATAGATCCAGCATTATTTTCCGAGTTAAGCCTGAACTACCATGGCTATGCCGCCGCACGCCATAGTCGTTTCTACTGCTGATGTTAGCATTGCCGCGAATGGAAAAAGGGATAACTTGTGTGCCGACATCAAGTAGGTACATACAATAGACTCTTTACTCAAAAGAAATTAAATTGAAGAGCTGAGGGGAACACGACAAACCACAGTGGTGTATTCTATCGTCCTACGCAAAATATATATACATTTTTTTTGTGCAGCTCTTTAGTGCACCTTAAAAACTCCTTTGGTTATCCGCATGGAAATCATTGAGAGTTCTTTATTTTTTATTCTTTGTTCATTCTACAATTTAAGGGTACCACCACCACCCACTCATACGACTCTAAACTCAACTTTGTGATGTTTTGGGTTGGTTCACTTTTGTTTTTCATTTGCTTCAATTAGGGTCATGTATTGTAAGCAAAAACTTTTTTGATTTGAGAATTTATTTTTTACTTTTTTGCAATAAGTTCAAAAATATTTAGGAAGCATAATGACATGTGGTTACACCATAACAACGAGTTCAAGCCAACATCAATATTTTGCTTTTGGTTATTTTTCAAATGTCAATTTGATAAAGTTGAGATTTGTGTCTCTATTTAAAAGCAGCTTTGCATCTGTCAGTTTGAGCATAGTGGGTGTTCGAATTGGCCTAACTCTACCGATCCATTTTTACATTTCTGTGAGTCCGATGATTTAAAATGAGCTTAAAGTTTTCAACCTATTTTGACTGTCTCTTTCTCACCATGAAGTGCAGGTCAGAAAGCAAAACAGTAATGTCAAAATGAGTCGGCAGAGTGAGGCCAATGCGAACACCGTCATTTGTTTAGCTAAGATTAAACAGATGCAGGGTTTTTGTTTTCGGATTCTGTTCGTTTACTTTATTTATTTGGTATTATCAATTACAAAAAAAAAAAAAACATTTTTTGTAATTTGATATGCTGCTTGAGAATTATATGGTTTTATCTCTTCAGCCTTTTCCAATTATGATTGTCGGCCAGCGATTTGCCAACAACTCTATACAGCTTGAAAGTTCTTTTAATTCTTTCTTTCTATTTTACTTGTTTACATTTCGCCAATTTCGTTTGAGGGATTTTGTTCCCATTTCTCTTTCATAAGGTAAATTGTTTTTAATTCCTTTTTATTGTTGGAGAGCGCATTTTGCCACGAAAAAAAAAATACCAAACCCATATACCCCTATACCTATTCGAAAAAACAAGGGGGTAAAGAAGTGGCAAGGTTTAATTTGGCAAATAGAATTATTAAATATGCCGTTTGGTGAATTTTTAAAATAACTTCGCCTCGTAGAGTTTCATAAGTTATGCACTGCCTTTGCTGCGTGCCATGATGGTGGTATGGTATCCAAATAGAGTAGAGGTTTTTTCAGAGTAAAATTTGAGTGATGCGGTGGTGGTCGTTGGTCTTCTCTTTGTGTGCAAATATCTTTTAGGTTTGTTTGTGTTAAGCTGCGGGCCCCCAAACAACTCTGGAATATCTAAAAAGGTTTTTCATTTTTAGCGTTTACCTATCTACGAGAATATTACTACCTTCAACCTACCACCGACCGCTCAACCACTTGTTGCCAAAGTATATAGCAGCACCAGACCACTAACAAAGAGGGGAACCTTTTTTCAAACCCTCTTCTTGCTTGCAAGTCCCCAATCTTTTTCTCTTTTTTTTTTTTGTCGTAATAAGGTTTGTATATATGGTTGACTTAAGGTTCTGGGTGGGAGGTAAGAAATATAATATTGTTGGCAGAATGAGGTTGCTCCCCGTAGGAGTTAATTAGCTAATTTCGTAGTTAAATATTAATAAATTGTTGTGATGTGTAAATACGCTGACTGACTGTTGATTACATTTCCTTTTTTTTTTCATCTATTTTTCTCTTTGAGTTGTTGTGCTAGTTCTTTGATTTTTATGCTTTGATTGGCTTTTGAATAAATACCGCACCAGTCGAAAGGATTTTCACAACCGTCTTAATGAATGTCAAGACTGTCATAATTTGATTACAAATAATTGTTATGTTGTCGTTGTGTATATCTTGTTGAAAGTAGGTAATGAAATGTATTTCATTTTTAGAATCGTGATTACATGCCAATTATTGGTTGAAGATAGTGAATTAAAAATGACATTTTCAGATTTTCAATCAAAAAAAATCAGCAATTGACAGTAGCCACATTCCTGTAGAGGTTATGCAGTACTCGTTAATACTAAAATTGTAATTTTCAATAAAACATGTATTAAAGGAAATCACGTTAAATCTAGTACTACCAACTACACTTTCACATCTTCTTAAACAGCACAGCATGT
Organism: Episyrphus balteatus; assembly: GCF_945859705.1. Taxonomy (NCBI): domain Eukaryota; kingdom Metazoa; phylum Arthropoda; class Insecta; order Diptera; family Syrphidae; genus Episyrphus; species Episyrphus balteatus. The sequence continues at coordinate 81,487,578 of NC_079135.1, read as the reverse complement.
ATAGATAATTGTACTAGATCTAGATCTACTCATGAGTTAAGCGGCTAATGTAGCTTATGTCATTTCGATAGTTTAGTACAGATTATGATTTTTATCTGTTCATGAGAACCACTTTCAAAAGAACGCTGGTCGGAGAGGAAATATGTCCGATTTCGGAGGGTTTTTGCCCGTCAAAAAAATACCTCGAATAATAATTCCTATTCAGCCCTATCGGCAATCTCACGTGAGAAATTTCCCTGGGAGTAGGTTTTGTCTCCCGGGAATTTTTCTCCTTATCGGCAATCTCCATCGGAATTTCGTTTTCGGGAAAGAAGTACAGCCAACTTAACAAAACAAAAAAAACCTTCGAACACATATCTTCGAAAATTTTGACAACTCTAATTTGATTGTATTTAGTGCACAAAAACAATTAAAAAGTTTAATAGTCAATATTTATATAATTTTTTTCTTTGGTGTTGATGTGTGGATTTTTATTCAATATTTTTTTTTATTTTTTGCCCAACTTATTACTTTGTTTGTTTCTTCAGATGGACATGTAATTAGTTTTGTGTTTGTAATTTTAATTAAAGAATCAATCAATAAAGTTTCTTAAGCTTTGTTTTTTTTTGACATGATAAACAAATAACTGTAATACATTGAGGTATTCCACATAATTTGATCATTTCTTCGATCAAAGCAGCAAACTAATGCTCTCGGAATGGTCTCCTTTAGTTCCATGCTTTTTTTTTAAGGTTTTCTTATATTTTATTTTTGTCTACTATTGCGTTATCCAGTTGCAATATCATTTGCTTTTTGTTGGATTAAGGAAGTAAATAATTTAATATTTTTAACAGAATATTTTGAAAGAAAAACACGTACATTTTGGCTTCAAAAAATCTGTTCCCCATAAAAAATATGATAGAAATACTTCGGGGGAGAAACTTCATTCCCGATAGGTATTTTTGTGTGGGAATTTTTTCCTAGGAAATTTTTCCATTCAAAAAGTATTGCCGATACCGATTTTTCGGAATAGAGAAATTTTTCCAGGGAAATTGTATTGCCGATAGGGCTGAATAAATCGGAGAATTTTCCGATACAACGGAAAATTTTTCGTAATTTTTCGAATTACCAGATTCTATTTCATTTAACTTTTCGATGATATCACCTAGTTTAATCTTTTTATATTTTTTGTATAACATTTTCTCTTAATACCCTAAATAACATGGAAATTCATTGGACAAAATATGACTGCCAATTCCGAACGATTGGACATTTTTATACATACATTATTCGAACAAGTACGTTTACCTTTTTGTTGTCAATCGCTTTTTTTTTGGAGGTGGTAAAGCACTTAATAGCAATTTTCCATGGAGGTGGTAAAGTACTACTAGTATTTAACTAGCGATTTTCAATGGAACTCACTTTCAACGTAATCAATGCAATTCCCATTTTCTCGGGCAGAAGAGCATAACCAGTTCTAGTAGTAAAAGTACTAGATCATTTACTCATGAGTAAACTACCATCTCCAATGCAACGGGGCTAATATGAAGCATATTTCAGAAGGATAAAATTTCATTCATGTAATGAATGGCAACAGTTAAATGTGCACTTCCTTTGTGCCTAAAATGTGAGAATAAATTCCATACATAAAGATGTGGATAGAGCAGACGAATTTTCACCCTAAAAGATCTGTCAGCCATTTTGACATGTGATTAGACATACTTTGTGAGAAAGTTTAGACTTTTTAAAAGCGATGTTAAAGTTTGTTTTTAAATAATACCCCATTAAGGCCCAATTTATTGACTCTCCATTAAACTTAAATCGCCATTAAAAAAGGGAATTTTAAAATTAAAAACCAAATTTATTTAATTCAGTCTCTTTTAAGGATTTTTTTGAAGTTTGACATCATTAACTAATTGAGCATTAAATTTAAAAGTCGTTTTAGTTAAAACACCAAATTCGACCTTTTAAGAGGAATTTTAGAGCTAATGAAGGTTTTAAACAGAATTTGTATTTATTCACTCTCCATTAGCGTTAAATGTCAAATTATATACTATTTTATTATTTGTTATTTGAAAGCTTGTCAATTGACATGAGCAATTATAAAAAAAAAATTATAAATATGGGAAAAAATTTATTTTCTTGACGTGACGTCGCGTCGTTGACCAAAAAATTTATAAGAACTCTATCGAATGATGGAAGGAATAAATAAAGAAAAATGGGCCGATACAAATGTCTATTAAATTATGGGTATGAATTACATTCTTCAAAGATAGGCCTAACATTTGTGTAAATATTGTGACGTGATAAAGATCAAATTATGTTCAATCTATTGCCAATTTTTTCTGTGTGTCCCTTTTGTGTTCAATATATTGCCAAAATCAAGCTAGCCAGTTGATTCTTGAATTGCACTTTCGGGTGAAAATCGCTTATATTCCAAAACCAGTTGTCTTTTCTTCCAAGCTACATTCGACGGTTATTTTATAACGATGCATGTGCTTGTGCATAATGTAGTAATTCGTTTTCGGAGGATATCCCACTTTAAAATATCAACATATATGTGCTTCTTCATCCTTTTTAAAATGTACAAAAAAAAATTAAATCTGTTTGACTTGACAGAATTTAGCTTTTGACAGATTTTTTATCAAAATAAATTAAAATTCCCTGGGATTTTTTTAACGGAGTTTTAAACTTAAAGTTCCCATTAAAAACAAACTATTTAACTAAAGGAGAGTGAATAAATAGAATATTTAATAGCGTGTATTTAATTGCTTCAATAGTTTAATGGCGTTGTTAACTAAAACGATGAAATCTAATATTTAATGGAGGGTGAATAAATTGGGCCTAACACTATTAACAACTTGTCAGTAAATTTGACACACAGCAAATGCTCTTATCATAAAACTGGTAACGAATGAGTAGGTCCATTCTTTAATGGCGTCTTTTCATTACCTATTTAAAAAAAAAAGGCAAAGTATTTATACGAAAAAAAATGAAATGAAAATACTGGTAAGTTGTCAGTCATGTAAATGGGGCAAAATAACTTTAAAAGTCGATAATAATAATATGATAAGGATTGATAATAATTAAAAGATAAAATTCAAGGGTATTGAATTTCTGATTCTCTTAAATAACAGAATACGGCTATATAAGTTGAAATTATTAAAAAGTTTTAAACCAATTATCGGTTTAACGAATTCACATCTAGTGGTTTGGTTTGTCACTTAACCAGATCATCTTTCGTTTATCAGTTTTTCAACTATCTTCCTTCGTAATTTATTCCGATTGTCACACCAGATATACATATTTCATTTTCCTAACAAAATTCTGCTTGTGCATAAAGATATGTACCAATATACGTCCAAACATAACTGTGATGAGCTTATAAAAAAAAAAAATATATACGAGAATATATTTAATTTAAATGTATCTTCAAAATGAATATTTCATAAAAAAAAATGCTTCATCTGCACAAAATGTTAAAATAATAAATATACGAGTATAAATACAACCGTATGTACATATTTAAAATAAAAATATAGGTACATATAAAAATAAACGACTTGCCATTCACAGTCCATGATTTCTCTTCACCAAAACCAACACAATATATACATTGCATACATATCGAGTATTTTATTAATTAAAAAATTCAATTAAATATATTTACACACTGAAACGACAGTTGACGATGATGGCTTTGCTGGGGTGTATGTTATGCTGCTTGTAGTATTACATTGGATTTATCGCCAGGATAAAACAAAATCCAGTCAAAATAATAATACAAAAAAATTTATAAATATAAATGTATGTATAATAAAATAAAATATATACATTTTATATAACAGTAAATCAAAAATTCATCATAATCATTTTTTATCGAAGGATGCTCAACGAGTATTGCACGCGGGGTGGATTGGGGGAGGGTTGGATGGATGACCATCAGATGCAAACGGGTGATAGTCAATCTGTTGTAATGCATACCACTCTCATCCCTCTTTTTGTCATATATAAAATATTTACATTGTTTGGATCAGTAAACACAATGTTTTGATACAAATTAATTAACAAAATCGAGATGAGTGCATTGGGTAAAAAGTATGTAAGGGTTTAGGACTATTCAAACTAAGCTTCTACCCCCCCCCCCATCCAACCACCACCACCGCTACCGTCACCATCACCACTCAAAAGTCCTTCAATTTATTTTTAAACCAAATGCATTTAACGAAAATCAATAAAACAGTTAAAATGTAATTAAAAATGGAATAAAAATCATCATCATTCTGATAGAAACAAAGGCGAAAATGTTGGACTAGTAGGTTGGTGGGTGGTAGAATACAATAATAATTATGAAGTTTACATTTTTGATTTAAATTAAAAACATTTTTAGATAAGCTTTATAAAATTAAATAAATATGAATATTATTTAATTTTGTCACAGACATATCAAACCGCGAATATAAATATTCGTTTGTTTTTATTGATGCATTAGCAAATCGAAATCTGATGCTTAAATGACAATATTCCTTGAATTATAAAAAAAAAATACCCTACCATAAAAAAAAACAGTGGAACAGCTCTCGCTTGAATTTCGTACAAATACAAGGGATGCTAGAAGGACCAAAACAACTGTTATATCGATTTTTCCAAAGATTTTTTCTTTGTTGTTGAAATCGTATGAGAAGGGGTTACAAAAAAAATCGCCGAATGTAAACGTTCAGTCATTTTCTATTTGTCAAAAATTAAAAGTTTACGCTAAAGCCGGATTTGTACGAGTAACAACTTGCCTCTAAATTGTCATTGCACAGCATTTATCCGACGGAAAATAAAATGCCAAAAAATGATAAATTTGATGACATTTTATCACTCGTATATATCCATCATAAGATTGAATTTATCACCCCTTAAAACTAAAAATGAGCAGCTCTTTTTTAAACGTCAAAAAATTATTACAAATTTTGTCTTGAATATTTTTCCAAGCAGTACGCAGTTCACGCGCAAAATTTAAATATTTGGAGCCGTAAAGAAAAAGTCTCCACTTAATTTTGAACGGACAAATGAGGAGCTGATTTCCAAAACCAGCTATCGGTAAAAAAATCGGAAAATGAGAAATGCATGTCATTTTTCAGGTCTTTTCAACGCGCGTCTGATTCAATCAAAAATAATTTTCTAAACAGCACACAGAGATAGTTATTCAATGTCAAAAAACGACTTTATTTCCAAAACAGCCTATTGAACACCAAGTGTTTTTTCCAAAATGGCCTATGCAAAATGTTCTTTCCAATAAGGCCTATTCAGTATAAAAAATATCAATTTGGTGTATGATAAAATGTCACATGATGGAGGAGTTACAAAAGTAGTTTTCGTCATTACTAAGTTCCGTCCGTCCATCTGTGCACCGTGGTAGGACCTAAACGGTCTAACGATTTTAATTAAATTTTGTGTACTGAAGGGTTTTAGTAAATAATATTAAGAATCAATGTTTTTAGTTTTTCTCAAAAATTTGGATAATGGAAATGACGTTGTGGTTTTTTGCGAAAATTGACTTATTTTTTAAGCTTATTTCGTACCAATTTTTTTCAAAATTTGCAGAATGTTATTTCTTATCATTTAAAAAAATGATATATAGAGCTATTCAAATAACTCTATATATCAGAAATGCATTTTAATTCAATTTCATTTATAAAAATGTATTTTTGTTTCTTGTTATAAACTAAAATACTGATATTGATAAAGGTTTATTTACAATAAAAAATTTTAAAAAATCGTGATTTTACCTGCAAAAGAAGATTTTTTTAATAGTTTTACTTCCAAAAGAAGACATAATTCAATTATACTTCCAAAAGCAGATATACCGACTTTTTAATAAGGAATTTTCAATAAAAAGACTTAAGATATATTTAGTTTGAAAACTTTAATTTTATTACAATTTTGTAAGGAATAAATTTGTAGAAGATTATTTTGCTCTATATCTTCTGTATTACGAAGTACAGGTTTTTGGCATTTTACTCAAAACTACCTTCAGGTCAGATAGCTGGTTTTGGAAATCACCTCCTCAAATAATGTTCGAAGCATTATTCTGCTGGCAAAATTGTGACAAGAAAAAAAAAAATAAAACAAAATTGAAAAAAAAAATTCAAACAAAATTAAGGGAGCCTTCTAATAAAATACTTGGACCACTTTCCAAGACGAAATTAATAAAACTCAGACACAAATTTAAAAAATTCAATTCAATTTGAAAGAAGAAAAAAAGTTGTAAATTGATAGAATTTACTTGATTTCTCCAACTTCAAAATTTTGCGCGGGATAAAAAAATGTTTTGTAGAGATTAAAATTGTAGAGATAAAATTTGTTTTTTCCCGATCTGCGTAGGCTTAACTTGTAAAAACAATATTTTTACTAAAGTAGTTGTTAAGATATGTAAATAATTTACAACAGGCTCAAAACTTTAGTAACTAAAAACAAAAAGTTATTAGAGTTTCGCGTCACTGATTGGTTAGCGGTCAAGAAAAAAAATATTTACATTATAATTAAGGATTCTTTCTGACTAGAAAGTTAATCAACAAAAATCTCCCTGTTTTTACACCTTCAGCAAGATTTCCGTTAAGAACAAAACGAATACATTTATAGATCAATTTAATTTTGATTCAATAATGTATTGATTACAAAAATGTATCGAACTCAATCTACCTAAAATCGAAATATTGATTTCTACTTCTTATTTTTCCATTTAAAGTTAAAAAAAAAATGAAACCTTTTTTTTAACTTTTATTTTTCTATTTATTTTCAATCCTCTTTTTCCCACTGTTGCCGAAAAAAAAGAACTTTCAAATTCAGTTGACATCAGCGAAAAGTGTGGCATAAATATGCACCGACATAGTGTCGTTCCACTTCAGCCCAACATTTTTTTTTTTTTTTTGTAACCCATAAAATTGATTGGAGGAGCGAGCAAACGATGTGTTATATATGAACGGAACATGTTTACATACACGTTAACAACGACCTCTTATGACAATTAAAACATAATTGACGGTCAACATAAATAACTCGACTGTAAGGGTAAATACGGTGCTTCTCATTCCTAGATACACTAGGCTTGCTCGTTTGACATGTCCCCGATGTCCGTCCATCCTCGCTCCCATTTTCCTTTTGTAAATTCTAATTTTCAAAATTTTATGCCAACTGATGGAATATCTACATAAATGTTTGTAACCATTGATACAATGAACATGTGTACAAAAAACACCCATGATTTCTCATCACATATAGCATTGGTATGAAGGACAGATTTTGCCAAGCTGTGGAAAGAGTAATGTCCAGACTCTCATATCAACTCCCTCGAGGATTTGAACAATTCAGCAAAATTTTGTACTACGACGACTGTACGACAACGAAGCGCTGCTCTTGCTGCTGGAACACTTTGTTTTGTCCATCCTGGCATGTCACTCAAATCTATGATACATCAAGAGAAGAGCTAGAGCGGTTCACATAAAGGTTTTGTGTTCATAACATCCTTTTATGGATGTCCAAAATTGGGGAGTTGGGATTGGTAAAGGGGTGGGAGAAGTTTCGGTTTTGTAGGAAGAGAAACGGTAAAGCTTACAGAAATGAAATTGGCGGAAAAGCCGATTCAAAATGTTGTTTTGTGTGAAGGGATTAGTTGAACTTAAAACAATTACTATAGGTACCTGGAATCTACCTCTTCTCTTCTCACACTTGTGTAACAGATACTTGATGATATGGACATAGATAAAGTGTATGAGGGGTACGTAATATACATATAATCTACTTCAAGAGACAGCAGCAGCTAGAGGGATATCGCGTGGACGAATCAGTTTTTGATGGCGTATTAGTTTTAAATGCCATTTGTCCTGGTGTACTCTATTTTATGTTCGTACAATCCAAACATCATTGAAAATGTTAGCGGGAGGGGTTAACTTTGGTATCGGATTCAAATTGTAATAGGAAAATAATTATTAATTTGTTTATTGCATTTTAAGTAATTGAAATGATGGTGTAGCCAATTGTGGTGACTATACTTTATAAATAAAATAACATTTCCTAAATTCTTGATATCAAAATATGGAGATACATAATGGACATTTAAGTTAGTTAATTAACTTTCAAATAGACACGAAAAGGATTCATAACTATATTAATTAAATTATTATTAATTAATTAAATTAACGTCGTAGAGTGAGTTGTAATAGCTATAGGTTTTGGAGATTATTGATAACTTAACGTTCGTTTTGAGCACTTCTATAGCGCTCGTGTCGTAATGGTTAGTGCTATGAGCTGCCACAGCCGTGGTTCTGGGTTCAAATCCAAGATACACTAGATAGACAATATTGTTGACAGGAATGTTTGGCCTAGGTTCTAGTCACTGCATGCTTTGGATCGGGATTTACATACATTCGTCGATTTCTTCAGGAAGAAATTTCTCAGTTGCGCAACCCTGTGATATTTTGTTCCAATGGAAAATATTTTTCCCACAGATTACAATATCAAAGAAAAAATCGTCACTAGAGAAATCGTCTAATGTAAATCCCAACTTTTAATAAAATAGCTAAGTTTAAATCAATGTACATTCACGGATAAACAATATTTTGTTTTAATTTTTCTTTTATAAATCGAAAATAAAATAAAATTTCAGTAACATACACATTTCCATACAAATTATTGGTAGAAGCAGAGTGATAATTTGTATCTGGTTACACTTTTAGTTCCTGTTTTGTAAAAATAATATCATTTATGCTTACAGGTCATGCTATAATGAAGCTTGTTTAAGTTAATTAGATTTTTTAAGGATTCATATTTTTCTAAACCATCATGGTCATTTTTATTAAAATACCAATATACTTATAAACCTATTAATATTTCAAAGTAAAACACTGAATGATTGCGCTTTGGGATTTCGATTACTTTTTTTTTTGTACTATACCTCAATTCTTTATTGCAAAGGAAAGAAATAATATTGCAGCTTTTTGATGAGACAAATGTTCTAGAGTGCGGTGCACTTTCAATTGCTTTTCTTTTATTTCTATTTATTTTTTTTTTATTTTTTGTTTGATTCTACAAATTTCCATTAGTTCAATATCTACTGGAGTGAGGCCGAACATAGAAATTGAGAAGGATGAGGAGTGAGGACTTCTTTTTTCCTCTTCTTCCTCCTTCAAGAATATCAACTTTGCCAAATCAAAATTATGAAATAAAAAAGAAAATAAATATATATATATATAAAAAAAAAATCAAAGATGAATCAATGGGAATTGTAGAAAAGGGAAAAAAGAGATTGCTTGAGGATTCTGTTTGCATTCGAATGCCATTTATTGAATTAAAAGAAAAATAAGTCCCCAAAATGAAATTTGTTCATTTTCTTTAATGTTTTTGCAAATTCCTTTTTTTTTGTTCTTGTCTTTATTTTATTTTAATTTATTTTTGAAATGATTCTTAGATTTATCAATTTATGCACAAGAAACTCTTGGTATAAAAAAATTGTAAAGCAGTAGAGACAGAGAGCAGTCAAGAATATGCTAATTGTATTGAACTAACAAGCACCATCTGTCGGTGCTGTGCAATTGTATAATTCTGTGTAATATTGTACGGTTTCAATTTAAGCTGAAATCAAAATTCTTATTAAAAAGAATAAGAGTTCATTCTTTTTAATAAGAATTTGGACATCTTTCAAAAATTTGCTTTTGTTTTAATTTAATTTGCAGAGTTCGCCCTGAGTTAACTCTGGATAAGCTCGCCCTGCGAAACAAACTAACCCAAAGTTTACCAAGTGCCAGTTTTATCATTTCAGGCGCAACTAATTTTTAAGTTGTTGTCTAAATTCTAGGGCCAACTCAGCATATTTGATGAGTAAATTCTGAGCTAACTCTGATTCCCAAATTGACATTAAAACTTGTTTTGGGTTAACCCTAACATTAGAATGATTTCAGACTGAAAAACTGCTCCTAAGAAAATTAGATATTCTTTTTACTTAATTTGCTTTTATGAAAATACAAAAACAAAATTTATTTCCCTCGCTAAAAAACATCCTAACAAAAAAAAAAAACGTAAATTTAATTGGCACATGTCTGGTAAAAGTGCCCTAACATTTATATAAAACTAATAAGTAAACATTTTAAAAACCATAACATCGATTAGAACAACAAGTACACACGTTTCGAAAAACTCCCTAAAAGAGCACCCGCTTCCAAAAAAAGCCAGCAAGTTGAACCAAAAAACCAAAAGAAATCAAATTAAATTATATCAATTGAAAGAAGAAATACAAATAAACCTCAAATAAAATGAATCAAGGGGAGAGTTTTTCCAAAAAAAAAAAAAAACAAAATAAATAAAATAAAAAAAAATAACTCGAACCACAGAAAAGTAAACAAACCATTCCTCCATCGAAATTCAAATGTAGAATTAAAAATCGCAAAGCACGTGAAATACGAAAACCCCCTTAAATGCGCAGAATCTCTCTGATGCTCGCTTTTTCAGTGCTCTATCTCTCAGATTTGAAGAGAGAGAAAAAGAAGTCCTTTCGTGTACAATTTATGATGATGGAATATGCTGGCGGCAGCACCCGAATGGGCATTCGTAAAATGAATACGAGATTCTTCTCCTTTTCCAACTACCACATTCCATCCCTTCCGTCTGAACTGAATCGTGAATGTTGTCGAATGCCTCTTTTTTTAAACGTATAAAAACTGACAGACAAGTGAAAAGGACTTCAGTTTTAATTGAGTTATTACCACGACAGGACAGTTAATTGCCGTGATTCCCATTCATAGCACAAGGATATAAAAGTGTTTCATTGGAACTAAACAAAAAAATAAATTATGTTCACTAATTGGCTTACAAGTTCATCGACTAACTCAACAACTTCTATACCACAACTTCCGCCTCCTACATTAGCATCAACACCACCCGATATAGTTCTGGAAGTTGGACCTTCTCCGGGTGTGCGATTTGTAGCTCATACCATAATTTTGAGCATGCATAGTGGATATTTACGGTCGGCAATACGTTTAGATGATAGTTCTGTTAGCGGAGGAAACTCTCCAGATATGGTTCTATTCTTAACCAATGTGACGGCGGATCAATTTGCTCCACTTTTGACCTACATGTATACTGGATATTTGGATTTAAATGTGGATAATATATTTGGTGTTCTTTTGGCCACGCATGTATTGCACATGCCGCGGGCACTCGAGATTTGTCGGTAAATTTAAAATTTCTTGTGAATATCGGCCAGTTTCTGTGAATTATTTTCTTTTTTTATTTTATTTTTTCAAGGGCTTTTTTGTCACGAGCTCAATCTGAAGGATATTTAAGCAATGGACACTTTCTTGGAAGTACAACAACCAACAACAGCAATAACAAAATCATTCGTCCAATTGCCAGTAAGGCATCTGCTCCGAATTTGGGATTTATTGCTCCGCCAATGCAGCATGTATCACTACCCAGTACGGGAACTCCGTTTAAAAGCCTCCAGCAGACTTTTGTTCCCGGAGTACCAGTTTTACAATCTGTCGCAGATGACCTTTCCGAAAGTGATACCCAATCAATTGCTGTAGCATCACCTAGACCGACTCCCCCTACACCAATCCAAATCGAACGAGAAGATACACTCCCTAAACGCTCTTCACCTCCTTCCACATCCTACTCATCAAATCCACCTAAACGTCAGCATAAATCAAAACGATCCAGTGACAAGCATCGCGGTAGTAAAACCACTTCTCATCAACCAACTCCATTAGTAGCCAAGGATCCCGTCCCCATTCAAATCGAAGCTGAAAATAAAACTATAATCGACGTGGCAAGTTGTGATGGTCCGATTCGTTTTCGGCGTGTGCTCAACGACGCTTACGGACATAAGCCCGATGTTTTGCAATTTCCCCCGGCCCAAGAACGCACTCAACAAAGTGTATCGTTCTCGTTTCATCAACAAATGGCCAAGACAATTAGCCAACGGCAAATGCATTCGGAAGAATCCGAGAACAGCGAGGATTTGAGTGCTAAAGGTGGTGGTTCTACAAATTGCTCCAATTCAAAAACTGGAGAGATCTACAATTGCGTATATTGTAAGCATACTTTCAAGTCGCAATACTGCTATCAGAAGCATGCCAAGAGGCATTTGAATCCTCTATCGCTGGACTGTGCCAGTAGTAATAAATCATCTTCATCGGTTTCATCATCAGGACCTATTCCACCATCTATTGCAGGAGTAGCAACAGCAGCAGCAGCGACATCAACATCATCATCAACTATAGGATGTTTGGAAATAGAAAAGGAGGAAAAAACAATTCCAGCGGTAGTTGTTGAAGTGTCTACAAGTGAATTGCAACGACGTGAAGTACGCCCATTGGATATGAATGTCCAGTATTATCCGTGCAAGACTTGTGGCAGTAAATTTCCAAGTTATTATTTTGTGCACAAACATCGTAAAATGTGTCATGCAAATGAAGAAAATACTCCAAGTAATACTGAACCCAATAAAAGTGAACATTAGAATATGTATAATTCGTTTTTAGATGTAAATTAATTAAAAAAAAACATGTGAATAGATTTTGTGTAGAAATTAAAATTTTTTATTAAATAAAATATAACAAAATAGGAAATGTTGTTTGTAGTTTTAAACTAATTTTCGGGCTTCATGGCAATTTTCAAAATGAAATTTATAGCATTTGTTCGTTTAAGGCGTTTTCGAAAAAAAAAAATGCATAACAACTATGATAATTATTTTGTGAATTTTGGAATTATTTAAATGTTTTCAGTATTTTCAATTAGGGATGCAACATTTTCGAGCAATGCAATAAAAAAAATTCATATCTATGGAATAATAGTTTAGGATACAAATGAACCAACTTTTTCCTGCTACCGTCATTCAATCTAATTTTATTTTAGAAAATATTTCCATCAGTGATTTTTTGCAAAGAATTAAAAACTTAAACATTGTTGTCTTAGGACACCCCATTTAATTTATATGCATACTGTCACAGAACAAAAAGCGAATACAAATGAAGTGGTTACTGGAACATGTTACTCTTTCATCATACTTTTTTTTGTATCAGTTTCAAAGTTATATGAAAGAATTCAATATACAAATCGCTTCCAAAAAAATATTTATTGTAAAGGAGTTAACTCCTTTGATACTTTACTCGCGGAACAAATTTAATGCAAAAAATTAGTAGGTCCTTTCGAGCCAAACGGAAACATTTAAAACCACGTTATCTATTGTTCAATCAAAGTAAAAAATAAAAAAAGTTAACAAACTTATATTCGGCTAAGAAAAATGTAGGTACAAGACGACAGTAAATTGGTGTGAAATATTTTGGAGATCTCTCCGAGGGCAGCTTCAGCGAAACGAAAATTTGTAAGTCTCCAGATAGTGAAAATTATACAGAAAATTATTGAAAATAAACTATTCGTTCAGGAAAAAAATAAATAATTACAAGTTTTTATGGGAGATACAATTAGTTATAATTTTGGTATATAAACTTTTTTCAACATAAGATGGATCTTCTACAAAAAAAAAGTATATATGAATTTTTAATCAAAATTTTATTCGTCCTATTGAGAAATGTTCCCAAAAATGACACATGCGAGGTAGCTACAGTTTTTGGGATGCTAGCTAACTAACTAAAATTAACCTCCAATTACCCTAGAGACTACAAAAAAAACAGCTCATGAATTACCTAAACATTACATTCTTCTCAATTTGAGGATTTATGTTTTTCTAAAGCCTTCATGAGCCATTTTTTAGTCTTTTTATAAATGTCGTTTTCTAATACTTGAAGAATTTGTATTGAAGTGATAATATCAGTCTTTTTTTCATGAGAACTAAGCAAAGTAAAGAATTTTTTTTTACGCTAAGCATCTGAAGCAATCCAAGAATCCTAATTTAAAAAAAAAAAATGCTGTTTTATTTTGATACAGTTACATTTTATTTATTAAACTGGAGGTATAGACATAGGGGCTTTCCAATCTATATTCTTACCAGTTAATAAGAATGAATTAAGACTTTTCAGCTTAAACCAATTCAATTTAAAAGTTTGATCTCTTTGGAAGAAAAAATTACTCTATTGACATTTCGCTCTCTGAATTTAATTTTGATGAGAAACAATCACATATTTACAATACAATTTCATTAAATAGAGTTGAGAAACGTCCTTAAGAGTCAAGGCAAAAAAATCTGATATCAAATTATTGTTACCTTCCAAAGTTTCCTCAGAAGTCAATGTACTAATTGAATCAAAGTGCATACAAATATAAATATTCCGATTAATGAGCAACTGTGTCACATATAGGGAACACATCACAAGCAAACTAACGAACGTGTTAAAAGGCATTTATAAGACCTCAAATGTTCCGAAAAAGAGAATACAATAGTAGTACCAGAAAAAGCATACATTATATTCTTCTTTCTGTGAATCCAAAATCGCAATCCCACCCGCTCATCTGCCATCGACCTACAACAAATTGTATAAAATCACAATTCACATATATTTGTAGCTTCACATACATGTATGTGTATGATCTCCTTTTTTTTAATTAATTGACAATTTATTTGCATGAATATTTAAAAAATTGAATTTAATTAACTTTTTCCATATCATATGGCGCTGTGGGAGAGAGCGAAAAATGAAATCCTTTGCTTGTCGTGCGTTTTGTATTTTTATAGGCATTTATACTTCCTGTTCTGTCACTCATTAATTTTATATATTTTTAACTACAAATTGCCCTCGATGGGCTTGAAGGATATGTACCACTGAAGGTACCAACATATTTCTTTTTTTTTGTATTATTATTTCTCATTGGTTCTTTTAGCTGCGCGTTTTAATTTGGTGGTCACCAATGGAGAGAAGGACGATTTACCATTTTATTTTTTTTATTCATTCATTCTATATTCATACGAGAACTGTGTCCATTTATATGTCCATTCGTCCTGTTTGGGGAATAAAGTAGTTGCAATCAATCGAAACCCGTAACCAGTAAACTACCAAAACCAACTCCAGTCAATCCCAATTCATACCCCAGTATACCTGCCACTCCAACTCCCACTTCCACTCCCATTCCTACTCTCAATTCCATATGGATATTTTATGGAATTTTAAAATATCCTTAAATCAAATAAAAATGCAAGGACCTCTTTGCCAACGATCCATCAACCACATCCCTTCATCCAATTTTCTCTTCTCACATCTACCATCCACCTTCACCTTCAGCTCTGAACTGTTCTATCTCCCGGCTATACAACCCCAGCTCCTGCTTTTGCTTCAACTAGGCCCTTTCTTTCTGAGCAAATTTCGTGATTTCATGCTCAACGGAGCTGGGCAGTTAATTAAAATATTTTTTAACTGACGAGATTTTTTTTTTATATTTTTATTTTTTATTTCCCTGGTTTGATGGTTGATTGGTAAAAAGAACCAAGCATTGCGGTGGGTAAACACCAAAGTAAAGTAAAAAAAAAAAAGAAAAAATATAATAAAAATAAAGGAAGAAAGTCCTCGTCAATAAAACAAAACCAAAAAAAAAAATATAAAATAACGGAAACGAACCAGTGCGTTAAGTGTTTTCTCTGCAGCACATCATCCATCCCTGGTGGTGTGTGTAAGAACATTTTATTACATTTTGATGAATAGCCGCTCGTCCTTTTTAATTTTAATTTGAATTCATTCTCGAATTGTCAATAAAGTTAATTTAAAATTCTATCTCTTTTTTTTCCGTATAATAAAAAAAAAAAAACGAAAAAAAAAAAATCTCAACAAAAAGAAAAAGGAAAGCGAACGAGAGGAATATGAATAAATGAAGAATGCCTCACAGTGACAATTTCATTAAATTAATTAAATTATGTTGCAGAGATTTAAAAAAATGTACTCCTTGATGAATATATTTATATACTCGTATATTTTAATATACCGATAAAAAAAAAAAAGAATATTAATTCCTTGATTTTATAAGCGGAGCTTTGTATACACAAAATAGGCAATACAAAAAAGTTAGGAAAATAATTTGTACACTTACCTTTGTTTTCAGTTGAGGAGTTATCGTTCAACGTCACTGCTGTTGCAGCGTCATTTATTGAGTTGGCAGGAATCGAAGGAGTTTCCACTTCAAGATGTTTCTTTTTCGGCTCACTGCAAAGCAACAATTAAAAGAGCATTTAATAACAGATTTTATTTATAGGAAATATAATTAATTTTAAATTACAAAAAAAAATATGATAAGAAATCCATTCCGTGGCTGCAGAGACATTTAAAAGAAAATGGTTCTATGAATCAAAAAAACTCCTGGTGATAAATGCCCAAAAAACGCTTGATACCAGATTCTCGACCGGTTCTAAATGTTTGGCTAATATTGGCCCAGTATTTGAACTGTAGATGTAGAGTTCAGAGTTGATTTTTTCTTTTGTTCAGAAAAAATAGCATTTTACACCAAAAAGAAGTGTTCAGAAATATTTGCAATGCTTCCAACGGCTTTTAATCTTGAATAGCACATACGTTTTTCCAAAGCCCAAAGTTTGAGCAGCAGACATTGAGTAGGATCTAAAACCTTTAGGGCTTTAAAAGTTAGCCAAGTTTCGAGTCTCTGATTGACAAAATGCTTCCAAATTAGGCAATTTCAATGGAAAGTTGACTGGAAGGTAATTCAAATATAGTGGAGAGTGAAAAAATTGGGCTTTAGAATTATATAAATCGTGTCAGAAAGCTTTTAAGACAGAACCACAAAAAGCAAAGCGCTGCTCTAAAACTTTTTACAATCAAATCGAAGGAACCAATGAATCAGCAAGACTTAGAAAAAATGGGCAGAAACATATAATGCTTCCTTTTTATCATTCTCCTTAAATTAACTTTTGGATTTGACGCATGATTTTCCTATGTTATTTAATATTCAGAACTTCAAAATCGCCTATAGTTATCTGTCTTAACGTTTTATTTGTATCTTTAACTCAAACTTAAGAAAAAAAAGCAATGCCCTTCAGTAGCTTCTAATTTTGTTATGTAATATCATTGAATAATTATATATAGAAGTGACACCGATAGTTTCTAGCGCCACAGAATTTTATTTTTTTCGGCAATCAGATGTACTAAAAAATGTCCAGAGAGAATGGGGCTTGTCCTAGAAAATTATATTTCCAAAAATTTGTTTTTAAAAAAGGAAATTTCACTAACACAAACATTAGAAAACAAATATCAAATAAAAATAAAACGTATATACATGTCGACATCCTAAATTAGAAAAAAAAAATAAGGAAATTTTACTCACACATAAAACAAATATCAAACAAAAATAAATCTTATCGACACATCGACATCCTATAAATGAAAAAAGAAAATACGGAAATTTTACTCATACATACAAAATTACACAAATATCAAACAAAAATATTAAAAAGTTATTTGACATTATAAATGTATCCATAGTAACTCGAAACTAAAAACAAAACATTTTTATTAACGACGAGAATTTGAACAAAATTAAATAATTATTGTTGTATATCCTAGGCACGTTATAGCTTATAGGGCATGAAAGTTACACTTATTTCAATAGTCCTATTAGCGTAGGTGACAAGGTGATTGCTCTTTACTTTTGCTCTTTGAGTTCGTATCCCCACAGAGATTGCTATTTTTTTATATTATATTTTTTTTTGGCAATATTATAAAATGCGTAACAACTAGCGCCTTTTTTTGCTGAATCGAAACTCCACCTGATAACTTTACTTCATGACAAATAAATTTGTGCCAAAGAAATCTGAATAAGAAGTTTTATTCACCAAAACTTATAATTAGTAAATTTTATTTTCTACGGGCCTTACCAATAATCAAATTTAAGGCTGACTTAAATATTTAACTGAATTATATATATTTCACCCTACCAATAAACAATTTAATACTCAGGTACAAGGCTAACGCTCGGCTAAATTTAATAGTTGAGTTTCATAACGAGTGCAGCTTTTAACCTGAGTTGTTTTTATACACTAGTCCAAAAAGTTAAAGGAACAAAGCAGAATTCGTGATACCTCCAACAAGTACCTATTCAATTTGATTTCTTCTACTAAGAAAGATTTGTAGAAAAAAATTTCAAAATCGTTGGAACCTTATAAATAAATTAAAACAAAAAAAAAATCAAAAATAAAATTGGTATGCAATTTCGTAGAAATCACTATTCAACATTCAAAACTAAAATGTCAAAAAAAATTAATTTCCGGTTTTCGAAAATTTGATTTTTCAAAAAAAAGTGTTCAATTTTTTATCCAAAAACTATTATTTTTCCAAATTGTCTTACTGTTTTATATTTAAACTATATAAATATTTAAACTATATAAAAATTCTTTAAAATTGAATTGGCAGTTTGGCAGAAAATCAGATTTGAAAAAAAACGGTTCTACGGTAGGTTAATAATAATTTTAAAAAATTTCCATGATTGCCCAAAAACTATTTTATAATTTTTTTAAACAAAATTACTGGTACCGTTTTCGAGAAAATAAAACATTTCCGAAATTGGTATATGGCAGGTATCGTTATTTCTGGGGTGGAATCGTGTAAGCTGATTTTTGATAGTTGACTGTCAAATTCAAGAAAATTCGTCTGTGTAAGATGATAGTCAAAAGCGACTATCATATTTTTTGACTTTTTCAGCTGACACCTATTTAGGTGTCAATTTGATACAATTTAACATTTGTAGCATATTTTTTTTTTCTTGGTTTTCGTTGTGCTTTTACTTTGTTTGGGAAAAATGAATATTTTTGTGCCCGTGCCATTATTTTAAGACTACAAAATTAAAAGAAAGTAACTGAATATGAAATAGAAAATAGAAGTCAGACTTGAAAAACAAATTAAATTATATTTTACATCCCCGACTCAAAGTACTTTGCAATCATACCTTTGTACAAAAAAAAAAAAAAAAATAATTTGAAATAATATTTAGTGCTTTTTATAGACTCGTACAAAATTTTCGAATAACATAAGATACTTTTTTGAGTAAATTACACATTTTGGATCTGCCATCTGCATTCAAAGTTTATACAATATTTTGTGGGATTCTTTGTAAGCGATCCTTTTCGAGTTTTGTTTGCTGGATAGACATTAAAGTTATAAATTATTATTTTAAGCGTTTCAAAAAATATTAACTTACGTTTTTAATAATTGTCTTCTCAATTATTGTAGCTATGGAAGTGAAAAACTGAAACTCTGCATCGTTTTTTTTTTAATTTAATGACGTTTGACAGATGTCATACCGAAGTGATACCAACTAAACCAAAAATAAAAATGATCTAAAGAAAATCACCTTACACAGATGGAAAATAGTTGACTATCAAATTTGATAGTAAAAAATATGATAGTCAAATATCATTTTAGCCGATTCCACCCCTGGTAAAAAAAAATTAGTTCTAAAAACCCATCTGGAGAGTCTCCAAAAAATACTTCATACCAAGTTTGATGTTAATCGGTAGATCCGTTTAGCTATAGACAGACAGACTGACAGATGAACAAAAAATCTACTATTAGTATTCTCCAATGGAACAGGGCTATAGTAATGCAATGTCTGATTGTTATCTCAACTTTTTTTTTTGTGAGAATGCATAGCTTGACTATATAGTATCATGACAAAATAAAGAGCATGTAAAAGCTACATTCTTCTAGTTTTAGGATATTAGAACCAAATATTTTATTTCAAATGGTGAAATAGGAAAATCATTGGAACTATCCAAAACCACATTTTCATACATTTGCGATCAAAATAGACCTTTTTACAGTTTTTTTTTCAAATAAACTCAAATTCTTGTGAGTTTATTTCAACATTTTATTAATTATTATCGTTTAAATTTTAGATTAAAAAAAATTAAAAACAGAGAAAAGTATCCAAAAATGGTACGAAAAGATTTTTTTTCCAAAATTTAACATTTTGTAAAAACTGCAAATTTGAACAAAGCCGTAAATCCAAAGTTCTTGTTCGCATACATAAATCATTTTAAGCAAATAATCGAGATAGTTTCGTATTGTATTAAAATATTTGAAATATGCATTAAAATACTTTAAAATAATGTGTAATATTGCCATATTGTATGAACTTGAACCTTACCTACTCTTGCATATGGGGTTTAAGAAAAAAATAAGTATATGCTACAGTGCATGCAGACAACATTTAAATAATGTGAACTACAGCTAGATATTATTACAAAAAGCACCCTAGTCAAAATTAAATAAACTCTCTATAGTTGAAGAAAAATCTTCTTGTCGTTAATAAAAACAAAAAAACAAAATCCTTTCAAATATACATAAGAATCAAACATTCAAAAATAAATGTTCAATTCAAAATATTACAAAAATTAAAAATAAATTCAATTTGAATATTACAGAAACAAAAATAAACAAACACACTTCTAACACAAAGCAAAACTAATACAAATACACCAAATATAAATAATATAGTAGTTGTGGTTACTTAGTAACCAAAAGTCCTTTTAAGGAATTTTTCGGCCATCGAATACACAATCCTAAAACGATTGTGGCGCCACTCTTGTAACGATTGTAGCGCCACCCCTCAAACAAAGCGGATGTTTTTTCCGGTGTCACTTCTATATATAATTATTCAATGGTAATATTTCATATATATTTTAATTTCGTAGCGAAAAAATAAGCTGGAAAAGTATTGGACTTGAAATTTTTTAAATTTTTTTTTGCATAATATGTCTACAAGACGTAGTGGCAAAGATCTCAAAGTTTGGATATTCGAACTTTAATCAAGGCAACAAACTTTGGATGTAATTCTGAAGATTTAAATAACATTTTTTATTCTCTCATTGTCATTGTCCTTTTTTACCACGAAATGTAGACAATTGTATGTCATAGTTCCGCCCCTTTTATTTTTTTTTCTCCTAAAAGATAGAGCATCAAATTTTAAATTTTGGAGCTCAAAACATGAGAACTAAGCCTAATTTGGTCTTTGAAACGGCCACTCAATAGAATTTTTAAAAAATATACAAAGTGTGATACCTATCAAATGATGAGTGTATTTCGTTTCTCTTTTTAAAATGTTCTAAAAAAAATCTATAAATCTCCCTCTGCTATTGATATTTCATCTGCCTATTCCCTCAAATACAAACATCTAAATCAAGTTCATATTTGCCATAATTTCCCTGCTAATCCTAGCATATTCGCGAAACAAATTCACTAGACCATGTGTGTGATAAGAGTATCAGTGTTAGCTTCTCATTAGTGTGGTAAGTAGAAAATCTCAACGAATTTTGTGCCTTCGCTGCATAAAAACAAACACATAACGTTGCACCACCGCTGTTTAATGCCTACCATGGAAAAACTAAAAATAATAGTTAATATTTTGACTAACAACTTACCTAACATCGGAGTTATTATCACTGCCACCATCAGCATCGGTTGCCTTTGTTTTCTGTCCTGGTAGAATGAGGCCACTTTCTGTCATTTTCAACGAACCAACGTTGTCCTTGTCAGTAGTAGTTGCAGAGCCTCCTCCTCCTCCTGCTGCTGCTGCTCCTATCACTGCCGATGATTTAACTTCATTGCCTGCATTAATGGATGAAGCATACACAGCAGCATATGAGCTTTTGATGCCATTTGGTGCTCCAGCCGTATGTGTATTTGAATTAATCGACGCACTATTGTTGTTTTGTTGTTGTACCAACATTGCACTACCATCCAAAGGAGACTTGGAGTTTCCATTTCCAGCTGCATTGGGAGTGACAGATTTGGGTGGCAAAGCCACATCCTTCTCACTGGTTGTCGGCACATTTGATGACACAGAACCAGTCTTGTCTTCGACACTTTTTGCTTCTGTGGAACTCGTGGTAGAATCTGATTTTTCACCAATGGCATCCACAGTGGTTGCTGTTTTTGTTCCATTGGTTTCAGTACTCGATAAGCTGTTGGCAACGCTTTCGGGTTTGTCATCTTTTCCAGTAGTCGAGTTTGAAACCAGAGTGGTTGCTGTCGAAGGTGACTTCCGGTCCACATTGGTTGCTTTCGAACTCGATTCTGAGTTTTCGGATGCACTGGTTGTAGTCGTGGTGGTAGTTGATGATGATGGTTCCGTCACTGATGTTGTTGTTGTTGAAGTTATTGTACATGAAGTTGTCACCAATGAGGTGCTGCTGGTGTTTGCTACAGACGTAGTGGTGGTTGATGAAGTTGTCGCAGATGTTGTTGTTGCCGTTGTTGCAGGTGCAGAAGAATCACTTGCCGACTTGCTGGACGTTGATGACAACGAAGTTGTTGATGTTGTCGTAGGCGTTGTCGAGGAACCAGAAGTTTTTGAAGATGTAACAGTAGCGCCCGTTGAACTACTCGCAGTTGTTGTAGTTGAACTAGTAGAGGCTACGGATGAAGAAAGTGTCGTAGTAGACGCAGTTGATGTCGTCGGTGTTGTCGTCGTTGTTGTCGTAGCCGTTGAAGTGTTTGAAGACGATGACGAGTTATGCGACGACAAATGTGCAGCAGAACGATCACGTCCACCAGTCTTTTGTTGTTGTTCACGCTGCAGACGAGTCGTGACTCCAGTCGTCAGGGAATCGATAATGCATTGGGACTGCGCTTGTTGCGATTTCTGAGGGTTTCTCGAGCTTCGCGTTCGCTGTCGGGATTTTCGCAGCAACTGCTTGTAGTTTTCCGTTTTCTTACTGAGGTAGTAGTAGCGAACACAATCCTGCGCAGATTTGCGATCCAAACTCGCAGCAATAGCTCCAAAGTTTTTCGGATGTTGCAGAAATTTCTCTTTGAAAATTTCCTTCTCGCCAGCGGTCCAGACGTTCACGTTTTGGCGATCTTTATAGTCAGCCACCATGTCCGACAGAGCGCCATTCTCATTGTGGTAGATTGCACGTCGCTTTTTAGCGTCATACATCAGTGGTGGTATCACAGCATAGGATCGCATTTTCTTGTCTTCCATGGCCTGCTCCTGCAGTCCATCCATAATCTCTTCCAAATCGGCTTCGGATTTAATCCGTGAGCCGACACGATTGAAGCGCTCCTTATCTTCGCGTTGCTTGCGCAGCTCCGTGAACACTTTCTCAAAGAATTCTCGGTTTTTGGCTTCGCGAGCTTTTCGCTTAGCGCTGGACTCAGACTTTTCGACCCGTTTAAGCCATTCTTGCGACATTTGGGCGTATTTTTCCACCAGTCCAGTGTTGTAGACGTATCGGTCATGTTTAACCTTTTTTAAATGCTCCAACAAACGCGACTTTATTGTCGCCTGGTGGCGTTTGATGATTTCCGCACAGGCCTCCACATCGCATGGTTGATTATACAGCGGCAGCTCAACGGGTGGACCTAACGAACTCAGAATGGAATGTTGGGCGGCAGCGATCTTGCGATTCTCATCGTAGATCTTTTGAGCCAAACTTTGATGGCGTCGCTTGGGCTGTAGCAGTTTCTCCTCTTCGGCCTTTTTGGGCTTACTCGAGGCCTCCTGCAGCAGCTCCGCCTTCTTGGTTAAGCTAGCCAGGGTGTTTTCGGCGTTGACGATCTCTTGGTCGACTTTCTGAATTTGCATTAGTAGGTCTTCCTTGGCGGTACGACGCTCTTCGCCGATTTCATTTGGCAGTGTGGGGGAGATCGCCTCTACTTGGGGATGGTAGGCTTCAGTCGTCTGCGGGGGCCGCTGTTGTTCTCGCGTTTCAATCTTCAGCTGTTGTGTCGCCGGAATATTTATAATCGCCGATTGGTGGCCGCTATTGAGTAAGCTGCTGTTCATACTAGTTGGAGGAAGGGGTACCTGGGGCTGTTGCGAATGCGACTGTAGTATATGTGAGCTGCGATTGACTATGAGGGATGATGTGGGTGGTTGTTGCTGTTGTAGCTGGGACTGTTGTTGCTGCGATGATTGTTGCGAAAGGTGCTGCGACTGTTGGGGGACTGTTTGCTGCTGCTGTTGTTGTTGCTGCTGCGTTGGGGGTTGCGTCGGCGGATGTTGTTGATGTTGCTGATGGTGTTGCGAGTGCGGATGTGGTTGTGTGGGTATGCTTTGTTGTCCGGCAGCATTCATACTTGAAACAACGGGTGGCAGGTGATTGGAGTCGCTGAGTCGCATTTTCTTATACGGTTGTCCTCCAGGATCCGGAGGTGCTTGCTGATTCTGCTGCTGCTGTTGCCGCGCATGCACAATGTAATCACTGGTTGCATATTGCACAGACGGTGGCTGCGTATGCGAAAGCAATACACCGGGAATACGTTGTCGTCCAACGGCTAACATACCTCCAGATCCAACTGGCCCACCTCCACCGCCTCCTCCTCCGGCTACACCAACGCTCCCAAGTAACTGACCGGATGATGCGTGCGAATATTGCACGGTACCATCCATCGTACTGGCGGTGGGTACGCCAGAAACCATCGTTGGTAGGCTATTGCTGCTCGACACAACAATCGGTGATGAAGCGACTGAGGCTGCGGCCGCTGCTGCACGATGGTAGTCTTGGACTTGGGCTGGCGGCATTGGAGGTATTCGAGTGTATGGGCTCTCGCGGTATTGTGCAACCGGACCAATACTGTACGAGCTTTGCTGTATGTAACGGTGAGGTGCTTCGCGAACTGCATTAACGTCCGCAAACTTAGGATAGGTATTGGCTGTAGCGCCCGGTCCTGGGCGCGGTGGTGAGAGTGGACTAGTTGCCGATCGTGATTGGGGTTGTTGTTGCGGGGGTGGCGGTCCAATGCCACCCTTCGCATATGATTGCGGTGTATCGACCGGCCTGTAAAACCAGAACATCACAAAAAACAAGATAATTATTAGATTTGTTTGTAAATTAATGTTGAAAAAAAAAGTATTTATTTAAAAAAAGGCAATTTGATTGTATTAATAATTTTGTGGAAAAACTAAGAAATTTGAATTAAAATTATTATTTTTTTAAAATGCGAAATCAAATTGGTAGTAATTAATAGATTCGATTGAATGTTTTATATCTTTGTTAAGTATCAGTAAAGCTCTCGAATTTTCTTTAAATCTCAGTTTAAAACAATTATTTAGAACTTGCGCATCTCTTCACATCTTTCGAATTTGACCTAAAATTACTGCAGGTTAGTTTCTGTATGGTGGTGGTGGCATACATAATTGCTTCCCGCAAGACTTTGTTAGTGTTTTTTTTTACTATGGCCAGACAACATACACTGCAAGACCTCATTATAATGTAGTTTATTTTAGACAAAAAGTGGGCATGTGCCGTTTTTCTTCTGGACCCTTCAAATATTTAAAACTACAAAATCAAAAACCACAAAAGCATTCTAATTTAACTTACCGTAAGTTGTAAGTTAGTTAAGTAATATTTCTCACATTACAACTTACGTAATCTAAAAATGTGAGTGAATTTTCTAGAATTCTCGTAGGTAAAAGGTACTTGATACACACGTACCGCCTATTCTTTAACGTTAAGGCGGCGGCGCGGCGGCGCGATAAATCCATTTTTATTTTAATGGCCTAAATAATTTCAGTTGTATTGAAAATACCCTGTTACAATTTTTTTGATTTCAAAAATACAGTTCGTCGGCTTTATTTTCTTCCCGTTCGTTTTATTTAATAGTTGTAACTGTTTAAATCTTGTAAAATTGGTTGACAGCACTAATTTCTTTTCAACTAGGGGTCTGTTTCTTATCAATCTACGTCAACTACATCAGCTATTGTTACTACACCGAAGACCCTAAAAGCCATTTATGTATTTTTGGAAAACATTGTTTGTTGTCGAAATAACGCAGAGTCTAAAACTTTATACATGAGGTTTAATGAGACGAACCTATTTAAGTATTAAATCGCTGATGTAGTTAAACGGTAAAGCTAGCGAATGAATAAATGAATCCATTTCGATCAGAAACAGGCTCTGATTGCCAGAAATATAATTATTTGTGGTACGCCAATTTTCGTTGGCCTTAATTTTATTTATTTTCTATTAGTTTGAAAGACAATTGTTTATATAAATACCATTTTTGGTCCATTCAACAAACTTTCCCTTGGACGCCGTTTTGCAGTTGAATTTAACGCATAAGCTGTTTTTTTTTTAGCATTGCTATCCGTATCGGCAGTTGGCATTTACATGCATTACAAAAACGACACGCAGCTGCCGATAAGGATAGAAGCTAAAAAACCAAGCTACAGATAGATAAGTTAAGTTTAAGTTTTCCTTTCTCTTGGTGTCTGCATATAAATTTGTGTTCAGTGTTAATATTTGGGTAATTCTTCTGCGGATAGCTTTGCCAATACGCCTATATTTTGATAACATGCCTTGACCTAGTTACCTAACACTCAACCATAAGTACGTAGAGCATCCGCACATCACAGACTTTCTATCGGCCGATAATTTAACAGGGCTCTTGATCAGTATAAAAATAAATACATTCTATGTTTATGTATGTACATATATGATAGTAAGCATATAAGAAGGTTTTTTTCCTATACGATTTCCTTTAAACTTAAACTAAATAATCGGTAAATTACTATCGGCCGACTATTTAATCAGCATAGGACTTTACGAACCTCCGTAGGCTTATGGAACATTATTTAAATGTGATGTAATACATATTTTCACTGTTATTAGAATAATTTTGGAATAACATATCATAAAAATCAAAATGTCTAAAAACTCTATTGATTTTTTTTTTCATGACTAATGCAAAATTGTTCAATCGAAAGTTTTCAATGAAAAATGCTCGATTGATCTAAAATAGGTACTGCTACTCCTCCATTGTATCGAGTTAACTCGATTGTACAAGGTCGAAACGAGGCCAATATACTGTTGACAGTGTTGGTTGATATTAAAATTAAATTATAAGTGCAAATTGTAAAGATACTTCGCCTGACAGCATCGGTGTTATCAGTGGATGAAGCAAGTAAATCTTATGGGATTTTCGTTTGGTACAAAAATCAATTTATTTATATTTTGATCTAAGATCAATTTTCCAGGTCTGGATTTTCGGCAGATTTATCCCCCTGTCCCTCAGTCATCATGTTTGAAAAGTCTTTGTTTGTAAAATAATTTGTTTCGGATTTAAGAAAAAATTATAAAATAGTTTTGAGTTCATATGGAAGCAATTTTAAGTTAATTAATTTATTTGTCCAGCTCATCTTCGAATTAAATAAAATCAACGTTCGAATCAATATGGAAACGTATTCGATTCGTAAAGAAAAAAATCAATATGTATATTAGACTGGGCCAAAAAAATAAAATATTTTTTCGCAATGCATACTTGTCATAAGAAAACTATTGAAATCAGTGGGCATTGGTTTTGATACGAATATCTTCTTAACGGTTAAAGCAATTAATTTGCTGCCAAGGAACTTTTTATAGAACGTTTAAGTCCCTACAAGAAAACATCTTGCTAATTTGAAAATATTGAATTTTCAGTGAATTAGAAAATTTTGAAATTGAAAATTGATTTTTTAATTTTTTCTCGATTTAAATCGTGAATAACTTCTTCAGAACTCAATTTAGGGAAAATTACTAAGAGACCTTTTTTGTAGAGAATTAAATTTCCTCTAAGAATCTGTCGTGGTTTTATTTTCTATTCACTTATTTGCTCATCACAAAATTCCAAAGTGAAACAGTCGAATTGAAAAAACACTTCGATTTAAAAAGCTTAATTACTCGAATAAGGCTCGTCTGACGAAAATTTTCAATCAGATCTTTTTTGTAGGAAATTTAATTTTATATAAGAAAAAATGAACAGAATTTTTTTTTACTTTGATCGTCTAGCAGTTCTGTTGTAACACATCATATCATGTATAAAAATAAAAAACACCGATGATAGACCTCTTAAAATTATTTTTAACGGCTCAAATTTTCACCAAATTTTTTTTTCATCATCCTGAACAAGATTTTCGAAGTAACTTTCAAAAAAAAAATATTTTATTTTTTTGGCCCAGTCTAATGTATATACCTATAAATTTAACAAACGAAAAACCCATTTAAAAGAATAAGCTAGTATTTGTCAACCCTAGCTATTTATCTAGTTATAATTTTTGTTTTGGGTTATAATTTTTGTTTCGAGGCATAAGTAGTAATAAGTTTTGAGGAAATATTGAGTTTGCAGAATCAGTCTAGTGATTCTAGAGCGACTTGTCTGAGAAGATGTAGATGTTAGATATTGATATCACGTTGTCCTTGAGATCGGAACGATTTCTTTGAGCTCATTCATAGCCTGAATTATCTTCTGAAGCAAGCTACGCTACAGAGGTTGTGTAATAAGAGGGAAAAATAAAAATTTAATGAATCTGAGTGTGGCACTAGTTTGAAAAATCAGAATTTAAGTTCGTGCTGTATGAAGGTAGGTATATCTGCCTTTCCATCAGTTATCTAGAACGCCAGCCTAAACTTGTAACGTTATTATTGATTAGCTTAGAATAGGGTTGCTAACCGTACTGTAAAAAAGAGTATTGTACTCTATTTCACGTATGTGTACTCTATAATCTACATATAACTCTTTAGAGAGTACAAAACACTATAATTTTGGTCGTTGTTTTAGTATGACCTACTTGTTTTGTTTGTTTCTTTTCTTAGTCGGACTT
Source organism: Episyrphus balteatus (assembly GCF_945859705.1). Lineage (NCBI taxonomy): Eukaryota > Metazoa > Arthropoda > Insecta > Diptera > Syrphidae > Episyrphus > Episyrphus balteatus. The sequence continues at coordinate 81,459,084 of NC_079135.1, read as the reverse complement.
AAAATTTAATTTTTTTTAAATTCTATTTTGGAATGAAATTGAATAAAAGGAAGGAGTAAGCTTTTTTCAAAAATTTAAACTTTGTTTTTTTTTTTTATAAAAAAAAAAAATGAATTGCAACTGATGCTATTTTTCTTGATTTTGCAATGTTTGAACTGGTGTAACTTTTGTTGTTATCAATATAATTCATCGAAATAAAAAAATTTATAGAATATATTAATGCCTTGATTTTTTTTTACAAAAAAAGGTTTTAAATATTAATTAAAGAAAAATGTTTAAAAAGGATTTTTTTCCTTTTTCAGAAATATAGCTTAATTTTTTTTTTTAATTCTAAATTTGTTCTCTATTTGACCTTGTTTTGTTTAAGACCTCAAAACATTAGATTTTTTCTTGTAAAAAATCAAGGTATTTATTCGATGAATTATATTTTTAACTGCAAAAATTGTGAGCTATATCTGTTCTTGCAACTTCAGCATTCACTGAGAGAGTATTTTGTGTCATAAATATGAAGTGGTCAGATTAGAGGAATGGGGCTTCATTGAAATTGTTCAAAAATGAGCTCTTAATTTATATGAATTTTGAATTTGAACGTTTAGAGTTATACACATATTTTTAAAATATATCTTGGTACTGCAAGAAGCACCAAAAAATACATTTTCAAGGCTTGAAATAAATGGTACTCTTTTTTTTCGTCTCTGAAATCAAATAGGTATACTCTATTCCTTCTTAAAAAAGTTGGCAACCCTAGCTTAGAAGTACATTTATGTATAGGGCAGAAATTATAGTCGACACTCAACTCAAGATTTCTTGTGAGCTAAAATTCAGGATTTAAGCTTAATCTTGTATCTCGCTGGATCAAATGCTTAAAATTTCCCCCACTTTACGAGAGTTGAGATAAATATCGACTTGAGTAAAGATACGTAGTTTCGAACAAAAGAAAATTAAAGAATTCGTAGGCCCCATTACGTCCAAGGCGGCAGGTGTAAAAGAATATTAACAGGTCACATGTACAATATGTCTGTATCTAGGTCTTAAAATACAAAACTTAAATAAGTTTATCTTCACATACAAAATTAAATCAAAACAAAGCTATGCTTTGTTGAGAAAAAAAACACAAACCCAGTACAACGATCATCATTTCTTTATAGCCCCTCATCAAACACAAAACAAAATATAAAAAAAACAATTCAATTAATTTGGCGGGAATAATTTCAACTCTACACAGAATAACTTAATTTTTTTTTATACATCACTATTTTTTTTGTTGTTGGTACCCAAACATACACACGAAACAGCTGAAAAATGTTCACCTAATAATAATAATCCAAATCCATCAATGATTCAATGCCCAGGAAGTTGCGATAATTTTTTTTACTTTTCGTTTGTTTTCTGTTGGATGCAATTTATTTCACACGGCACCGTGTCTGTCTGCTTTTGCTGCTTGCTGGTTGCTCCTTCTTTCTGATGATTCCTGAACTCCACTCAACCAAAATCACTAGTAAACAAAAACAAAATGAAAATAATAATAAACATGAGAGTGAGAGGATGTGTTGGAAATGAGATGAGAGGAAAATTGCCTGCATGAACCGCAAAGAAGAGTAGTGTAACATTAGTGAACCGTTTCGCTAAAATTACAAGAACGAGACAGTTTATGTCACCCTTTGAAGTGCGTTTTGCTTTAATTTCCCAGCAAAAAAGAAGAAGAAAAAAACAAGTAAAACAGAAACTAGAACGAGACAACTTTAATCATTTTTTCAAGATGGCCGAATACAATTGAAAAGAGTCAACATAATAAACAAAAATCCTAACATCTCTTTCTATTTCATTGATATGGAAAACAACAAAGTATGTGAGTGTGTGAGAAATTCATGATGGCCGCCTATGCGCAACCAAGAGTGATGATGATGAGGATGACGACGAAAACGACGACACGACATCGCACACAAACTGCTGATGCACTAACACAATCTAATTTCCCGTTTGAAGGGGAAATTTTAATTCAAAACTCACCACACTTGCCAGCTCTATCGTTCTTTCTTATACACACACACACACACACATTCAATTTCTTATATACAACACACATTCAAACGGACAAATTTGGCAGTATATAAAACCAACAATAATTCCCCCGGGTGAAGTCAGATTTTTTTTTCTAATTTTTTTTTTTTTGTTGAATTGTATTTATTTTCTTGCAACGTTGCCACATTTAATAAAAACGTAGCTAAAAAGTTTTAATATAAGGAAAATTAATGAACTCCAACACAACATCCATTCATACACACAAATACACTAGTTGAGGCACTGAGGCAGACTTGCGAGTTGTTGTTGTTTTTTTTTTTTCATTTCAGCGTGGATTAAATTACTTTTGTGGCTTTTTTATATTTTAATTTGTGATGTTGGCTGGCATTATTATTCATTCAATTATTTTTCTTTCTCTCATAACAATTTTTTTTTTGATTAAGGTGTCGCATAATTACAATACAATGCATGCAATTTTCAGATTTTGTTCGTTTTTTTTTTTTTTTTTTTTTTTTCATTCCTCTCTTTTTTGGTTTTATTTTTAAAATTAGAGCTCCTTGGGGGTGTTGTTTATGCCTAACCTATCCTGATGGTGTGCTCATCATAGTTGGAAGGTATATAAGAAAGACCAACACGATGCAAAACACTCATCCATGAGTTCTGGGAATGGAACTCATGGTGATGGTTGTCTGAATTTAAGTAGGTAGAGAGGTTCCCTACCTAGGAACCTCTACCAATGCTCTTGTGACTCAGGAAAGTTGTATACCTATACGACTAAGAGAATCGCATTAATAATTCATTTAAATAAAATTTGATGATGCCCCCGGAGGCTTAGAGCGTGGGTTTGTATGTTGTTTGTTGATTTGCCCAGTGAAGGGGAAGTTTCTCAATAAATCATAAGAAATGGTATGAACCTAGGTTCAAACTCACCTATTTCTGTTTAAATGAGTAAAAATACCGGTATAGGTAAGGTACTTATGTACGTACCTACTTATTATGAAAAACGTTTTTGGGAGTTCTATTTTAGCATGAAGAGTAGGTAGGTTTAGAAATTTTGTTAAACAGCAGGTTCCGAAAAACGGAAACAGCAGGGAACTATACCTATAAATGAATTTTAGATTGAAGAGGATTTGGCACGTGAAAAATTTAACATCAACATGTGCAATTTTCTGTGCCGGCTACTTATAGCTTTCTCTATGACGTCAAGTAGTAGTTATCTAACTTAATTACAAATAAAGGTGTAGGTACTCATTTACAATGCACGTTAAAAGTTCTACTGTCCGCCTACCACCTACTAGGTATCCGAAAGTTTTTGAGATTTTTCCCATTCGCAAAAATCCTTAAAAAAGTGTTTAAAAAATCCAATACTAGCTATTGGAGAGTCCGAAAAAAAAAAAACATAATCTTGGTAAAAAAAATAGGTAGATACCACCCTTAACTCAAACAAAAAGTTCAAAAAGGTTTGGCGTAGGCAGGTTTCTCAAGATATTAGGTGTGATTTTTAATACCACCGGGCTTAACTGCACAAAAAAAAAAAAAACGCCTCGGGGCTTAGCGAGAAAAATTGGCAGCACTGCATATTAAATGTTCTGAAACCAGCTGACACAAAAATATATAGAGTTTTCATATTTTTCGCTTTTGGGTTTTCTTGTGTGTTTTTGAAAAAAAAAGTTTAACCAACTATTTAAATATTTAAAATAATAATTGTCATTCCAAACATCATTTTTGATGTTTTTAAACAAATTCTAAACAATTTACGAACAAGTTAATTTGTTAGCACAGATTTAAATCTGTAATAGTTTCCACAAAATCTATCAGATTTCCCTTTATCTTTTGCCATTTTAAGTCGAAAAACTTAAGTGGCAATTTTCTCGTTTTTGTACCGTTTTCGAGTTATGACGATTTTTATGATTTTTGCTCTCTTTTCCTTTAACTGGCTTTATCTTTGCCAAACTATTTATCTCTGATTCGAAAGATTTTTAAACAACCAATGAATTTATTACAGTTTTAGTTTGTCTCAAAACTTTTTTTTTTTGCGGACAACCATTTCTCAACAATTTTGAATCAAACACAATTTTCTTCGTTTTTTAAGTTGTTTTTTACACTTTCATATCATCAAAAAAAACACGTAAATCCATAGTTTTCATTTGGGGCGGTGACTGTGGGACACCCTGTATAAAAAAAAAGGCTTTTACTAATACATACATATATCTATTATTACCTACGAAACTTAAACTAATTATATAATTTTCTCATGGATGCCATAATACAAACTGGACCAAATTAAAATGGGAGCACACTTCCGATACCAAAAAAAAATGATCAAAATCGTTTCACGCAGTCGAAAGTTCTGAGATAACAAAAATAAAAAAAAAATCATGTGTGCAATTCACACGTGGTTGAAGTGAAACCTTAAAAATCATTTAAAAAAAAATCAAAAAAATATAACTTTTTTTTATTCCATCACTTTTTTTATAGGACAACCTACAATCAGTGGTACCACTTTACTTCAATTGAAGTAGATCTACTTCTTTTTTTCCAAAAAAAAAAAATTAAATCTACTTCCTACTTCGCACCATCACGAAAATAACGAATTCTACTTCATTTTAAAATCTCTGTTACAATCTACTTCAAATTATCAAAATATAAGCCAATTCTACTTCTTTTTGCAGAAAACCAAATATTTGACTAAAAATTGTTATAAAATAATGTATTGAAATAATATTTATACCGAAAATATAGAGTTTGAAGGAATTCAAATTTTTGGTTTTAGTTGTTTTTACTAATTGAATCGTTTATTTTCAAAACATGATAAGTCCACTTTTTTTCATAATTCGTTTTTTTAACTGAATATGTTCTTGGGGGATAACCACACTTGCCTTCGAAATATGAAGCATCTAATCAGTCTATATTCGATTTTACAGCTAAGCGAACAAATTTTTTTACTGTCAAAACATGATAAAAGTCCCGGACTTATTATCTTTTGAAAATAAACAGCAACTTTTTTAAGAGTAATTGACTACACATAAAGAAGCTGACTATTAACTCAAATTCTTAAGTTGAAAGCGCCTTTCAAGTAAAATAACTACTCGAAACATTATATTCTATTCCCAAATGCAATTGTTTGATAGACTGCGGCTATAAAAAAAATTTTATATTCATTTTAAAACTAATTTCACATTCGTTTATTTTCAAAGTATGATAAGTCCAAAATCGTTTTTATTTTTTATCTTTTGAACTATCGGTCCAAAAAGTAAATACCAAACGATATTCTGTAGCTAGGTAAAAGTTCTACAAAATATATTTTTTATGCATTTAGCTACACTTAAAAAAAAGAAAATAGAACGTTTTTTTCTTCTCCTGAAAAATTTGAAATCATGGACTTATCATGTTTTGAAAATAAATGATTCAATTAAATTATTTAACTTAAATAAATTTAAGAAAATATTTTTTTTTAACATGGATTTTTATTAAAAAATGATATTTTGAAATCTACTTCGATTTTTCTCAATCTACTTCCATTTTTTCTTCAAATCTACTTCGACTTTTTTTCTGCAAGTGGTAACGCTGCCTACAATACATTTTTTACCATCTGAAAGCTTATTGTTTCAGCTCAAAATATTTATACCTATCGACCATGTCTATACAACATCTACAAAAAGAGCTAGAATTTTTTTAACCAAATTAGTTTTCATACAAAAAGGAAAACAATCAATCTCTTTTCTCTTCTAACGCCATTAAATCCATTTTTTAAAAGACAACCTATAATAAATTTTATATCATTATTATTTCAACTTTTATATGACGCTTTAATCATATTTTTACCATGCCTACAAAAAAGTAAGAATTTTTTAAAGCCAACCATGTCGAAATTTCAAACCGAGATTACGGTATGTACTTGCTCTACTGGTCATCGGCAACAAATCTTCACAGGTGTTTTGAGGTATTTTTCAAGTTTTGAAATTAAAGATTATAAATAACTTGTAGAGCACGTACCGTTATGTGTGATATATTAAATAAAAGGTAATATTATCAGCATTCGTATTAAAGTTAAATAAATTTGTTATGTTAGATCAAAAGATATAACGTGTTTAGAAAAAGAACATCTTTTCACCGTTATCTCAGAATTTTAAATATGAAATTAATTGAAATTTTGCACAATCATAATTTATTTAATTACCTATCTACTGTATAAATTTCATCTATCTATATATTAAAACAAAAAAGTTATGATCAATTGATTTTTCGTGTCGCTTTTTCGTTTCATCTTGTTTCAAATCACTACGATACTAAAAAAGTTTTCACTTCAAAAAAATTACAGACAAATTATTGAGAACCACATTTTTTTTTTTCGTTCGTTTAAAAACAGAAAACCACTGTTTCCTATTTTGACATTTTTTTTAAAGATCTTTTGCAGGACACGTAATCTTAGTAAAATGAACATTAAAAAGAGGTTAGTCTTAAGACACCAACATTAAACTAAAATAGTTTTCCCATATAAATATGACACACCCTAATGCAGTTCTAGTTCTCTTATTAGTTGCTCACATGAAAAAGGAGAATAAGCAATATATTCTTTCCATAAGGAAAAACCTTGCCAAAACTATTTGAACTAAAATCGTTCATTTAACGTTTTATGAAGTAATTCGGCACATTTTAGGCAAGTTTTTCATCTCAAATAAATGAATATACGTACCTACCTAAATATTTAAAAATAAAAATGTACAAATGTGAATTTCTTTCATAGATCTGCATAGGTACTGGAAAACGATTGGCACAACGAAATTTTTCGCTTACGGTTGTGTTGTATTTTTTAGATTTTTACTTTACTTCCAAATATAGTACAATATGTTGCACAGATAATCATTTTTATCAAAAAACAAAACCGACCATGGATCAAAACTGGGTTTTATGGTTTTTCTTATAGTTTCTATAGCCATAACTGGACGAAATGGGACCACACTGCAGGCACCAGCTTTCCAATACAAAAAGAACTTATCAAAATTGGTTCACTTAGTCCAAAGTTATGAGGTTACAAACAAAAAAAAAAATACAGACGAATTGAAAGCCTTTTTGGAAGTCGGTTAAAAATACAAATAATCCTTAAAATTTTGTTGTCGTTTTGCACGTTGAATAGGATTAAGGGGGTTCGCATTGATCAACTTACCGGACAGACCAGCCGCCATTTGGTCTGATCTGATGCTGTTTTAATAATGTGAACACCCATCCGACAGCCTGTCCGGTTTGCCGGATGGTTTTCAAAAAATTTTGTTTTGTTGGTGGTCGGATGGACATGTCTGTCCGGCAGACAGTGATAATCCATTCTCTTTAATTTGAGAGCAGTATAGACAAAAGATACATTAAAAATAAGCTGAAAAATGTGTTTTGATGAAAATTGTCTGATGAGTGTGAACGAAAAATATAATTCCGCCATCAGGCCAAATGACAAGACCGATTGTCATTTGGCCTGATGTCCGGTAAGTTATTGTATTATTGTTATAATTATTGAAAAAACTTAATTACACATCAAGTAAAGCTCAGCAAACAGCTTCAGTTACACTCTTAGTATTTCCTGATAAACATTTTGGCAATTTCAAGAATAATTGAATCATTTATTTTCAAAACATGATAAGTCCATGATTTCAAATTTTTCAGAAGAAGAAAAAAACGTTCTATTTTCTTTTGTTAAGTCGAGCAAAATGTATAAAAAATATATAATGTAGAACTTTTTCCTAGCTACAGAATATCGTTTGGTGTTTACTTTTTGGAACGATAGTTCAAAAGATAACAAATAAAAACGATTTTAGACTTATCATTCTTTGAAAATAAACGAATGTGAAATTAGTTTTAAAATGAATAGAAATTTTTTTTTAAGCCTCACTCTATCAAACAATTGCATTTGGGAATAGAATATAGTGTTTTCAGTAGTTATTTTACTCGAAAGACGCTTTCAACTTAAGATTTTGAGTCAGTCAATTACTCATAAAAAAGTTGATGTTTATTTTCAAAAGATGATAAGTCCGGGACTTTTATGTCCCTAGCTGTTAAATCCTTTATATAGACTGATTAGATGCTTTATATTTTGAAGGCAGGTGTGGCTATCCCCAAGGAACATATTCAGTTAAAAAAACGAATTTTGAAAAAAAGTGGACTTATCATGTTTTGGAAATAAACGATTCAATTAAAGGAAGCAAATGAGTTTAAATTGAAAAAAAAACCTACAATTATTGTTAGTTGTGTAACTGAAGCTTAGGGCGACTTTAACAGATTACTTCTCAATGATAAAGGTATTATTGACAAATTTGCAGTTAACTAAAAATTTCCTGGAATATCATGTAATATAAACTGTCAGAATATAGGATATTTTAATCATTATTTTGGATTTAAATTTGAGATTTTTCGTTTATGAGTTGAGTATGCAGGTATTATAAAGTTTATTTGATTTTCTATTCAAATTCAATGGTAGAGCATTTGTTTTTCTCAGAAATTAATTGGTTTTTCTGCGTAATGAAACTATTGCATGACACAGTAGTACCTGCTTTTGACACAAATACTGTGAATTTTACATCTGTTCAGGTCATAGTCACAAAACAACCTATATACCTACATATTCCGATTTTCTTTTTATAGTCTTTCTAAGAATAAAATTGTTGTTTTTGAAATTGGTTCCAAAACATAATATTCTATCACATTTCAGTGTCTGAGGTTATGAACTTTTTTTCTTTTTCTTTTGTTTGTCAGCTGTTTAAGTAGAATGAAAGCTGATTTAAACGATTATTTAGAAATTTATGTAAATATATCCAAAATTTGTAATCAGCCCTATTCTAAATGAAAACTTCCGAGAAAAAAAACATTTTTATTTACCTACCTAATTAAACAAAATTTTTTTTAAGTTACCGTTTTAACGATACAAATTATCCCACCGTTAGAAAACGACGACATTTGTTTAATTTAAAATTGTTATTTAATTTAACTTACTGAAGGATAGAACACAAAATTTATTAACACAGATAGAAAGCACACGTGTATTAAAAAAAATGCACGCATATGAAGAAAAAACTTAATAGAACAAGGTATAGGTAAACAAAAAATGTCATTTAACCGTCGTCAATGTAAAAATAATATTAAAAGCAGGCAAACTAATTACTGAATTCTGAAAGTATCAAGGTTAGGTATGGAAAAGGACCAATCCTTACTTAGGGTTGCCTTTAATATGAATATTTCTTTGTATATTGATAAATATTCTGAAATGATAGATGTCATGTCAAACCTAAATTAACTTTCGGGTAAAATGGATATACCTAATACATAGATGTTGAATTTACAAAGAAATTACCTATTTTAAATATAGCTTCAGCTTCAGTCACCGTTTTAAAAAATGATAGACTGACTGAGGCAAATATTAAAAATTCATTAAAGGTTATTATGTAGGTGTCTATATTAAGTTTGTCTGGTAACTTGTATATGTCATTTTAGATTTTGGCAACACTGTTACTTACTTATAGTGGCAACAAGGAATACCAACATAAGTCAACTTATGTCGAAATTGAGATTTTCACTAAATCTGATGCACAATAAGCGATTCTATCTACCATATTTTTTTCGTATTTTTATCTTTAGCAGTTTTTGAATTACAGGTAAAAGAAAAATGACATTAGCATTGACTTCTTATGGGAAGCCAAACTTTCAAAACGCTCTCCTGAAAAGTTGTAAAAACTGACTTATGTTGTTTTTCCTTGTTGCCACAGATATGTAATTATTTTTTTATCTCATTTTTATGAACAATTTCTGGCGAGAAATATTGAAAGTACAATAGTACAAAAACTGGTCGACTTAAACAAGTTTTTAAGATCGTTTTTGAGTAGGTACATTAAAAAAAAAAAAAGTTAAATGAAAAAATATCGACGGTGCCGGATTCTTATTAAACAGAGGCATTCCTAGTTAAAAAAATAGAAATCATATTAAATCAAATTATATTCCCCGTGGTCCTATAACTTCCTGACCAGGTTTCCAGACGGATATTTTCCGTATTCTCATAGCCATCCTGATCAGCTTAATAAGTATGTAGTATAATTTATTTATATGTTAATAGGCCGTAGCCTTTTTACTATGCCGTGTTTACATCTCTATTAGGATCATTGTATTTTTTTTTTTTACAAAAACAATATATTGTTAAACTGGATAGTTCTTCTTCTTTACCCGAGTTTTACGGTAATTCATTCGAAACGTGAACTAATTTAAGTATAACGAATATATCTTGAAATGCCATTTGGTCATTAAATAGTTTTCCAACATAATAAGAATGAAAAATGTCAGTATGTATCTAAAGGTTTCTTGTGAGTTGAAAGAATTCGTAAATCGTAGCATTTTTGCTTATTTAATTACCTAAATTAATTAAATCCATAAAGACAAACTAAAATTCTTCACATCAAATGTAGAATTACTTATCTATTATCTTTCATATTCAAGATGCTTAAGAATATTGAAAACCCAAAACCCTGGCTAAAATTGACAATTTTTACTTAAAAAATGTATTCGTTAACTTGAAAGGTTTTACTTTTATTACAAACACCCTACCTATGTACATCATATCTTTCTGTTCCTCTTTAAATTTTGAACATAAATCCCTATACAATATGGGACACACAAGTTTGAATTCTTCACATTCTTATATTCTCACAGATCAAGTTATTTTACACCAGAATTCTTCCTTTTCATGAATACCTATTCCTGAGGCCAACTTGCGACCACAAGGGGCGATCTGCCGTGTCGGTTTTTGATCCTTCCTTACACAATAAAAGCAAAAATTGTTCCTACTTGTTGATTAGAGTATCCATAGCTCAAAGCAAAAATTTTCTCAAACCTGTTTTTATCTTTTATTTACAAAGTGGTAAAGAAGGTTAAAATTTTTATTATGAGGAAGTTAAAGTTGCTTATTTAAAAGCATCCTTGAAAAAAGTATATATAATTGTAATGCATTTACGAAACGTCACAATGCAGAACCGAAAATTTCTGTGAGAATCTTAAATAATATTCAATAACAAAAATGTCAACAATCTTTTAATGTTACTCATGAAACTCCACCAAAAGATCACATCATACAAAGTTGTATCTATTTTATTTTGTTTTTTACATTATCGCCCTCGTGTCATCGTCTTAATAATGTTTTCGTCCTTTAACAAAACATCAATAAAATGGTAAAATTCTTAGCTACTTTCAATGGAAATGGACATTTAGAAACACACATATATCCATAACATAATACACAAAAAAACTTTAATTGTATTCAAGTCCTTGGAGTTCTTCCTGTTTTTCCTCCCTTTTTTCATTTCGACAGCTTCAATTCTTATTTTTTTTGTTCATTTTGTGTTGGTGTAACCTCGTTTTTTTTATGAGCTTGAATCACTCTTTTATCGTCGCCTTTGTCGACGTCGTCATAGCCGACGACAGTCGACAGTCATCATCTTGAACATGTGATGGCGTTCTTTTAGTAGCAAATTGTGTAATCGAAGCTCAAGAAGCACCAATAATAATATCAGAACAGAAAAACGAATGATCAAAAAGCAGTATAACAAGCAAAACCCAATTTTTTATGATAAAACGGTATATATACCGAGCGGCGCGGCGGCGGGGGCTAAACAGTATGAAATGAAATTCCAACCTCCACTCTGACTCCTCCGATGATGGTCTTTTATATTGGCAATAAGAGAGGAAAGCAAAAAAAATAGAATAACAACAAGGAAACTCCCCAATCCCCATTGCCCTTCGTGACTCGTATCTACGTAGGTACATTTGGCAGACAAAGCCATTTATTTTATTTTTATTATACCGTTATATGGCTATAATAAAGGGCAAGTCAAGTCGAGAAGGCCAACTGAAATGAGAGAGAAGGACGAACAATACCAAAGAGTCGTCACAGAGTACAGAACATTGAAAGAATACAAAAACAAACTATACATACATATATACAAAAAATACATACATTGTATGTATGTTTACTTGGGTATATTAAATTATATACATCTTAAGCCCAGTATATAATAATCACGCACAAGGACAATGAATGCGAAAGACGGCAGAATACAAAAAAAAAAAACTACATCAGTTGGACGACCGACCGCCGACGAAAACCAAAATGAAGATAGATAGAAATCGGAGTAAAATAAATTAGCAAAAGCAACCAACTATCGCAAATCGGACAACAGGGATGTCTTCTTTCTTCAACTTAAGGGCGGAGTTCTCTTAAAGTCTGATAAATTTGCGTAACGAATTTAAAACATGTTTAATACCAAAACTAGTAAAAACTGCAGCTGATTCTTTACTTTAAAGTCCAAGAGTGATATTACTGTTCCCAAATTCAAGTACTGATACACTCTCGGTCAAAATTTGTTACCTTCAATATGAAAATCAAACAATGCCTTTAAACGTTGGCGCAATATTGCCATTTAAATTGCAAGAAATAAGCAATCTATTGACTTAAACAAAATTTACCTACTACAACAACGAGTTTTAAATGTAGTACCTAAATAGTCTGAATAAGGAGAACGAATTCCCTACTCTCGTACTAAATGAATAAACTTACGACAGCCCTGTTGGTAAACACATCATCCATCCGCATAGGCCGTGCTGTAGGAGGACTTCTTAAGAATTCCATTAATTTTTTGTTTGCTTGTAAAAACAACAACTTGAATGCAAAACAATCGTAGCTTTCATCTGAGTTTGTTTATTGTTTCTTCTTTTCTTTAAGTTTTTTTTTTTTTTTTTGCAAATGGTGCTGAAGGCTTATATTCCAAACAGCAAACAATGCGGCTTTAACAATTTCTTTAAGTCATGAAGTTTTTGTTTTTGTAGGCATTCTCTAATATAGAAAGGAAACATACAAAACATACTCGAACTTATATATGTACTAAAACTTTGAAAGTTTTGATAGAAAAAGTTTTGATAGGTATAAAATAGAGTTTTGCTAAAATATTGATAAAATCTTGCAAACTGGGTTTTTTTTTTTTAATGTAATGAAATATGGATAAAATGTTCTAAATATGGAAGGATTTTTTTTAAAGCAAAATCACATAGAAAGCAATGAAAAAAACACATATAAGTTTTAACATGATATCTAAACATTTTGAAAATAGCGATTACCTACGTCAGAATAATAACAGGGGAGCAAGACTACATAAAGTTACTTAAATAATTTTCAAAAAAAGTTTGTAACTCATGCGTTAGAAGTTATATTAATAGAGGTGGTTATTACAATAAATGTACAAATTTTATTGCTTTAGATTGCAGGGCGCAAGGTTTAACTACTTGTTTTCTTTTTTTTTGTACAAAAATAACAAAAAAATTTTTTGGGCCGTGCAAAGCAAAAAAAAAAAACAGCCCGTTTAGTTCTTAAATATAGGTATAGTTTCTATTTCCCCTTTAAAGAATCTCCCAAAACTCATAAGTCATAACTACCAAGTTTAAATCTAATCTATTCACTGGTTGGGCTGTAGAACAAGGTAGAAACAAACACACATATAGACAGAGTTTTAGGCCCTTTTTTTTTACCCATATCATCGTTTTGTCATCTCTGATCTTTATCTCGAGTTCCACTTTTTTTCATCGCAAGTAAAAACGGTCAATCCGTAGTTTGAAAATAATCATTCCGTGAAAAAAATTATCTTCTTACTATAAATTAAGGAAAATCCATTAATAATACACAGAGTCGTACACATCTTTAGCTAACTTTCACTATAGATAAAATTGATAATTCCTAAAAATTAAATGCTCACAAAAAAAAAAATCAATTTTTCCGTGTTTTAATTAGAAAATTTTCCGACATTTTTTTTCGAAATACTTCCCAAGAAAAAGATGTGAAAGAAGGACATAATTGTTTTTAATTCTCTTGTTTTGTTGAAACTACAAAATGAAGTTTTGGAATATTATTAAGTAAGTTCAAAGTGACTGTCAGGAAAACAACTGACACACTCAGACCAGTAATATGTTCATTGTGCTGCCGAAAAACTACGTGAAAATTACCCACTTTTTAAACTAGTTAGAGGTATTAAAATTGTGGGATGTCTGCCTATTTGCGATTGTTGAAATCCAGTTTAAGCCAGGGGCTTTTTTCTCATCGAACTACATCAGCTACTTCAAGAATTTTAAACTTAACTGTTTGTCCCATTTTTTTTTTTTTTGTTACAAACAACAGTAACCTAAAAGTAAATGTAGCTTGATGAGAAACAGACTCCAGATTTCAAAGTTTGTTCTCTTTATTATTTTTTCTTTAAAAGAATACTTGAAAACTATTACCAAAAACCAATTGGGTAAATAGATGGATTCTTGAAATTGAATAAAGTATAAGAAGCAGTTTAAGATCGTTACACATTGCATGATAATTTTTCAAATATTGTTTTTTTCACAAAACGCGTAATAATTTTTTGCCATCCGTTTTTTGTCATCCATGTAGATGATATTTGTGATGAAATGACATAATGAAGTAATAATTCCAAGTTTGTCTTCAAAAAGTTAACCAATTGACACGTTTTAATTCATATAGAATGGAAATATTCATGCAGAAGCAATTCTTGTATAAAATGTAGGGTAAATTTAAGTAGCCGAAAGATTTTAACCCTTTCGAACCCAAGCTATGAAAATCGATATTAAAAAATGTTTTTTTTCAGTATTATCGTATCAAAAACATCACAACTAAGAAATATGAATAGCAAAAAGTTATTTTCCAAAATAAAAAATTGCAAAACTTATGTGTTATTCCCATGTAACAAGCCTATGACTACCAAAAAAAGTCGAACAACTGAGAAAATAACTATTTATAATATATGCTACTTCTTCTAAGCCATAAAACAAAACACTTAATGGATTAACATTTTTTATATCTTTTTTTCAAAATTACGACCATGTATGTACATATATAAAAAAAAAAAACAAAAAATGTGAATTTCAGTCCCTTTTTCGATAAAAAAAAATGAAAACTATGATATTTGGCTAGCTTTTTGTACTAATCCAGTAACTAAACATTATTATCTTTCAATTAAACCATCGAAACCTTAAAAATTTTTTAATGGAATATTTTTTACGAATTTTTAAACATATGTTACATGAAAGTAACGCTGGTACCGAAAGGGTTAATAACATTTTGCAAATTTGGTAACTTAAATAACAGTTTTTCACTTTTTTTTGTCAAACGCGAATGCAATGACATTTGAACTCTAAATTACTTGAATCCGCTCTAAACGCTTTATTATGTTTCTAAGTGGTATTTTACAGCCTAGTCTACTCAGAAGCTATAGTTCTGACTTTTGACATTTCCTCATAGATATATGTAAGTTTCTGTTTAACAAAAGTATCTTAACGATTTTCAAACATACAAAAGTAGTTTTTCTTCTTCTTCTTCAATTTTATGTATGTTTACTTAACCTTTTTTTTTTTGAAAAATAAAAGATAAGAGATTAATGTAAACCAACCCAAGATCTTGTAAGTTTTCTTAGTAAATATACACTTCTTCTTATGTTCTGTGTTGTCTTTGTCTGGTTTTTCTACAACTTCTGCAGTATTTCGATTCCGCACGAAGAAACTTTTTTTTTTTCTTTCCACCTACTTTAGTGTTCTTTCTTTTCCTTGCAATTTTATTTTCTCTTAGAAATATACAGAGTTTTGGGTGGATATACTTTATATACGTATATACTTTTGTATATAAAATGGGAGGAGGTGATGTGGTCTCGTTTTTGTATATATAGAGTAACTTTGCCCCGGGAATTTATTCTGATTCCATTTTTACATAGAGATCTACTGCTGCTGATGCTGTGGCTGCTGTCGCTGCTGTTAAACATCTGTGCACGTTTCTGGACTACAACAAGAACTCTGTCTGTTTTTATTTGGTATTCGTGCGCAGACTTCAAGTGAACTGGAAACGGGGATGAGGGATGCAAAAACAAAAAAAAAAATAACAAAAAAAAGGAAGAAGTTTTGTTTAGAGAGAGAAAATCAATAATCGCACATGGCATACAGAATGAAATAGCAGTTTTCTAGAGAATTTATTTTCTTATCTTCCAAAAAAATAAGTAAAGAATAAAAAAAAAGAAGAAAAAAATTTAAATGGGAATGAGAAGAAAATTCTAACTAACGAGGGTCAATTGAAGTTGAAATAATCATACTTGTTCTATTAGGTATATAAATGTATGTATATAATAATGTTCGTAAATATATTATATACAATGTAAAAGCACATAAAAAGTTTTCACAGAAAAAGTTTTTTTTTTATCTTTATTATTGCTGTTCTCGAGACTTCTTTTATGTTTTTATGACTTTCTTTTAAAAGTTTCTGCATTAAAGTTTTTAAAGAAAGAAAAAAGAATCCCATTTGGGATTGGAAAAGAAATTAAAATGCAAAAATAAAAAAAAAAAAAACTTTAAAAACTTAAATTTTTTTCAGCTTTTCCTAGAAAATTGAACTTTTTAAATTTTCTGACACTGAGTTGAACTCAAATAATAAATTTAAATTTCGTTAATTTTGGGTTTTTGTTCAGACCATTTTGTAATTTCGTAATATTTTCAATGTTTTAAGATATTTTCTTAAAACCATTGACGACTTTATTTCCCTGTCAAGTCTCAAAATTGTTTAATTGTCTGGTTTACTATTTGGAAACAGTTTTTTCTCAGTTTTAAGTATTAAAAGTGTTTTTAATTTACAATATCAGATAAAATTATTGAAAATTAAAAATTATTCATTCATATACAATTTGAAATACTTATAAATACTTGGTATCGCAGGTATTCTTATCAAGACATGGAGATAACGTTTAAATGTATTGAATCGATTTCCTTCGATAATTTTTGTTTTTTTAGAATATAGCATGACTTGGGTTTTTACAAGAATATTTTTAATTTTATTATCTTTAAAATGTTTTATTATTTTTGAATACTTAGCGATAACGACAATTATAATGATAAATATCTTAGTTTTAATAACTGATTTTGTTGTGGCGCGCAAAGAGTTACATGGCGCATGTGTTCAAAAAAAATTAGTTAAGTTTTGAAAGTTCGTTAAAAAATTCCTTAGATTGTTTAAAAATTAGGAAGAATAACAGGATGAGATCTAATCGGCCTTATTTCAAATTCCATTCCTATCGGAAATTTGCTTTAAATCATATAAAAACATTGTGCCTTAGTAATAAACCCAAATTTAGCAAAATTCGATATTAACAAAAAAAAAATTCATAGTGATAAAACTTACATCTAACGTCTAAACTTAGAATTGGCTTAGAAGTAGTTCATTTATCACTAAGTCATGAACAGATTCTTTCATTGATTTTTCGGAATTCGTAGCCAAAGTCCGATAGGAATGGAATTCGTGATGATTCGAATATAAAATTATTTATGAAAATGTCACATGAAAAAGGTAAACCAAGAGTTAATAAATTTTTGGTATTACGTAAAGAAGTGTAAGGCTTCAAGGGGAAATGTCATTGTATATACG
This sequence comes from Episyrphus balteatus, assembly GCF_945859705.1. Classification (NCBI taxonomy): domain Eukaryota; kingdom Metazoa; phylum Arthropoda; class Insecta; order Diptera; family Syrphidae; genus Episyrphus; species Episyrphus balteatus. Next base: position 81,441,587 of record NC_079135.1, on the reverse strand, counting down.
AAGTAAACAGAAAGCCGGGTGTACATTTGAAAAACAGACTTTACATCTTACTGTCCTTTCTCCTTTAAGTCTGTAAATAAATCTTCCATAGCCAAATTAACACAACTTTGAACGTCTTACAAACGAATTCAGTTACGAAAGAGAATTCAGAGAATCAAATCTTAACTGAAAGTGAAAGCTAATGAGACCAAATTAATAGGTAACCTTAAAGATTCCGTCGATAGTATTACAGTGTTCAACTATAAAATTTTCAGCATAGGGTTATCAATTTAAGGTGAGATAAAATAACTTCGACAAGAACTGATCAATTTTCAATGACATTTAGCTGGTTAAGCTGAATTTACCAATTTCGATTAAGACTAAATGTTTTTAAAAAATGTCCGTATTTAGGCATGAATTTAGCAGTTTGGATGAGATTAATTGGTTCAGCAGGTTTTGTGTGAAATTCATCTAAAATTTAATAGTTTTGGCAGAGATTTAGTCCTCCAAGAAAAAAAAAAATGGGAGAATCAAAATTTAACTGATTCTCCAGGTGATGTTTGTTCATAATTCAGTGGACTAAATGGATGATACAGACATATTAAGCTAAATGGGAGTCAATGTTCCTGAATAAAGCAGCTTGTCAGCACCAAAGCACAAAAAAAAACAATGATAAATCGCAAAGACAGTAAACTCAAGAACTTCTCGTCTTCGTAAAAATACAGCAGTAATACACGGTATTGTGGTAGAAATTTTAAACCTTATATGATCAAAAAAGAGCGACACAAAACAATTTTTATATACTTTTTCCTTCATATAATAGAAAAAGGTTTTAAGAATGATGGTGAAATCATGTTTTCTACGTTAAACCTTTACGACTAAAAAGCACTTAAACGAAAAACCAATAATTTCCATTAGTCGCAGAGTTTAATACAAAATTTAATGACTTTAAAACTGATTTAAACATTTCAGAAAGAAAAAGAAAAACAAACAAAATGTAAACATATACAAATATTTCTATAGTAGTTAAGTTATACTATGCCATGCATACAAAATAAAATAAAATAAAACTCTTTTAACCTCGAGCCACTATTATAGTTTGTATAGATGCACAGTTTCTTAATATTCTTAAGAGCATGTCATATATATTTAGTTTCATTAAAAAATGTATTCACTATATCCACCTACCACAAGTACCACATATGGCACTGAAATGTTTCAATTAAATGAAAATGAGATATATAAATGAAAAAGAAAAAAATAAAAACAACAACAACAAAAACAAGAAGATAAAATTAAATAAACTTGAATCCGTGGAAATGCAATGGATTCTTCAGAGCAGAGCACAGTCTGTATATAATGTACGTGTTTTGCCCGTTAAGTTTTAGTTTAATGAAATAAATAAATGAAAAACGAGGTCTATAGGTTTTTCGAAAGAGTAGATATAAACTAAAAAACACAATATACATATGGATGTTGAGTTCACCAAGGGGGGTATAAATCTAGTTTTCTGGTGACTTTTTTGGGAAATTAAAATAGAAAACACTGATATTGAGGCACGTGTGGTTTTGACATTTTTCTTAATGAGAATTTTCACGTGTTTAACTTGTACTATGACAAATATATACATTCCATTTTGACTCTCTAAAAAAAGTATGCACATTTGATGGTATACGTAAATAAATTTATAACTGATGATTTAAAATCACGGCCACTACTACATTTTCTCTAAATTATTATGAATGATTTAGTAACTTAATACCACAAAAATAAAAATAAATACAATTTTACAGGTTATTAGCTCTACAGGACATAAATCCATAATGGACTTATGTCTCACCTATGTGGGATAACAGCCCTGTTCCATTGGAGGTGGTAGTTTACTTCTAATAGATGTTTTAGTTAATCTAGTAATATCATCTACTCGGTACTCATGCTCTTCTTCCCGAGTAGATACGATTTGTATTGAATTTGTTGAAAGTTCGTTCCATTGAAAATCGCTAGCAAACTACTAGTAGTACTTTACCACTTCCCAATTGAACAGGGCTAATAACTACCTACTCTGTTGTGACATATTGTATATAGCTTGATAGTTAGATTATGGACTAATGTCACATATTTATGGGACATTTATGTACATTAGGGTGCAAAAACTAAAAAAAAAAAATTCAAAAAATTGAAATTTTTTATTTATTCACAAATTTGTGAATGCAATATTTGAAAAGAATTAAAAAACAATAAAACTGCATTTAAAATTGTGTGATAGGTGAAAGCAAAAACCACGAAAACAGCTAATAATTTCAAAAACCGAAATAAAATATAAAAAAAATTTTTAACGGGAAATTTTGAATGTGATCTTTTAAAGTAACTGTTTTCCAACCAGAATTATCAAACATTAAAAAAAATATGATTTAACGCGAGAGAAAAAAAATTTTATGTATGAGTTAAAAATTTCCCATACAAATTTGTATGGGGAAAGTATGACCCTAGAGGCACGGGTTAATGACCCCCAAACAAATTTTTTTTGCTAAATTCCCCTTATTTAGGCCCTAAGCTTTCGATCTAGGGGGTGTCTCCCCCGAAAACATCACTTTGGGAAATAATGGACACCCTAATGTACATACTACAGAAAAATATGTGGAATTATGTCCAACCTGAACTTTTTCAAGGAATGGGTTTTCCAAAACAGTAGTAAGAGTCCCAAATGAGTGGGGCACAATTTCATACTGAAATTAAACTTAAAGGAACGAACGAAAAACCATTTAAAAGTTGATGACAAAAATAAACATACAATTTCCCATACTTCAACTAATCACCTTATACCACTTCCTAAAGCCACTATCTATTCTACGTATTAACGCAAAACTATTCAAAAAGAGGTTTGAGAAACTTTCCGATAATTGTCTATTCTTTGAATTTTATTTGTTTTTAACATCAATGTAAGACTTCTAATGTTAAAAACAACTTGTCCTTGAATATATTCAATCCAGACTTAAGTACCCACATACGTTTGAAAAAAAAAAAAATAACAAAAGATTTAAAAAAACACTTCACTTTAAAAAAAAAAAAGAAGAAAGACGAATGTGTTATTCGACCTCCAAAACATCATTCCAAACGCCTCTTCTCACCTTATTTGTCACATTTCACTTCTATTCATTCAAAAAATCAAACTGTCAAGTCGAACACATTATTCAGGTTGATGACCTCCATAAAGTACGTAAGGTACCCGTTTTTTTTTCTCTTCTTGACTTTTTTTTTTTTTAATAATTCAGCTTATTTCAAGTCTTTAAGAATTCAATCAAACCTTAACTTCATGAGAATTTTTTTTGTATACCTATTTTTTTTTTTTTTTATTTTCGATCTAAAGCCACAACAGCTAGACACATCCATAAACACCGAGCCTGCTAAACATAAAACCGCAGAAATAAATACTTAAACGTAAAAGAAGAAGGTAGAGGTAAGACGAGAAGAAGAGAAAAAAATAAAATAGAGATGAGGTTATTCCCTGTTACATGATAAGAATACCAAAACAGGTTGAAATTGTACACGTTTTCCAACCATGCAAGAATATACGTATCTAGATATACCTTATTTGTTCGTGTATATATACATAAACCCAATGCGAAGATACTTTTTTTTGTGTACCTATATTTTTTTTTCCTTTTTTTTTATAAAAAGTTGTTCTGCCACTTTTGTATAATTTCTTTTTCATGTTTTTTTTTTTTGCAATCTACTTTAACAAAACAAGAGTATTTTACGTATATATATAGAATATAAAAAAAAAGAGAACCACCATCATTGGGACAGCAAAAAAAAAAAAATTAATATCTTCTACCTTCACTCCTTATTTAAAGTAGGTATGTGTTGCTAGATGGGCTATGTGGAGTGCGGTGGTGCTTAAGTGGCATCTCACCGTCGCTGTCAGCATTATCACCATCATCATCGCCCGTATTTGCCTCATGAATCAAGGCCAGTCTGTGCAGTTTGGCGAAAAAAGAGACAATTTGAGGCGCTTAGATTCAAAGGGGCTATTAAAGTTCTTGTGATTTTGTTCTAATTTTTTTTTTTTTGAGAATCTATGATTTCAGGTTTAAAAATTTGATACTTTTGTGATATTTTAGAAAAATGACTCATTTGTAAAGGTTCTTCATTTCAAAGATATTGGAGAGAATCATTGGCGCCCAACGTGGAACATTAAAATCAATTTGTTTGTGTGTTCTTTTTTATTATATTTTTTTTTTTTTTGCACATATAGAATAAACTAAAAGAATATTTTTTTGACACTACAAACACATTTTCAAAATAATAATATTTCATTCACGTTGGGCATACAAAAGCAAGGTGAATAGGTATAGTCAACGCAAAATTAATTTTTTTTATTTAAATGCAATCAATCTCAGAACAGTTAAGTTGTGGTAATCGATGCAATGGTATATCCAACAAACAGAATATGAGATTAAGAATATAAACCAGGAAAAAAGTTTTGCTAACGATACTATTTTATAACATTCTACCAACTAAACAATAGTAGGTACAATTTCAGCAAATTAAAAAGAAAAAAAAAAAGTTTAGACTCTGATACCAACATAAAATATAGATGACAAACATAAGCTCTTATATTACAGTTAAGAGGGAAGAAAATGTAGAACAAAGAAATTTATATGGAAATTAAATATTTAACTAGCAAATGAGGCTTTTGAAATTTTAAATATGAATAATCAAGAAATATATAAGAGGGTATAACTACAAGAGCTACATTTAAAAAGAAAATTGTCTTAGTTTTATAAATATTTCAATTAAGTTAGTGGTAGACATGTGGCCGATACCAGAGAGACATAACTCTAACATACCCGTTTGTTTTAAATCTTAAAAATTTGTTTTAAAACTTTGACAATCCATATCTGAGTATTTTCGATAGAACTTGTGGTGGTTGTCTTCATTACATTGCATAAAATAATTCTTAATTTCAATCACCAATGCACTTTTAAGAGCAGGTGTTTCTGCTAGAAATTGCCTAACCAATGAAAATCACTTCAGGTTTTAATCAGGTAATCAAGTTTAAAACATTTAAGACAAAACCAAGTGTAGTTTATTTGTTATTTTTTTTTGTATTTGTCCACTGTTACAGTTTCTAATCCATTTATCATTGACCTGGTAAGTTCCTTGACTGCATCTGAGTATTCCTGCTCATTTATCACTGGCGCTGGCCATTATTGTGGCAATGCCAGCTTCCCTAAGGAATTCGGAAGATTCCTGCGCAGTGTCCCACTGAGCGTTATCCTGCATTTGAACGAAGCAATCAACGTTTCAATCAACCGAGCGAGGATAAAGAATCACGGAAGCTACCAGAATATCAAAGATGTACCGTTTCGAAGTTAAATCTACTTCATGATCACTTCCAAGTACAAAAACAAGCTCGCTTTTATTTCAATTGAAGTATTCCCTTTACCATAACAAATTCTCTTCTTTAAGCCACGGCTTTAGAAAAATATCATTCGGAAAACTGATACCGGGCTGGTATCTATTTTGTTTTCAATATTAGGAGACCAAATAACCAAAATATGTCTAAATTCACTTTTAAAAGCAACCCAATAAACAGAAACCAATATTTATTCAATAATTTGTTTTTTAGTACATCCTAATTGTGTCATACATAATTAGTTAATTTTTTTGAATTTTGGTAATAATTATAAATAGCTCGAAAAATTAAATAAAAAATATTTCAGCAGAAGTACTGTAACTTGGTAATTGTTCTCTTTAAAACAAAAAAAAGGGAGTGACTACATTTACTCGTTAAGTTTATATTAATTTCATTCAGCGGATCTTTAACTAATATCTTTTGATCTTATCCATACAGGGTGTCCCGTAAGTAGAAAAGGAAAATTTAAAGTTGATTCTTGGGTATATGCTTTGAAAAAAAAAAATTGAAATAATGAAGACTGTTTAAAAAAAAAAGTGTATTCTACAATGAATACCTACAGTAGCGAGCAAAGAAAATGCAAACGAAAGAGGTTTAAAGAGTTTTGAACAAGAAATAAGTTACCAAATTTGGCATATTTAAACTGTTTTATTTTCATTAAACAGAGTCAATTTGTGGAATATTTTACTCCAAAACCATTATTGGTCAAACGTCTACCTAAATATGCGTTTTTAGACGAGCAAAAAAATGCAAATGTTTTTATTGTTTGCATTTTTTTGCTCGCTACTGTAGTTTAAATAATTTAGTATTAAAACTAAGAAACTGTGAAAGCTTTTTTTTACCGAATTCAAAAAACGAGGAGGTTTTCAATACGATTCTATTTTTTTATGTTTGTTACTTCAGAACTTTCGATTGGGTGAAACGGTTTTGATGATTCTTTTTTTATTTGACAGCTTTTACAGCACAAGAATTCTCGTGCCAATTTCAATTTGGTCAAGTTCTGACCTATCCATCCATGAAAATCAAAAATCAAAAAGTTTTCAAAAACAAATACGCAAAGCTTTGTGTTAGAAAACTTTAAACAAAGTTTTCTAATTCATGTACAAAAAGAAAACATGAAAATAGTATAAAAGTTTCTGTTACATTTTGTTCTTTTTACATACAAAATATTTACTGTTTATAATTGACGAAGTTGGGCATGTTTATATATATGTTGGTAGCCAGAAAGCGGCTACTAATCAGAAACTGAAACCAGCCAGATATAAACCATGCTCTATTTCGTCACCGTTATTTTTTAAGTTTAAAATACAAAATCGAAAATGTCTTCTTAAAAGCATAATCTTAACTCTGTGCTATAGCTCGGGAGTCAACCGTACAGACAGAAGCGATAGAATTGCAAGGCCTACTTATTGTTTTCTCTATCATCATAATAGCTACTACATTTGATCAACATCTGGAGTACAATTTTTTGTTTTTTTTTTTATAGAACATTTGCAAAAAATGCCTACATATGCACAGTACATTTATAGCAAATAGAAGTTCTGATGCAAAACCTGGGATTAAAAAAAAACCATTGAGTCAATATCAATGGGTGTGTTTTTTGTACATGAAAAAAAAAAAAACATTACAATTGGAGTAATGTTTTTTGTTTTTTTTTATTGTTATTCAGTATTCATTTATACAGGGCGCCAAGTTTCCTCGAACCGACAGTGCTTCTTTTAAAGTTCTCCTCCACATACCTAGCAGCAAATTCCCAATCTCTGTATAGGTAGGTACTGTATCTAACCATAAAATCCAGAAAAGAAAGGAGATGTTGTATCTCTCTATCTATCTATATCTATAGGTATTCTGTGTGAAGGTTTTGTATCTTTTTTTTTTTTGTTGTCTTTTGTATATTTGGTTTACCTCCATCGAGCAGACATTCTTTAGCCCGTTTTTTTTTGTGAGAGGAGAACTGCAAAACAAGAGAACACAGAAGACAGAACCTGAAACACTGAAGCTGAACAGAGAAAACACAACGAGGAAGGAGTGCTGTGTATACTTTGCAGTGCTGTGCTGTTCTGAGCTGAGGCTATTAGGCTCTGAAACTGAAGCTGATTATGCGGTATTCTGGTTTTTATGGGATCATTTTCCATTTTGCTTCTTTTGTTTTTTTTTTTTTAATTTTTTTTCTATATTTTTATATTCTGTCTATAAATTTTCTTGCATTTTCTTTTGCAAAATGCAATTTTCTAGAGAACAAATATACATAATAACGTACATGTACATATGTATGTATCTATTCTAGCACAAGACAGTTATCTGGGTGCAGTATTTCTGGTTGTTTAGATACACAGAAACTTGCTATAAAGATATCTACCTACCTACGTACTTGATATTCAAAAACAAAATAAAATAAGTTGTGCTTACTTGAGCTAAATTCTAGAGAGAACAACTTGAATGGTAATTTAATTGTTTTCTTTTTCTGTTTTTGCATACAATAAATGGAAAATTAAATAAAAACTTTTGTGAAACATAATTGTTTATAAAATGAGTTATCTAACACTTATGAATAATTTAATATTTGTGTTTTAGTTAAACTTTTTTGAAACGATGAAAGTTAAAAAAATTGATTTTGTATCTGTTGTATTGCAGTAGAATTGAAAACCATAAACGTTCTATTTTTAATATTTGTTCTTCTAATCTAGTGTTTTTTAAACCTACAACATGCAAAGTCCTAAGTAACTGGTCTAGTTTGCTAGCTCAGCAGTTCCACACGATTAAAATTATGGTGGAAAAATCTGAATTCTGAGATACTAGGGCGAAATTCAAAATATTTTCTGAAAATCACAAATCGGATTACGAATAAAAAAAATAGTAAATGGTTACCAAGGGCAAGTGACTTACACTCTCAGCAAAACCTCGGCGAAAATTGATTAAATCTTAAATTTCCTGGTGAAATCGAACGGTTATATCATAAAATCCACTTTCATAAGCAACAACTTCTCTTGTAGTCGTTTTCTGAGAAAAGTCGAATCCCTTACACAAGGTTAAAGGCTAGATTCCTAGTATTATGGCCCCATCACCGTTGTATACGAAATTTTAACTTGCTTAAAAAAATCAAAACCGGAGATTACGATAATAGAAAATGCCAAAAATGTCACCCGCAATACTTTATGTATATCTCGAGCTACAGCTTAAACCACTGCAGCGATTTAATTCAAACTTTGTAGTTATGGGTTTAAATAGTTTCCTTATAGCAGGGAAATTGAAATTTAATTTTGAAGGTCACAATTAATGGTACAACATGGAAAACCTTCTTTATCTCAAGAACATCTTTATTAATTTTGATTAAACAAAAAATTATGGGTTTTGCGAACAAGGGCCTACTATTGAATTAAAAAAAATTTAAAACAAGTTTTAATTTTTTAATTTATTTACATTAAAATTACTGTGCATTAATTTCAGCATTTTAATTTAATAATAATATCGCCAAATCGGATGTTCCACAGGGCAGTCACCTAGGACATCTTCTTTTTATTTAAGCTATCATTGACACTATATTTACATACGTAAGACTGAAATTCTTATTCTTGCAGATGAAATATGACAATTTACAAAAGTATTAGATCTGTGAATGACCGCATATCCTTGCAAGATGATGTTGATAGATTTGCTGTTTGGTGTGACAGCAGATTACATCCTCAGTTGGAAATACACCTTAGACTTTTTTTACTTTGACACCCTCAAATACAATCAAGTCCTTCGAATAAAAGGGCTTTTTTAGACACCACTTCTGGTAGTCCTTCTTAATTGAACACAGAAGAATAGAAAATTGTACTGAGCAAGGATATGTTTTTGAGAGAGAAGACCCAAATTGAATTCAAAATGCTGTTAATACAGTCAAAAGGTCTTGAAATTGAAAAGTATCAGATGGCTATTCGTTCTCCGATATTGAAATCCAGAAAATTATCACATGGAAAGAAATTTTATTTCGTTTTTAATGCAATAATAATAAAAATAATTGCATCCATGAGGTTAGCAAACAATCTAGGTACAATTTGAAAACCAAAGAACTTTCTTAAGACAAAGTATACTTATTGAACATTAAGATGTCTATTAAACCAGCTTTTACACAATGAGGTCGATTAAGAACAATTTCCTCTTGTATTGCGTCCTTGTAGGTATTTTCAAAAAAATTCTGCAAGAATTTTAATTTTTACCATTTTCTTCAATTTTTTCCTTTAAACAACCTAAGTTTTTTTTTCAATAAATTTTTCAAAAGATCTGAAACATCAATTACAAAATTGCAACTAGATTCTCCGTTGAGAAGAAGTACAAAAAAAAAAATAAATAAACCTCCGTGAAATAGATTAATTAGTCTATTAATGTTACAAATTCCTATTCTTGCAATTACTAAGAATGTTTCAACAAATGCGCATCAGAAATAACAGCATCTGTTGTGCAAACTATATGTCTATATACAATAGCAACCCAACTTCATGCACATACATCAAATACATACTAGATTGTAAACTATATTATTAAAAACGTTGAAACGGATGGTCGCTCAGTTTGATATGACACTAATTAGCTCACCACCTGTCTTGTTTTCAAACTAACAATTAAGTAATTAAGTAATAAAGTTCTATTGATACTGGGCAGAAGTTTCGTTCGAAAAAAAAAAAATAGAGAAGAGAAAATATTTTAAGATGTACTCGTATAGATACAAACAAATAAAATTGCATCATCTGTTTTAACAACTTTTATTCAGCAATAATTTTGTATTGTAAATTCTGATGAGAAAATTACATACAAGAGTTGGTATTTGCCAAAAGAATTGAATAGGATAAAAGTAAAAAATCAGTACAACAAATCTCCCAGAAACTGTGGAACAAAATAACAAGTCCTGCATTAAAAACAAAATGTGTTTGAAGTCAAAAGTGATGGGACCAAACAAGGTTGTATATACAGATGCCAATACTACTTTTATTGCTAAAAATTCATCTATTTCGCGGGGCTTAAAGAATCCGTTAAATTCTTACATCCCAACTAAAGAGATCGTTGTTAAAATAAAGTTAATATTTCTAAGGAACAGGAAAAAAAAAAATAGACTGGTTTTAGTATCTTCGAAGTTTTGTGCATACCGAAGGCAGAATAAAAAGGTATGAGCTGCATATATTTTGAAAGAACATCGAAGAGACATCCCTTCAAACCTTTAAGGCAAGATCATACTACAAAAAAAAAGTACAGGAATGCATCATCTGCGTGGTTGGAAGTTGGTATTTTCATAAGCTTTTTTTTTATTTTGTTTTTTTGAGATATAATATTTTCTTTTTTCTTTTTATACGATATTGTTTTATATTAGTTTTTTTATTGAAAGGGTCACCCCACTTTATTCGGGTCACCCCACTTTATTATTGTAATAACGTTTTGAAGAGGCATTTAAATCAATTTATCTTTAAATTACAAATGCTTCTAACGTTTTTTTAAATAATTTTAAAGAAATAGACGCATAAAAAAAAGTTATTTAAAAAGGCTTGATGTACGAATTTTGAAGCAGTCATCTGGATTTCGAACGTTGAACGGATAACATCAAGCTAAATATCCTAAACCTCGAATTGCGTAACACATATGTACATCGGTGGCACTGAGAATATTCAATTCGTTGACACCTAAAATCTTTACCAAGATTATTACTTCTAGTTTTAGTAGCCTTATGTCGTTTTCGATTGGTTTCACTCGAGGATTCACTCGTTCTGAAATCCAATAAAACGGTTTGAATCGCTTCCACTCAATTCTGTTTTTTTTTTTGCGTTTGTGTAAAATTTTATATGTCAAAAATTTGAATTAATTTTTTTTCTGGCAAACAAATGACATGGATTAATGTTGAAAAATAATAATTATGAGGTCCACGACGAAGAAGATGATGATTATAAATAATTCCGTCGCTTTAATGCAACTATTTCTCTTTTTTTAATTAATTTTAATCTCAGAAAACAATTAATTCTTGAATAAAAAAAAAAACACACTGATTGGATTCTGATTTGAAATCGAGAAGAGAATTTCTCTTCTCAGAATCGTTCTAGCTGTCATTTTCATGCCAATAAAATGGTTTCAGAAGACTTCTGAATGATTCCGGACGCTTCCGGAGAGCCAATCGAAAACGACATTAAATTCACATTTTGACTACTCAAAAATATAGAATTGTAGTCTCAGAAGCGACCTGAAGCCCGCGGTGGCATGTTTCTTAAAGTGCAAATTCATCCCAAGTTAAATAAAAAAAAAAAACTTCACTTTATTTAAACTCAAACAAAGACCAAGTCGAATATGTTTGCATAGTTCAAATCATAAAAGAGATTAAATTCAAGCAACAACGTACTTCTAGATTACATAGCTTCGAGCAGCCGATAACACAATCATAATCGTCATTCGTGCATCGTTGAGTCCCGTCGGTCGTCGTAATATATATATTTTTTTTTTTTTTTCAAGATGATGTGATAAGGTTATTGTATTTTTTTTTTTTTTTTGTTTTATTTGTTGCGCAAAATACAAATTCCCAAAACAAAATAAAAACGACAACGTTGTATTATAAAAATGTCATATACATATAAATATAAAAAAAATATTTATAATATACAACGGTATGGATGGATTTCAAATGAATGAGTAACCTTCTTATTATCAAACAAATGGTATGACAGGGTATCTATTTCTGGTATCACGTTATTGTTGCAGATATACTTGAGTTTCTATTCTATAATTTTTTTTTTTTTTTTGTTTTCTGTGTAAATGTATTTGTTTATGAACTTTTTTTTTTTGTATAACTGTAAGCAAAATAATAATAACGAGGGGTCTATGAATACTACAGACAACAAAAAAAAATAAGAAAAACTGGAACTGTGCGCCATTGAATAAATGTACACGATAAAAGCATTTAGGAAAGTGCACGTGTTTTTTTTTTTTTTTTTGCTTGTTATTAATTGCAATCATAAAAACAGTGATCGGAAGAGTCAAGCAGACAAAGAAAATTTAATGTCAATTTTGTTTTTTATTTCAATGTTCAATTTAAAAGTAATTTTGGCTCATCTTGTATTGATTTTTATTTATTAATAAAAATTGAAAGCAATTTCTGTATTTTTTCAAATAAAAGAACAAATATGATGGTAGTCTTTTTTTTGCTTTTTATGTCTTTTAATATAATATTAACAAACGATAGAATCCATCACGAAAAAAGGAATACTTTTAACTCCAATGTTGGGTTGTATCACTTTTGTAAGTTTTCCAGCTTGAAACACTATCAAAAAATAAATTTGCAAAACTTGTAACTTTCACTTTTTTTGGCAATGTAGTTAAGTCATCTAGTCATGTTGCACGGCAAAAAAAACCGAACCTTAAAATTAAAATTTTGAACAAAATATTAGTTGATAACTGTAAGCTAAGATAACGTTCAACGAAATTCTATTCATGAAGATAGAACCCCTACAAAAAAAAATTTGCTTACATTTTCAAAATTACTATAAATTGATGATAAATGAGTAGGAAACATAAGTGATAAGATATAATATGTATTTTTTTGAATAAAAACTTACAATCAAATTGCCTTGAAGAAGAATTATACAAAACGGAGTAAATGTCTTACCTGAAAATAAAAACGAAAGAAAATAGATTAGTTAAATATGCTTCAATAAATAATTCTAAAATACACTTTTTTTAAATAAAGGACAATGAGAGAGTTTGTATGGGACGTGGATGTTCCGTGACCAAGAACGATTTTGTTATTTTTTGATGAAAATAAGTGTAACATCACGGTGGTCTTGAAAACGCAGCAGGTTTTACAAAAATGGACCCCAAAAGTACTGATGCAGATTTGTTCGAAATGATCTCAGGTTTCCAAATTTGTAAATTTCAAAATCGTACCTGATCCCTTTTTTGAGTTGCAGGCATTATACATACACATTTCGATTTCACTTAGAATGGGGAAAAAAATTAAACAAAAAACAAAAGCACATTATAATGTCCTATACCTTTTTGGAAAGCTAAAATATACTCCTTCAATTTGATGTTTATTTGAAGTTGATTGAGTTAATAGTTTATGAGAAATTTAATTTTAAAGTTAAAGTGCAACACTTAAGTAAGTTCGATGTTCGCAAATTCTACAATGTCAAATGCATACATATATAAAACTTTAAAGCAAATTGAATATTGAAATAAAAATGTTTTTTCCCTAAACTTTTTTTCAATATAAAAATCCTTTAATTTTTAGTTTTTAAGCTAGAACTACATCGAAACACAAAAGCAAAAAAGGTATAAAAAGTAAACAAAAGTACAGAATAACAAAAACAAATTTATTGATGTTGATGACATTTAAAAATTTAAATTATTTGAAAAATTAGAAACTTTTTTGTACTTTTTTCACTTTGTGTTTCTATGTAGTTCAGGCTTTAATAATAATGCACACAAATTTGTAAAAGAGCAAAAAGGCGCTTTATTCAGTGAAAAGTATAATTACATCGAGACATTTTACAGCACTGTGTGAATTATAGTTAATTACTTAATAAGAGTCAGTGGTTGTGTTTTCTTATTTCTCATTGCTTTTTCAATGGAAAACGTTATTCATCCGAAAGGAATTCTAATTAGGTAAATATTGTTTGGTTTTAAATAGCTTGCAGCAAAAGGGTGCTTCTGTTTGAAGTGTACTTGAGCTTTGTATCTTGAATTTGTTTTATTTTTATTTAATAGAAAAATTATTTTATAAAATTAATTGAAGTAAATAAACTCGTTGATCATTGGAAAGGAAATTTATAAGAGTATACGAGTAGGTAGAGCTCGTCAAAAAGCGAGTTAAAAAGTATGTATAAATACTAAAAATTTAAAAACTTTTTTATAACAAAATCTATTCTTGTATGCAATCCCCCGGAACTTATAGTACTTTAACTAAACTATATTTAAAACAACGTGCACACAATTTCAAATGGGCAATTTCGCCACATTATCAGCAAGACGAGACAGTTGAAAAGCTAGATCAGTCTAGCCTAAATGTGATTTCTACTTTAATTGAAAAAAGGTACCTATATTAGTTATTGAATATCCATGTTGTGTCTTACAATTAACCGACTTTAAGTAACATTAAAAATACTTTTCAACTTAATCAAAACACCCTTTATTTTTCAAATTTCTAGATTAAAATTTAAATTAGTCACACAAATTGCAAATTTGTTTATCATATAATTAAATTGGCATCTTTTACAACCTTGAAAGATATACATTTATAAAATGTATTTCCTATCTGGAGGATAAGAATAACAAATAACTTTTACTGATATAATTAAATTCGGATTCAGCGGGTCCAAATGCATATTGGTAGGTAGGTCTGGTCACATGCAACTTTTTATTTTGTATGCCGGTGTAATTAACAAAAAATTGTTGCAAAATAATGTAAATTTAATTTTAAAACACAGAATATTTTAAATATTTTAAGATCTTAAATTTTGGAGTGCAGAGTTTTGGAAATCAAATTTCGGCACTGAGCTAATTCTGTTTCTAACCCGAAGCCATTGAATGTTGCATTCCTCTTCAACAAAACTCTGCTTTTGTTGTCAAGTAAATAAAAAAGGAAATTAAAACACAGCTAATATTTCATAGTTTCATAAATTCAATAGTTTCAGAAGTTATGTTAAGGTAAATTTCCGAAAACCGCAACTAGCCGAGAAAAAATCCTAAACTACAAGCTGACATTTTATAAACGACCAAGGATAGATATTCGAGATTTAGTCATTCATTTAGTCGACAGAAACCAATGTTTTAGTTTTTTTTTTTTTTTTTAATTGAACAAATTTAATATTAAGGTACAATAATGTGTTCTCACTTTTTCAATTCAGACAAAACGAATCCGGGTTGATTGTTTGTGAAAACTTTGCGGTATGGTCTTTTGACCTTCAATTTGCATCTCAATTCTCCTACTATACGGCATTCATAAGCTTTGCTGACAGGAATTACAAGTTGGAAGGATAATACTCTACCTAAATGACAATAATGAAAAAAAAAAAATAAAAATAAAAAAAAAGATATAACATTTACGGCCGATTTCTTATCTAAAATCATTTTAAATCTTTTAATTTTAGCTCCCGGTTTTTAAAAACTAAAGAGTTCTAAAAAGAGTTTTAAGGTCTTAAAACTTAAAAAAAATTGAGTTCTAATTTTTCCTTATACCGAGTTTCAAAAGCTTGAACTTTGTCAAGAATCGGCTGTTAAACTATTAAATTTTGTAATTTAAAAGTTTTCATTACTGGCTCAACATTCGGCCCCATCATGAATCGTATTCGTTTCGGAAATTTTTTACTAATCCAGAAAAAATAAATAATAAAACCACAAAGTGAAAGTCAGTTCGTTATGACATTTTTTTTGAAATTTTAAGAATAGATTCTTTTTATGTGAATCTCGATTTTATTTATTGTTTGGTATTTTAGTTCTATTACAAATTTAGCCTTACGGCGAGTTTTTTTTTAACAAACAATACGGTCAAAAATACAAAAATATCTTGTCAGTTGAAAATGTTTATGCTCAAATAGTTTTAGAAATCAAATATTGAGGGCAGTTTTTCCAATATTCTTTATTATTTGTGTAACAACAAAATTCCATTTCAACTCACGAACATTCCAATTTATTGGAGCTCAAAATTAATATATATGTAGCTGATTAAAATCTCATGTTATTTTTTTTTTAATTTCAAGAACCCCTACATATATTCACTTTTTTTTTTTTTTTTTTGTATAGAACACGTGAAAATCACGATGAATTCAGTTGCATTTGCAGGTATTTTCTTTTAGCTCAATATCAATGGTAATTAACTTATTGTATATTTAATGCAATTACAATGATACATATACACATACATACATATGTACAAGTATATCCCATCGTCATTCAATCACGAAGTAGAAATGAAAAGTTCTCATTGAAAGAAAAAAAATAATGATGCGCCGTCATTACGTAGTTCAAGCAATGAAAATCACCTTCAACCGTGCTTCCCTTAATGCTATTATAAAATAGGCAAAACTTATAAAAGTGTATCCGACCGATACGTTATTGTTATTGTTGTTGTTTCAGTTTTTTTTTGTAGTTTTTTTTTATGTCAACGGCCTTGATGCAAATTATCACAATCGCCTGAGTGAACTGTTGTTGAAGCCACATGGTATGCAAAGCATTGTGTCGTGCAACTATTGTTATATAATTATACATATATATCTTTACATATATGTATGTTTATATTTACCTTTAAGTATATGGTAGTAGGTAGTTTTACATTTGATTATTCATGTGCTTGCAGTAGTTCCATGTGTTAGTGTTGTTTGATTATATTTTTTTTACTGCGGATAATGGGATTTACTTATTCAAAGCTAATAGTCCGGGTGGTCATTATTTTACATTAAGGGAAGGTGAATTAAGAATTTAAAAGTAACTTTAAGAATTTAATCTAATTTATTTTTAATATTTGTGTCATTATTTTAATATCTGTAAATTTTGAAATTAAAGATTTTAAAAAGAAATGAGTAGGGAATAATAATGAGCATGTTTGTTTGTATTTCTTTCGATTATTTGAAAATTTGATTTATAATTTATAACACTAACTCCCAGACTATATAGAACGAACAAAAGGAAAATAGAAAATTCTTACTTAATTGATGACATTAAAAGTGTCAATACACTCTGCCTGCAATTACAATAATGTCATAGGCATCAAGGAACGAAAACCAACTGAGGGGGGGGGGAGGAGAAATTGAAATTCTTAAGTGGATGAGAGTTGGTTCATTAAGATTTTATTATTACCTACGTTTTTTTTGTTGTTTTTTTTTTATTTTAGAAAATTATCATCTCGTGGTTCAGGTATTTTACATTTTTTATGAGATTGTAATTGATAAATAATTATAACTGATGATAATTACGAATTGAATGGATGACGTTGAAGTAGGTAATTTGTTGATGTGTTATATTATTGG
This sequence comes from Episyrphus balteatus, assembly GCF_945859705.1. NCBI lineage: Eukaryota > Metazoa > Arthropoda > Insecta > Diptera > Syrphidae > Episyrphus > Episyrphus balteatus. Next base: position 81,424,211 of record NC_079135.1, on the reverse strand, counting down.
CTTTCCATTTATGTCAACTATATACTATAGATCGTGCAATAACAATTACACCAATTGGAATATGATTTAGAAGTTTAAAAAAAGTTATTTTATCGGATAGAGAGAGTTCTAGATAATCAGTACAAAGTCATATTAGAATGAGTATGTACTTTGATGTTGAAGACCAAGGTGATTAATGCATCGAGTTCCTAGAATAATGTTCTCATAAAAAAATGTAAACTTAATTTAAATCTAACTTTACTTCATTAGAAATAAATGAATAGTTGAACTTTCTAGAATTACTAGACAACCAGTTTTTTTACAACGTTAAATAATGACAGGTTTTTGTAATTTAGTGTCTTTATTTTTAAAACTTGTTTGATGTCCATTCTAATCTGATTTCAGAATTACCTATTAATTTTGACTTAAAGTATTTTAATGAAATGGTAACGGAGTTACGAATAACAGAGTTACGCGCGACAGAGTTACGGCCGTCAAAGTTACGCAAAACCGAAGTTACGAAAAACTAGAGTTACGAATTCTAAAGTTATGTTAAGCTATGACATGTGATTTTTGGGTTGGCAACAATTGCGAGGAACGATATGGAATTATGGAAACATAAATAAGAGAATATCGATACGTAGGTGCAATATTAGTTGGACAAATAAGAAGTTAATTTCAATTATGTCCCCCAAACTTACATAAGTATACTTATGTTTTTTTTTCTATTTCAACATTTTTGCGATCTTCTCACAAAAACAAAACCATATATGTATATCTATACCTATCCAATCAAAATTTTACAAGATTAAATAACACCCATTTTCGCTTTACTCATTTAGTTCTGACCAATGAGAGAAATGTTAATCTCTTGTTTGTATTTCCATAATTCCATATCGTCCCGTTTCTGCTTGAACCTCGTAAGTACATTTTTTTAAAAGATTTCATTTTCTGTTAAACATTGCTCTTAAACTTACAGAAAGAATAGAAACAAAGGTTTAAGTGTAGAAACAACTCAATCAATATGTCATAAACATAACTTGATTTCCCTTTGTTCAATTTATATTTTTAACTTTGAGAAAAATGTATATTTATTTTAAGAACTGAACAAAATTTGCTGTGTAGATACGTGGTTCAGGCAGAAACGGGACGATATCGTTCCTCGCAATTGTTGTAGCTTAACATAACTTTAGAATTCGTAACTCTAGTTTTTCGTAACTTCGGTTTCGCGTAACTTTGACGCTCGTAACTCTGTCGCCCGTAACTCTGGTATTCGTAACTTCGTCGGTTTCCCTATTTTAATTACACAGGTGTGCTGGATTCGAATTGGAACCCGAAGTCAGCAATGTTTTATCACTTCAAGTTTTTGAGTTATTCCAATACAAACATGTTAAAAAACTTTGAAGAAATATTTATTGCTTACAATAAATCATGACAATAAAAGCAAAAAATATTTCAATATGCAAACATGACTTCGATCATTAAAACATCCTATTTTTGTGCCATAATGCCAAGGTCCAATAGGACTGCGAAGTAAAAAGAAAAGTAGGCAAAAAAAACTCTTGGAACAAGCAAATGCAAAAACACCAGCATTCAGTTGGCCTCAAAAATGGAACAAATTCGCGCGAATTTTTATTTTCACACCTCAAAATTGATTCTCCCGTGGTCAAAAATTTTTTCCGCTTCGCGTTTGGGTCGTAATATTTGAGTAGATTCTCATGCGAGAAAATTTTTTTCCGCTTGGATTCTAATGTTGGCCTTATTTTACTTGGCGTTATTTCATAGCATCATTAGCTGTGTTTTATTCTCCTCGTGATCCAGATCAGATCATTGATTTATTTGAGAAACAATAACAAAACAAAATCCTGCATTTGTTGTAAAGCTAATAAAAACAATGATCTGATCCGGATCACGAAAACACAGCTATTATCAATATAATTGCTTATATCCACAGATGTAGTTACATTATTAAGAATCCCGTCCAAACAACTTCAGTTGAAGGAAAAACTCTATAATCGTTTTGTTTTGAAAAAGAATACAACGTCGTTTTATAAAAATAAAATATTTTTTAAAGCTTAACATTCTATTTCCGTATACATAAAATATTGATTAATATGAATTCAAATGGTTCTTAAAATATTCAGAAATTAATCTACTTTCCAAAGTTTTGGTGGGTAATAATTCCACAAAAAAAAGGTGTAATAAATTCCCTTAAACGGTGAGAATTTATTCCACTTCAAAAAGTGTAGTAGATTCCCACTTGAAGTGGAATAAATTCCCATGTGGAGCAGATTCCCGTGGAATTATTTCCCTGCACCAATTCGGTCGTGTTCTATTGTTTGGGAGTTGGTATTTTTAACATGAAGATTTCCTCTGATCTTCGTATCTTTAATTCGATTAAGCTTTGTAACTCCTGCTGTCATACTCGAAGCTTAAATTTAAAAAATGTAAAGTATATGAAAAAACATAATATTCGTTATCCAAATAAAAGAAACATCAACTATTTAAATGAATTTTATTTCATTTATTTAGATGTATTAAAAAAAAAAAATTTTTTTAAATAAAATTATTTTCTATAAATAACTTTTTGATAAAAATATTTTAATAATAATTCTTTATGAAAACAATAGTTAAGAAAATAGGTATTGTTTCTGTGAAAAATTCATTTCTAGTATAACGTTATAACTTAGGTCTCAGTAGACTGTTCAAGAATTGAAAAAAGCTGTTAACAAACAAATCACTAATTAAACATAGTTTAATTAAAATGTGGGGCAACAACCCTAGAATGATTTGTTTAATATGACAAAGTATTGAAAACAAAAAATTGTACAGGTATTCATCAAAAGTTTTCATTGCGCATATTTCAGTTTTTTTTTTTTATATTATTTTTTTCTTTAATCAAAATATTCAAATTTAGTTGATTCATGTGGCGTTACAAAAATTGCTAGATGTTGCCAAATTGCTTTTCAAAGACGAACAAAAAAAATCAAAATTCACCTCACCTAAGACAAAGCACAGACAAACGAGAAGAAAATCACCTTATTTTTGGCAGCAAAAACAACAACAAGACAAACAAAAAAATTTGAAATACTCATTTATTTTTAGATTAAAGACATGAGTATCTTGGAAACATGCCAGACAGTTTATTTTTTTTTTTTTTTTAATTATTTTTACTTTTTTTTTCTAAACAAAACCGTTTAAAATAAATTCGAATAAAAGATATAAGAAAAAAAAAAAAAAAAAAATATACCAATGTATAAGTAAAAAAAAACTGTCTCACATTGCGTAAATAGCATCGTATTCAGGCGCGCAGCTATAAATTTAATTGTGACCGATATTTGAAGATGAAAAAAAAAAAAAAATAAAGAAAAAGAAAAAATAAACAAATGTTTTTTTTTTTGTTCTGTTTTCAATGAATAATCAACTAATTAAAATGTTTTTTTTTTCTTGTCTTCGTCGTGAAATTAATTCATTCGTCATACATTGATAATTGGATTCTACAAAATACAACCTCGTTGAAGGTCGATAAATAAATTAGAAAAAAAAGAAGAAAAAAAAAAAAAAACACTTTCAACCTCAATGAACCTTTTAAGTTTTGTTACTAATTTATTTATAGTTTTTTTTTTTTCTTTTTTTTGCAAAAAAAAATTGTTTTTATTTTTGAATCTTTAGCGTCGAGATAATTTTTTGCCAAGTACACATTGTATCGTTTCCTGTTTTATAGCTATCGATAGGCAATTGGTTGCCACGCAATAATAACACGGTGTAACACTCAAAAAATACGCGGGCGGAGACCTATCAGGTTTTGTAGAGCTAGTCGCACTGAATACGAAACGGTATTTGAAAATCCCCTAACACCCCCAAAATCTGGAGTTACGGGCAAAAAACGGTTTTTTGGACCTTCACCCATTGAAAAAATTCTAGCTTCGACAATTTTTTACCCATTTTCGATTTTTTTACAGTTTCTGATAGAAGATAAATATACCTTTTTAACAATGTATAAAACATGTAACTCGGTTAAACCACTTAGAATTTATAAGATGTCAAAGTTCAAAAATTCAATTTTTTTTGTCATTTGCCCAACTTCGGCATCAATTTAAAGTATATGTTTTCAAAACAACATGCTATTTAAAAAATATATTCTAAAACTATATCTATTTCCCAATCGATCGAGGTATTTTTTATGAAAATCACTTCAAAATTAGCTTAGAAAAAAAAATTTTTCGATTTCAACCCAGATACAGAAATTCGAACTTTTAGGTATAGAACAAAAATGTTGTTTCGGCACGTAGTAAGATAAGTTGGGCGCCAGGATTTGATTAAAGGTTTTTGTAGAGGAGCTCAATACAAACATTTTTTTTCTTTGGGAGGGGGGTCTATCTCCCCCCGTTTAGGTGGGAGGGGCATTTTTCTAAAAAAAATTATCAAAATAAAAAAAAATTATTAAAAAACAACGGCAACACTTACAGTAATAAATGATACCATTTCCAAAAGGCAAAATTGTGCATTTGGTTCTAATTTCTAAATCAATATAATATTACCAATAGTTTTTGAAATAATCGATTTCAAAGTTAAAAATAGGCGAAAAAAAATTTGTAAAAACTCATTTTATACTATTTTTGTCCAGACTGTGAATTTTAGTAAATAAATTACTTAAACAGAAAACTGCCTCAATTAATTCCTTATCGAACAGTGAAAACTATATGTTTCTATGTCTTCTAGTTTTTGAGAAAATTGAAAAATTATTTTATCAGATTTTTCTTTTTTCAAAATATTTTTTGTTTTTATTTGTTTTTATTTTTCAATTTTCTCAAAAACTAGAAGACATAGAAACATATAGTTTTCACTGTTCGATAAGGAATTAATTGAGGCAGTTTTCTGTTTAAGTAATTTATTTACTAAAATTCACAGTCTGGGCAAAAATAGTATAAAATGAGTTTTTACAAATTTTTTTTCGCCTATTTTTAACTTTGAAATCGATTATTTCAAACACTATTGGTAATATTATATTGATTTAGAAATTAGAACCAAATGCACAATTTTGCCTTTTGGAAATGGTATCATTTATTACTGTAAGTGTTGCCGTTGTTTTTTAATAATTTTTTTTTATTTTGATAATTTTTTTTAGAAAAATGCCCCTCCCACCTAAACGGGGGGAGATAGACCCCCCTCCCAAAGAAAAAAAATGTTTGTATTGAGCTCCTCTACAAAAACCTTTAATCAAATCCTGGCGCCCAACTTATCTTACTACGTGCCGAAACAACATTTTTGTTCTATACCTAAAAGTTCGAATTTCTGTATCTGGGTTGAAATCGAAAAATTTTTTTTTCTAAGCTAATTTTGAAGTGATTTTCATAAAAAATACCTCGATCGATTGGGAAATAGATATAGTTTTAGAATATATTTTTTAAATAGCATGTTGTTTTGAAAACATATACTTTAAATTGATGCCGAAGTTGGGCAAATGACAAAAAAAATTGAATTTTTGAACTTTGACATCTTATAAATTCTAAGTGGTTTAACCGAGTTACATGTTTTATACATTGTTAAAAAGGTATATTTATCTTCTATCAGAAACTGTAAAAAAATCGAAAATGGGTAAAAAATTGTCGAAGCTAGAATTTTTTCAATGGGTGAAGGTCCAAAAAACCGTTTTTTGCCCGTAACTCCAGATTTTGGGGGTGTTAGGGGATTTTCAAATACCGTTTCGTATTCAGTGCGACTAGCTCTACAAAACCTGATAGGTCTCCGCCCGCGTATATTTTAAAACCTCATTTTTGTAACACCGTGTAATTATATTTTATTTTACTGCATCAATTAATAATTTTATCGCTAACAATGAATGATAAGAAAGCAAATTGAATGTTTCATTATACATATAAGGGGTGTATTAAATATTTGTTTACAAAAACTTGGACATTCAAATAAATACAAAAAAAAAAAAAATTATAAAAATTATCTATACTTAATCACTATTTTGTTAATCTCAAGCTTGGTTGTATCTTTAGAGTACGTGTACTTTTAATGGTTTTTTTGTTTAGATAGATAAGCACGTGTACTTTGTGAATGGTGTTTTTGTTTATTGATAAGTTATTTGTTATAAATCAATTGATCTTTGGTATTAAATTTTTTTTTCCAAATCTCGATTACCTAAATTTATTTTTTTTGCCATAAATACGATTTTTTAGTACGAATGAGTAATTGTATGGTAAAAACTCCTTTTTGGCATACAAAATTTCGTAATTCAAAAATTAATTTATTAGGTACCTTATTTATTACCAAATTCAAACAGTTATGTATGTATGTAAATATAAAACTGATAAAAAGTATTATACTAACACTATAATCGTATAGTTTATAGAAATGTTCAAAATAACCAAATTCTAAATTTTCTAAAAAAAAATACCTACCTACCTTACCTTCAAAATTTTTTAAAAATTTTTTGTTGAAATTAATTTTTTATTTTTTAATTATTTTAAAATTAAATGTCGATAAAACTTCTTATAAAACAGTTCATTATTTTGTATTAATATTTTATTGGTAAGATAGAAATAATTTAATTTGTATTTTAATTTTTTAATTCAAATCACTTGTTTATGTAATTTATTAAAACGCATTGTTATTATGTTTTTTAGACCCTGATGATGACCTCGAATTATATTGAATAAAAAATAAATAAATATTCAAAAATATAAAAAGATGCCTTTTAATTAAAAACTAAACTAAGAAATAAGGTAATAAATAAACAATTAATAAATTCAACACAAAAACAAATAAAAAATATACAAAAATTAATATTTGATTGATAAAAATGTCGCACTTGAGTGAGACATGCGACCCAAAACAAATGGTTCCGTTAAATCACTCCGAATTTCAAAATTTGGCGTTATTTCACTTTTTTTTTAAAAATCAAGAACAACAGCATTCAGTTGGCCTCAGAAATGGAACAATACAATGCCGCCGATTTCTGAGATCAATTTGGCGAACCCCAAAGGTGAAGCAGATAAATGTGGGAGAGTTATGATCCCCTCGAAAAAGGAAGAACGCGTTATTTCACTCAACAAAAACGAAATAGCTCCTGATTTTCACATTCGGCCTTATTGCTATTTATCGAAGTGCAATAAAACCCAATTGAGCCTAATAAGCCCGAATGTTAAGAAACAAAGAGAAGTAAAAATAAAAGTAGAGATAGGACAAAACTCCCAGTTAAATAACACTCAATTTGTTTTAATTCGAAAGGGATATAAGGCCTAAATTCATTGAGGAGTAAAGCCCTAAATTAAATAAAATTAAACCTAAAAATCGTCCGATTTTTATTTTTTATTTTATCAAACTCTCAACAGTTTTATTGATTTAAAGACCACTATCGACTTTAAGCAGAGAAAGAGAATATCAACCTCAAAATTAATTTGGATTTTCTAAGGGGTGAAAAAAAAACTACCTAACTGTAAAGTGTTTAAGAATTAAAAACAAAATTTAAGACCATAAAACAGTTACTACAGCAAAAAAAAAAACATGTAGAAATATAACCACCTTGATTACACTGCGCAAAACATTCCTTTCAAATATTTTCTGCACTATACCAACCTACCTACTTGTTGACCTAATTTATATATTTTTTTTTTTCATTCTCTCAATCTAAAAATAAATTCAACCAAACAGGAACAAAAATAAAAGGAAGTTCCTAACGAAGTGAATATATGTATATATATATTTATATTCATTATGTGTGTACCCAAAGTATGCACAATAATACACCTCTCTTTATAGTGACGCATCACATCCGTTTCCCTTTCGTTCTGCCGAACGCACAATCCGCACACAATCATTATATTAATATTATTTTTTTTTGAATAGTTATCGTCTGTTAAACTTTTTGTTTTCCTGTCTACCTTTGAATTAAAAATTCAAAACATACCTACTTCTAGGTATATAATAGTGTATATGAATGATAAATACATATTGATCATTGTGTGAATCGGAAAATCCCCTTCCAGGTGAACAATCACCATCCGTTTCCAAGAAGTGTCTCACAAAAAAAAAAAAAATACCCGCAGATCGAAAAACGATCAGTCTGTTTGTATTTGTACTTATACAAATGGTTATGTATATGTATCAAGTTTCCAACTTTGCACTTCTTGTCTTTCCTTTTTCCTATCTTTTGATTGTACTAAGACTGAGGCTGAAGATGAGAGCTAATAAATAAATTTAGGTGCACAAATGGGTCGCACGTTCCTGATCGAAATGATTTTAAAAAAACATTCAAAATAAAAATCCAAAGACAGTATTGTATTGAATTTATTGTTTCAAAATTCAATTTTGTCTACCCAAAAACGTAAGGTATTAGTTTTGAAATTTGCCTGAAAAAAATCTCTCAAAAACATTTTTAGCTCCTTCAGTTTTTAAATTGAAATTTGGAATCAAATTTTTTTTTACAGACCCATAAGATACCATTATATTAGTCGGTACCGATACTGCAAGTAAAAAGTGAACAGAGGCTCAATGACCTTTTCGGTTAAACACAGATAGTTTTTGCCTTGTGAATAGTACACATTGTGTGCGTATTGTAAACAGACTGTCATACAAAAAGTACATAATATACAAAGGCATAAACAACAATGAATATAAACTGCGTTTGCAGACAATTCTATCTATACGTAGTACATTGATCTTTTTTTTTTTATTTTTTTGTCGTAAATAAATCACATCTAGGTACAAAAATAATAATTGCAAGGTTTGTGACAAATGATATATTTGTCTTTGTTCAAGTTAAAAGCAGGTGCCAAAGATTCTTTCTCTTAAAACATTGTAAGCATCTAAACTCGTCGAGATGGAACTTGAGAGAAGTATTTTTAGCAATGGAATTTAATCTGAGTTTGGTATAATTCTACTTTACATTAGGGATGCAACATCGTTAAAAAAAACATCGATGTTTGAATACATCGATGTTTTATTTACAACATCGATGTTAAAAAAACATCGGTTCTATCTTCGATACATCGATGTTTTCCCGATGTTTTTTTTTGTTGGACATAAATACGATCTAAAGAACAAAATATTTATGTTTTATCTGTTTAAAACCCAAAAACCTAAGTTGAATTAAATTTTTTGATACCACAGAACAGACAAATTTATCAACAAAATTAAACATATTTTCTTAATACGATTTTCGTTTTTACCACCAATTCTAATCAAACGGAAGCAATTTTTTTAACGTTCAGAGCTCTGAACGGAACTCACAAGCATGTTAATAATGGTCGCCAGAGGCGTACACACCATGGGCCAAGCGGGGCCCCAACTGACGCTAGGGCCCTCACTGGAGACAATGCAGAGAAGGAAACTGTTATTATAAATAAAGTAAAATGCTACTAAAATAATCTAAGCGACCAACAAATAAAACTTCTGGGGCCCTCAAAAAAAGAGAAAGGCGTATACATATCCTTTTAAAAAAAATTTCTATATCGAAATGGCCCCTTAAAATGAATATTGTCCTGGGGCCCCATCAACTCAACGTACGCCTCTGATGGTCGCGTTCTGATTTCTGAAGCACAGAAACAGTCTTTTGAATGAAAACATTAACAAAACTTTGAAGCTTTGACATAGACAAAAAAGATTGAGTTTGAGAGTTCAAGTTCTGTTATTATAGCCTGGTACGCTGCTCGCGCTAAATTTTAGCTCCCATACAAATTATCGAAAATTTTTAGCCGAGATAAAATGGATTCCATACAAGTTATCGATAACTTGTATGGGAATTTTATCTCAGCTAAAATTTAGCGCTAGCAGCGTACCAGGCTTTATGCAAAAAAAGAAAAACGAGTAACAAAATGAACGATGTCGATGTTTTGCAGATTTAACGTCGATGTATCGGCGATGTATCGGCTTAAGAAACATCGATGTATACATCGATGTTTTTCACAAAAACATCGATGTTTTGAAAACATCGAAAAATTGTTTGAGCATATTTAGTAACGGTTTTTATAAGAACTATTTACCACCTTTTTAAATCTGTTTAAATCTTTCCGATATCTTTTTTAATGCCCGAGATATCCCCAGTTGTTTGGTATTTTTATAAATCTTATAACGTCATTATCTTCTTTATGATATATGAAGCCAAACCCACTGACTTCAGTTTAAAATATCTCGGGCAATACAAAAGATATTGAAAAAATTTAAACAGGTATCGAAAGATGGGAAACAGTTCTTATAGAAACCGTTTGTATAAATGCTCAAACAATTTTTTGCTTATACAAAAGAATAATATCCGAAGAACTCAAAAAAACGTTTTTTTGCATTTTCTAACGGTAATATCTCAAAAACGGGAGCTGATTAATTGTTTTTGACTTCGGATTCGAATTCAGCACAACGAAAACCTTCAAAAAAGTATATTTTTGTTTCGGCAACAAAACCCTTGTAAACCAGTGTAATTATTGAAATTGAGCTGAGTTATGGATCCTAGGCTGGATCTGTTTAGTTCCTCGTTTTAAGACTGTTTAGTTTTAAATGCACTCGTATCGGCTGGACTTTTTTCAAGGTTACTTTGGATTTTGAAGGCAGATTTTGAGGCATGATTAAATTTAAGTTTTAGACTTTAAGGTTCTTTAAATTGCAAAAATGACAAGAAAAACCGATATTTTATAATCGTCGGAAGAAGGAATTTCTGATAATCGTTTGCACTAAAATTTCGAGTTTAACTTTAGTGGGAAAGACCTTCAAACATATAAAATTACCTATATTTCTTAGTAATCGTCGATAGTAAGACATTGAGTTATAAACGCCGTATATACTCGATAACAAAACAATGTTTATTTTTTGGATACAATTGATTATTAAAATTTATTTATACTCATGTAATCATTGAAAACATTGATAAAACCTTCAATAAATTGACTGTAAACTAATAAAATTATTACAAATTGTTACTCAATGTACCTACTTAACTTTGAACAAAAATAAAATAAAATTAAGATAACGATAGTTTCACCCATTAAGCCATTTATAAAATATTATTATTATTAAAGAAATAAACTTGCATCACCGACAAAGTTCGATATTATTTTTAAATTTTGAAAAATAAAAGAAAGAATAATCATAATATTGTGAGGTAACAAGACAAAACAACACACACATGCTTTTACGTGGCCCAATCTTTTCTCTTAGAATTAATAAAGGAAATAAAAATATTTTTTGTTTATTTATTATTTTTCCTTCAGAAAAGACGACGTGATGAAAGTGTTTATAACAGCTTTATATCCAGAGGTATGTGGTTGATTAAAAATAGAAAAAATTTTATTAAAATGATGCAGCAAAATTCGATGAACTTATTTTTTTTTTTGAGAAATTTTATGTGATTAGAAACAATCTATAAAATTATATAAAAACATTGAAAATATTTTTAGTGAACAAGTTTAAAATTCTTAAGTATGCAATAAAAGAATTTACTATATTTTTTTAATTTTATTCAGCTTAAAAACACTAACCTAACAAAAGAACAATTTTTGAAAAACATTGTTTTCGCTTCAGGGTTAAAAACAAATAAATCAAGAAGGCGATATTGAATTTTTGCAGCCACAACGATTTAATTGGCAAAACCTAAGCAGTCCAGAATCGGCAGAAAATTGCAAGTCTTTCAGTCCAAGCACACAAGAATGGCTAAGAGTTGTAAGCCAACCTTGGTCCCACGTGGGCTGGTCGCACCATAAATTTATTTATTTTGTTTTTTATGGAAAGCTTGGAAAAGCGCTGCTATCTTTGGTAAGAAGGTCAAAAAACACAATCACGAATAGCTGTCCTTATGAATCGACTTCATGTTGAGGGAATTTTTTAATTTTTCGGTGTAAATTTTTTGAATATTGCTTAAACTGGGGATTTTGTAGTATATCGAGATTGACAGGTGGATTACAGTCGGTTTAATACTCCCAAGACGAAATTTGAGCGTTTTAAACTTTCCTTTTTTTTAGATGTCCGATAAAAAAATGTGGAAAAACGAAGAAAAACGGTAGACAAACGATTGAGATCACGCTTTTCACGAAGTCCCGGTCATAGGTGACAAAAAAAAAACAGTTCTTGTTGTAAAACAAAAATTGTAATGTATTGCCCCGACTGGGCTCTAGCTTTCAAACCAGTTTTCCCAACTATATAACCTACTACAGGATCCAGATCGTTGTCTCGTTTGTTTCCGCTGCCGGGCAAATGCAACTTCCTCCTCCTGATCCCTGGAGTTCTCTGATGTAATGTGCATCCATTCCACCACAAGCTATAGGCATTTTGTTGAAAGTCCTATAGTATTTTTTTAAAAGCTTAAATCTATTCAAACAATTTAAAGGAACAGGAACCATTTCAAAGAATTTTTTTTTTAACATCACAATGAATAGCACAAAAATATTAAAAGCCTACAAACAAAAATCTCATTGAAATGAAATGAAAATATAAAGGCAGCTAACCCCACCTTATAGTCGACACGACCCAACCTTCACTCACACAACACACACACACTGCTGTATAGTTTTGGAAAAAAAAGCCATTATCACCTCCTCTTCTCCTATATTTTAAAAATAAAAATATGGCAAACGGGAAGAGGGAAGAGGAAATGCGCGCTAAACATAAAAATAACCCGACTGCATAGGAAACCAAACCGCCTACGCCATCATATATTTATAATCTCTGTGTATATATAGAGAAGAGGCTTGAAAAACTTCGAACTGTAAAAAATTAAAACTAGAACGGAGAGGGTTTTTTTTTGTATTTGCTAGCTTGTTGTTGTTGCTACTGCTACTATAACCAGGCAGTCCCTTTCCTCTCAAGTCTTTGGATTTATCCACCATCCCCTGTCATCTCAGCTTTTTAGCCCGAATGAAACCAGCAAACTTAGGCAGAAAATGAAATGAAAAATGAAAAAAAATTGTATAAAAAAAAGGAAACTAAACAAAAATGCCCGCACCCTTTCATGTGAATTTTCTTCTTTTTTGCCAAGTTTTATTTTTTTTTTATTTTGCACAGCAATTCCATGCGTGTTTGTTGTTTTAAAGCAAAAAAAAAAAGCCCTCCAGCCATGAACTTTAATTATATACCAACAGAGAGAGTGTACTTATGAGAGCGGATCTGCTTCAGATATTGCCATATCTATACTTCCATATTCCATAGGCTTATTTGTTTGAATGCAGAAATTAAATTGGCTGGAAACTTTATGGTTTTATTGCTTTGTACTAAAAAAAAAAAAAAACGAAAAAAAAGCAAACAATTCTGCATTATAACAATCTTGGGAGTCAGGAAGATTTGATTATTCCTGTTAAACAGAAAATAAAGTTTTCATTGTTTTTGTGCATCTGTGTGGAGTAAAATTGTTATATTTTCAAAAAAGGTTCCATATATCTTTAAGTAAATTCACAAAAAAATTCAATTAACAATTAATGATTTTTTTTATTGTTTAAGTTATATGAGGCAAAGTTGGCTTAGCAAAAAAAAATATGCCTACCCAGCATGCAAAATCATAGGTATAGGTACACATTTTTTTTTTTTTTTTTTGCAAAGCTATACTCAGTGCATTACAAGTACAACACTAAGCTGCCAATAAAATCAGCTACATGCTTTGCGGCTAAATGCGTTCTTTTTAGGCGCCTAATTTTACCGAGTGCGAAAGAGAATGTAATAACATTAACACATACTGAATATTTTTACGAAACTTTGCAAACTATCTTTAGGCACCTATTTTTAGGGATATATTTATAAACTTTTTTAAGATAAATATCTTCCCTCTTCCTCCCTCTTACTTACAAATTCAAGGGATAAGTTCCTGGACACACACTTTTTTTGGTTGTAAAAATATTAATTTAAATTTTTTGAATTAAAAAAAAAATTAAAGGAAATGGGAAATTGTTTGCATTAAAAAATATTTTTGCAAATAAGAAGAATCTGTTGCATTAAAAATAAAATATACGACTCCAATGTTTAGGCTTTTTAAGGAATTTCATAAGATACTCGTATGTAAAAAAAAATTAAAGTTAGTTTTATAATTTCTCAAACACCATTTAAATAGGTTTTGACCACAAAACTAATAATTCTATTTGATTTTTTGTGTCAAAAGAAATAATTAGAAAAAAAAAGTTGAAAATTGTTAGAGCCGTTTTTTTAAATAATTTTTTTACATATAATTAGTTCTCACATTTTCAACAAAATGGTATTTACTTGTATAGTAAATTTTTTTTCAAATAGTTCATCTCCCGTTGTTAAAAAAATTAATTGAAAAATAAATATTTTTTGTTTAAATCGAAAAAGTTTGTTTCTTGAACATGTTGTAAAGTTTTAACATTAGTTACTTTAATGCTTCTGTAAAATCGGAGCTTAACGGCTCAGTTCTAAAACAATGCCATTTTTGTAGCTTAACTTACTCCACTATATTTAAGTTTTATCGCCATTTAGACAAAAAAATATACACCTACCATTAAGCAGATGTCAAAGTTTGCAAAAATTTGAAGGTAAATATTTTTCTCTAAAGTTATTCTACTTAGCTAGATTCTTTTGTTTTCATGATATGACGCCTTTATGGTGTTAATAAATTTCTTACCTGACATCGAAAATAAGAACAGATAAGTGTGTATTTATTTGTCTGTTGTTGTTGCTGTAACGAAACAGTCGCAAGATAAGAAGAACTATTTAAAGTTGTAAGATTTATTATCTTCACAGCAATAAATTGTTGTCGTATAATGACTCTAGTTGCAGCAGCATCAGCGGATATAATGGAAATTACACACAGAGTCTAACGTCTACGTTGTCGCAGAAATGAGATAACGAACAAAAAAATAACAAAAATGGCAACTTTAAACCTGTCCATGCAGTTGATTGTGTAATATCATTTCAAGTGACAATTAAAAGTTAGTGTTTTAAATAATTTTCAGAAAAATATAATGAGTGTAACTTAAAACAAAACAAAGTACTTTTGCTGACCTAATTGGTCAAACTTCTTTCGAATCGCCTTGCTTAAGATATTTACATAAGAGCACGAAATTTTAATTCGGATTTTTTTGTCTTCTGATAAAGGCGTCCAAATTCTAAAACCTATATTTTGCTCAACAATTTTGTCAACAACAGCTTTATTTTATTTGATTTTAAAACTAAAAAAGATTTTGAACGAATTTTAAAATTGAGAAAAAATGGTGCTAATCCAAGATTTTACACTACCGCTCTATTTTTTTTTTTTTTATAATTCTCAACTAACTGGAGTTGGGTTCGTTACCGCACCGCACGCCTTAAGTTAATTAATTGCTTTTTGGCGTCAAAAATCAATTATCTACATCAAATTTAAGCTAATGGTACAACTTAAGACAAGTTCGGATATCAGAACAGGAAGGGTACTAGAAAAGCTTAAATCCTGATTTAGGTACGGGACTCCACTTCGAAACTATGAATTCAAAGTATTATTTTTGTACTTAATTTTTTTTCTGTGCGAATAATATTTTTGAGGTTATGTCCAGTTTTGCATGTTTGAACAATACTGCATCTTTTTTTTCATACAAACAAAATTCAATTCAAAAAAAAAAAATTCTTTAAATGATTTTATTGTACGATATTGAGGGGGAATCCCTCTGGAAGACAGCTTTTTCAATAATTTTTTTTTGGAAAACCGAAAGCATTTATTGAAATTTGGAAAAGTATATGATAATAATGACATTATGAAGTATTGATACAATTTTTTTGAAGTAAAACTAAAACATAATGGCGTCTACAGTTTGCGCCGTGCAATGCCCAGGCCCAGAAAATTATTTATAATACTAAAGGAAATCTTTTTCTAATAAAATATATTTATACGCATTGCATGAACCTAAATTTAGCAAAAAAAAAAGTGTAAAATAAAAATTAGAAATCAAAAAAACGAAAAAAACACAATGTTTTTTATAAACAAATTGTTAAAAAAAAATATTTATTGTAAAAATTATATTGAACTTTTATGTTCATGCAATGGCCAATAACAAGTAATTTGCAATTTATTTCAAGTCGATAGCTTCATTAGTTTCTGAGTTACGTTGCACGGCGCGGAAAAAGACGTGTTTCGAGAAAAATGCGTTTAAAGTTATCGTTTTCGTACTGTGGTAGGTTCGGAGCGCATAGTTTTCGGGGCTATCTAGAGGCTTTTGATGCTACATTCAAGGCTAAGACCACTGAAAATAGTTTCTTCGGTTGATAAGTGAATTTATTAGGCAAAAAAAAAAATAATGCAAAAATAAAAAATTCCCCCCTTGAATATGATCCCCAAGTTTGTATTTTGTTTCATCTTAGGATACTGAATCAATAAATAATCTTAATTTTTGACCACGAGGGATGGACGCAAAATTGTTTGGCAATTTTAGCGATTTTGGATTAAAACAATTTATGTAACAAATATTTAAAGTTGACATCAAAATATGTGAGTTGGTCGTTTTCCAAACGTTGTCTTAAGAATTTTACAAAACTTTGACAAACATTTGGTTTTCACCTCAATTACCGTTTGAGAATTTGTTGATGCAAGTATTGTAAAAATACCTTCGATTTCGATAAAAAAATAATATTTAAAAGACAACATTACATTAGTAATATTCCCTATTTTGAACAATTTCCGAATTTGAAAAAAATACTTCAATTTTCGAAAGTCTTTGGTAGTCACCTTATCAATACCAATCCATAATTTCATGCGACGCAGCTATAAATTTGTTGTTATTTTTATTTTTTTTTCTACCAAATTTAATCTTAAATTTCGGTAAAAATTTATTACCGTCATAAACAAAGCACATTTTAACTTTATTTTCTTTTTATCTATACACGTTTTACCTGTTCGTCGTCCCGCCACAATCGATTATTTATAGACGATTGATTAACGATTACGCACGTCAATAATATTCATGACAACAGCGTCAGATTGTCGATTCCCATATTTATACTCTAATGTAGGTAACTACTCATTTTTAGTTGTTGTTGTTGTTCTTATTATAAATGCGTTTTCATTTTAATATGTTTTCGTGACTAAGGGGTAAATTGTTGGTGCACAACAACTAGTCATACTCAATCTAATATGGCGCGGCCATTAGAACTGCTTTTTCTATTACCCCACACTCAATACACATTATAGGTATATGTTTGTATGCTTATTTTTTGTAGAATTTTGCAAAGGCTGGTGTATAAAATGTGTTTCTATAGGATACGTGTGTTTGGAATTAGTTCAGAACATTCAACCCGTACTTTGTGCCCGGCAGAATAACTTAAAAGGTAGAACACTCTCGTGATTGTTAACGTCGTTATAATGTACATATGTACATTTTATAGTCTAAGAAATTGTGTTGATTTTTGGCTTTTTGAGTTGGCAATCAATAAATACACTATATCTATTTATTAAACTGTCAAAATTGCAATCAAAAACTTTAAAGACCACTCATGCAATAATATGTTCCTAATAAATTCCTAATTTATTTTAAGAAAAAATTAAGTTTGAAAAACGTTAATAAAAGTTGAAATATTTGAACCAGAAATATAAATTCCAACTCAAAATAAGTTAAATGAGACTAAGGAAAGCTGACTTAACCGACTTAATAGTACATATATTTGTAACATTATGACCCAAACTATTTCTGTAGGTTTAGTTGTTCATTATTCTATTTTTGGAATGACATATAATTTTGAATGAAAATATCTACATAAGGGATTGGGGATCAGAAGGTTGGGGGAGAATTTTGAGGGTGGTGAAAGTTTATTATTATTATTTGTTTTTTTTTTTTTCGTTTTTTATGAACAAAGCAAAAAAAAAACAAGACTTGTTTAAGGAGAATAATAACTCGTGAATAATGTAACAGACCTGACTTTGTGGATTTTTTTTTATATTTACATAAATTATTGTTACAATATAAAAAAAAAGTAAGGGAAATAAAAATAAGCACTTAAATAACACGTACCTACTTTTTTTTTGTTTCTAGAATAATAAATTAAAGCAATCGTATAGGGGAAACCTATGACAACATTAAGACGCCAGTATTACATAAGACTTGAGTTTCACTTTAAGTAATCTGGTTTTGAAATGGAGAGTTTTTTGTGGGAAAATTGTACAGATTTTTGTTTTTATCTTTCAATAATTCGTCGCCGTAAAGCAAAATTGTTCTAAGTCACAAAAATTTTCTGCTCGTTTGCCATTCAAGTTATGTTTTTTATAAAGTTTGTTCTTTTCTATTGAATAAAATATACAAGTTTACCCCTTATACTACTTTTTTAAAAAAAATTTTAAAACTAAAAACCCATAATTGGACATAGAACAATTCCTATAAAAGTACGTTTTTTCCTTAAATAAAAAGTGGACTTAGAACAAAATATGATTCGACTTAGAACAATCAAAAATACTAGGGCTCATTTTCAAAAGGCTACTTCCCTGTTTTTATTGTTCTATGTCCCATTAAATTATATTATCTGCGGAATAAAATTTGTTTAACAAAAAAGGTTACCAAATTCGGAAAGAGCACCCTCAAATTAGTACCTAAAACTGCATCATTAAATCATTTTCGGTACAAAGTGGATCTAGAACAATTTTGCTTTACGCCGACGAATTTCAAAATTCATTTAGTCGACCTTGCCTTGTCCAAAACATTAGATATCTTTAATTCTTTTTACTTTAATTCCAGGAAAGAAATGAAATTATGTAATCAATTTTGATATCGACTTAAATCCCACCTTCTATAGCAGGTCCAATGTCCCACAAAATACCCAATTGATTTTTTGTTACCGCTAGAGTTCGGCGAGAGATTATGGTTTATCACGCTGAAAAATTTAGGTTGACAAAATCTGGCTATTTGAAGATTATTACTTAAGATAATTTCAGAGTATTTTTAATGCTAGATCGAATGTGTCCAAACATTTCCGGGTATGACATAGAAGTTACGTCTTAATTCAAAATTTTATTTATTCTGCTATATTTAAAGGTTTGCAAGGAAAATTTTGAACACGAACTCTATAGATGTCTATGTCTACAAAACGTTCTCAAAGAAGAGTATCATCAAGAATATATCAAACTCAAACAATATTGAGATCGGTGTTCCACAAGGAAGTATCCTCAGACCTATGCACTCTTTGTTTGCTTTTTACGTTAATTATTCAGTGCAGAATTAAGGCAGCAGCTGATAGCTGAATTCAGTCCATAATTCGTATTAAAAAAAGCTTCTAACGGTATTTTATATTTAATGTTAAAATTATTGTATTATTTCCATAATGCATGATTGAACGTTAAAAACTTTTGAAACATCATGAAGAAATTACTTGAAAAGAAAAAGTCCAAAAATCGTACCATATGGAAATGAAGCTCTAACTTCTACTAAAATTGAGTCATCTATAACCTAAGAACTATGAAACAACGGAAACGCTAAAACGGATTAAGTTTAAACCTCTTCATTTAGTTAGTGTTTTGCTTAAAAAAAACATTTTTTTTATTATAAAAAAGGAGGAATTCTTGCCTCTTAACAATGTTTAGTCAGTTTGACAGAAGTGTGGTTAAACCTGCCTAAAATATTAATTTTATATATTTGTAAACTTCATTACGTAAAAACGTAACCTTAAAGCAATCGAAACAATTAAATTTTGAAAAAAGCTTCATTTCTACTAATTCTGCGATTTGTTTTTTTTTTTAGAGTGATTCAAAATAATCAGATAATTCCAAGAGCCTTAACTCTGAAATACGAGATCTTAAATAATATAAATTAAGTTAATGCTCCAGGTTGAAACTTTTACTTTTCTTACCCATGAGATCTATTTATTTTGAACAATTTATATGAAAAAATTAAATTACCCATTCAATTTTAAATTGCATGTGAATTTTTTAACTCAAGTGCGTTACCTATACTAACAATAACAACACAACATAGTATATATTCAACACTATTTCTCTTGCATTTTTTTTTTATTTATCATCACAATATTTCCGGCGTAAAGTACAACTGAAAGTTCAAAAAAATAAAAAAAAAAACTTGATTTATGTTGCAATTTATTTATTTTTTTTTCTCTTTTGTATTCAACATCAACGAGACATCCGCCATATGTTAGCATAGGATCTCAAACAAGCCATTTTTTTTAGCACAACAAAAAACACCGACAATAATACTACTAGTACTGGCCTTGACTTTATACAGTATATTCGTATTGTAAATCCACCAACCATTTATTTCTTTTTTTTCATAATACAATATACAAACATATGTATATACGTTCGAAGATGATAAGTGAGAAATATGAAGAATTGTGGAAGTTGTTTTTTTTTATTTAATTGATGCAAGGAGGCAGGAATATGAACTTATGGAAAATGAAAGAGAATTCAAAAGAATACTGGTAGATATTATAAATTGCATTTGATTTTCAAAATACCCTATCAAGTTTAGAGACACTTCAAAAAAAAAAAAAAAAACATTTTTTTGTTGTTTCCTTGAATCAAAATCGTTTTGGAAAACACACTTTGAAAATTTTTTCATGTCATTTTTTTTTAAGTTTCAAAAAAATTGCGTTTTGTTGGACGTGGTCATGGTTTACTAGAAAAATATTAAGTGTTACATTTTTAATTCAATTGACTTTATTCCAATACCATTTTTTGAAGATATCAAGTTTGGAAAAGATCAATAATATCAGTCTTTTAAGTATTGTCTCTGTCAAAACTTAACTTTTTTTCTCTGCAAAAACCATTTTTTATGAATATACCCTATAGGCATGACACTTATACAAACACTACTTCAAACAAAGACTATCTCAATTATAATGACTTTTGTTGTGCTACAATGCAGACAGTACAAAAAGAAAAACCATTAAAATTAACAAACCTATAACAAGAGAAAAAGTGAAATAACAAAGCATGAGTCAATCAAACTTGAATGAGATACAATACAACAACAACAACAAAAAACTAGCTAAGAAATTAGAATCAAGCCTCTTGCTTTTCACAAGACCGTCTCTGGAGTCAGAGGCTCTACTACAATATCTAACAAAGAAATTGATTAATTCAAAGAAATAAATTCCATTGAAAATGGTTTTTTTATACATACAGTATATTTCATTCGTTGTATCTTTACCCCAAAACTGATGTTAGATAATTATAAAAAAAAAGATAAAGCCAAATGCTGTTAAGAAAAAAAAAAATTAAACAAAAAAAAACCCCACAACGACGCGCCAAAAAGTTGAAGTGAAAATGAATATCAAGGTTTGTTGTTGTTCTCAGTCTTGTTTTATTTTATTTTTGTTTTTGTAATCTAAGATGAAGAAAAGATTGATGGCTTGATGAGGGGAGTTTTTTTTTTTTTTTTTTTTTAAGTTTAATGAGTCGGTGGTATATTAAATTAGGAAAAAAAAAACAGCAAACAAATATAAACGGTCAAGGTTCTTTTTTTTTATATATGTAGGTACGTAGGTTTTTTTTATAAGTGGGGGAATGTGAATGGCTTACCGATTTGTTAGATGTGATTTTTTTTACTAGGTATAAAAAAAATGGGGGAGAATGTTGTTTCAGAATATGATATTCATATATATTCTATCATATTAAACCATATAATATACTTATTTATGTTTTTAATTTAAATAAATTATTATTTATTTTTAAGTTGTTTTTAAATTTTTAGTTTTTTATTTAATTTAGTGGATATCTATAAAATATCTAAAAATATAAATATAACAGGATGGTATTTAAGATTTTTTAATTATTAAAAATATGCTGTATATAATCTTATTGCATTATTATTAAAATTCAGCATATTGAATATCAGTGTATGTTGCAACTATGAGAATCCAAACGGAATTTTTAGAAAAAAAAAATCAAAAAGAATATTTTCTTACAGGTTACATCCAAATTTAAGAAATTAACTTGCAAGTCGTTTTTTTTTATATGGGTGAATCTGCTTAGAATTTTAAATTTGTTTTTTTTTTTTATAATACAAAAATTTGGAAAATGAATATTTAAAAAAATAAAGGATAAAAACCCTATGTGATTTTAGATTTTAAATATTATATTTTTTTTTTTTAAACAATTTTTACAGATTTTTATAAAAAAAACCTTGTTGTATTTGGAAATAATTTATAGCTCCAAAAAACTAATGGCCTGATGACCATCAAAATTGTAATTTACAGCGTATTTTCAAAAAGCAGCAATCTTTTCGTCTCATCAAAATATCGGTAGGTACTCCTTTACTGTGGCAAAAAAAATATGATAGTCAATATGGCCTCCAAAATTGACCTTAAAATTATTGGCACACTACCAAAATCGTAAAAATATGCCGCTTCGTTCGTACGACAATCCCTTCGTTATCAACAAAATTCACTGCAAAACAAAATTCAGCTAAAAGTTTCAGAAAAGCCTAGAAAAAAAAACTATTGCCGTACTTTTTTTAAATATTATTATTACCTTAATCCCTAAAGCATTTCAACATAAGTATTTGATTATTGGTCGAAAATAAAATAAAAAGGCGTACCGGGATTTAGTTGAGACAAAGCTATTACTTTACTTTTTTTGAAAATCGCCAATTTTTTAAGATCTTGGTAGCGTGCCAAAACTGTGAAGACTTTGAATGTGGATTTTTTCTGACTTTTTTAGCCATAATTATTTTATTACAGTACAAAAAAAAATAGTTTTTCGAGATTTCGAGAAATTGATTTTTGGACAAAATGAAATGCTGAAATAGCCTAGATAAGAAAAATATAAACTGCAATCATAAAACTAACCTATGAATCGGTGATGCTCCTGATGGTATTCTTTGTTGATAGGCCGACATATTTCCTTGCGGCTGTGATGAAGATGGAGCACCTCCTTGCTGATTTTGTTGCTGTGACGATGGTCCGTTATCACTTCCGCCACCACCTCTTTGTCCGGGTGGCGGTGGACCACCGACCTGCACTGAAGACCGAATGGCTGCTTCCATTTCATGCCGACAGCGTAATCATATTATAAAGATACGCAAGTGATAACATTATTTTTTTATTTTTTTTTTATTTTTAATAGATATTTTTTTTTTTTTTTAATTTCAAGCACAAACACAACACACACTTTATTTTTATTTCCTTTATCTGATTTTATTTTGTAATTAATTTAATTAGGCTCTGCTTTTATTAAATTTTTAAGCTTAAATATACAACTTTTCACAGACTTTATTTATATTTGAAATATAGATATATAATTATTTATTTGTTGTTGTATATTCTGGTTAAACAATTCTTATTTTTTTTTTTATTTATTTTTTTGATAGAATAAAAAATTACTTTTAATTTTGACTTAAAAGTAATAGACTATACACAGATATTTATTTTTAATTTAAATATTTTATTTTATATATATTTTTTTTTTGTTGTATTATATAAAAACTGCCCACATATTATTATATATTCGTTAAATTTATTTTTAAATCACTTTTTATTAATGAATATTTTGCGGTTGCAAGGGATGCAGTGAATTTCTTTCTTTTTTTCATTCAGATATTTTTTTGTTGTTGTGTATTAAATTTTTAAATTTTATTCATAATAATATTTACATTTATTTAAAGTAGAGGATATTTTAATTTTTATATATTATTATTTTATTTTTTTTTTTTTATTTTATTTTAGCTTTCGTCGTTTTTAAAATGACAGGATGTTGCTGCGAATATTTGCTCTATCTTAACATGTTGAATTATTATTTTACTAATTTTCATTGCCATTTATTTATTTATATTTTTTTAACTATGGGAAAAATTTATGAAAATAACTTAAAAAAAGTGGAACACAAGTTTCAAGCCAGCTATTTCACATCCTGTAAAAAAGAAATATTTAAGCAAAACAAAAAACCAATTGGTAAAGATAAAAATGATTAAAAATAAATCACGTCGTCTTTTTTTTTGGCGGGTAAAGTTACACACGCGTTATTGAAAACAAAAATCCATATGCAAAAATTCGTGTTTTAATGTATCCCAATTGTTGAGGAATATTGCAATCGTTTGAAGACGAAAAAATATATGTATATAAATATTAAAATTGAGAATGTGATTTAAACAAATGATGTAATTGTGCATGGAAAGTTTGAGTCAGTTATATCTAGTCGCAGTTTTCACCAGGAATTTTTCATAATTTGTACTTTTTGTTTTGTCCAAAGTAAATGTTTCAATATCTATGAATTCCGGGGGCGTTTTGAAGAAACAAAATTGGATATTCATCATTTTGGTTTAATCGTATCTGAAAAGAAAGGAAAAAAAAAATTGATAAGACTATTTTTTTAACATAATTGTAATTTAAATTTTAAGAAAAATGTGACTTTTAATTGATTAAATAAATACAAAATATCTTTTTACTATGTTTTAATTATTTATTATGTTTTATAATTTAACCATTTTTGGGAGAGCCTTTTAAAGTTTTTAACAACAATACATAATAGGGATATAAGTGCAAAAAAAATTGTTCCATACAAAAATGCATTTTTTGCAGCAATTATGTACATTAAAAACAGCATCGATTAAAAATTGTAAATTGCTTAAAAGCATCGATCGTTGATAACAAATATGATTTTTTTTTTTTTTTCAAAAAACCATTCTCGGAACTTGATATTACGATTTTTATTATACATAACTATAAAATTCTTTTTCAGACAAAACTATTTTCAGCAAATTTTTTTTTTTAATTTTATAATAAGGATGATAACCAGAGTTACATAATTACAAATTTTTATTTGATAGGTATATCTACTCAAAAATCTTTTAAAAAAAGAACTCATTACCTACTCATTTTTGAAAATTTTAATTTTCAAGTAATTTTAAACAATTTTCTAAAAGAATCAAGGAAACAGCTGATTTGAACTACCAACTATTATTCTAAATATTGAGTAGCGTACCTATAATACAAAAAAATTATTTACAGAACTGTCTTTCCATTTTAATGTTGTTCATTTCCCTCTTCCCCCGCCCTAATTTTTCAAATCGATTTATTTTAATCCCAATAGATGACAGAGTATGGTGGTGGTGCAATGGTTAGTGCGATGGACTATTACGCCAGCGGGGTTTGTTCGAATTCCAGTCTCCACCACCTGATACTGCGAGAAATTGTGTATAATTGTAATGAAAAAGTGCATCTCTGTTTAGTCGTTCGAATGGTTGAAAGTTTTAAGTCACTTCATAGGATATCCTTCCTCAAACTCATTATAGTACCTACAGATGATAGGGAAAAGTGTAAGAATAAAAAAATATTCATGTCAACATTTTGAACATTTTATGTCAAAGTTTTGGTGCATTAAAAAATGTAATTAAAGCACTAAAATTCATATGCAATGTTGTAAGGATCACAATAAATTAATAATTTTAAGGCCCTTTAAATTATTAGGTACCCCGAAAATATTTAGCTCACAAATTTTAACATCTTACTCTCTTACCCTCGCACTTTTTCTTGAATTCTGGCTTTTGAAAAAGATGTTATTTATAACTGAAATATTTTTTAGATTTTGATTCAAGTATTTTTTTATAATTGCCCCTCCGTATTTCTTACCGTCTAAGTTACGTACTCTTGAAAAAATTTTGCATAGATCTATTTGCTAGGTAGCAAGCAAACCACAAAATTTTGAAACTTTTGCAAATATTTTATTTATTAACCTATTGGTGGTAACATTTGAACGAAGGATAAAATAAGCTACCCTAACTTATTCTATACTGGTATTCAAAATTAAGGAAAAATTTAACAAAAGGCGTGTTTATTCTACAACTCAGTAGCTACTCATATTTTTATTTTATTCGAAAAACAATAAAAACAAATACTTACTTGTGTAATTTTTATTATTGTTTTGCGAATAAAATGAAAAATGAGTAGCTACTGAGTAATAGAAAAAATACGCCTAAAATAAAAAAAAAAGTTGTTTCGTGCTAGCTAGTAATATTTTTTTTTAAATTCTAATCTCCAGTCGATACATAACACATTAAGACTAAAATATTAAAACATAATACTTCCCATTAATCCCTACAAAGTTCAAAATAATACACTATACAATATTATACAACAATAAGTACCTAATATATTTCAGATATAACACAAATCAGAAAGCACAACCTTTAACATTGATGATCTATAAGAAATAAATAAAATCGTGCGTGAATATGCGCACCAAAGGTCAAATAAAACTTTCTCCTTTTCGCATCGCAACGTGCATTTACCCTATAATAATAATAAGAACCTAATGCATACCACGTGATAAACAAATACCTGAAAGCTTCATTCAAATACACGATAAACGACCAGCAACGATTAGATCAAGTCACGATACAAATAAATAAAATAACAAAAAAAAAATTTGTTAATAATCAAAATAAATATTAACCAACACACACATACATAAATAATGATATTTTTTTGTACTATTTATTGTTGTCTGTGCGAAGTGTCGTATTTATTTTAAAATAAACAACAACAATTCAATAAAACAACTTTACAATAAAAGTAGGACTTGAAACTTAACACAGCAACGACAAACAAAACAACAACAAAAAAATCACTTGACAACAAAAGAACAAAAAAAAATAATATAATATAATTAATAAATGAAAAAAAAAAACAATTAAACTTTAAGTAAAAAAAAATAAATAAAATTTCATTTCCGCTGCTAGTCACGGCTTGTTACGATGTTTTTCAAGTACCAGACAGCAACCTACCTCTTCTACCTCTAGAAACGACAAGCGCGTGATGTAAAAATAAATAATATTATCGTTGGACTGTTATTATTTTTATTATTATTATTGGAAGAATGATTTTTTTTTTTTTTTGATAAGTTTATTTAATGTAACGATCTCGCGCGCATTTTTTTTTTTTTTTTTTTTTCTTAATGTGTTATGTATTAAATTGCTGTGGACTATGGAAACAACTTGTAGGTCAATGAGCTGTGCTCTCGCTCTGGGTCTGAAGTGCCGATGCCGGTTGACATGAATCGATTTAAAGATATTGTATGTATGTGATTATGTACATATTTATGCTTTATTAGGAGGTATATTTTATCTTTAGATAAAATTGATTATAATTCATTGTAATCAATTTTATTTTTTTTTTTACTTTTTAATGATATAAAAAGGCTTACTTTTATAAATGATTAAAAAAGTAAAATTATTACATATTGAAAGTTTTGATAAAAGAAATACAACTTAAATTGAGAACCTTACAGCAAAAGTGGGACAGGTCCATATTTTTTATTTAGGCAGATCCAAACTTGAAAAAAACTACAAATTTCTGTGAACCTAAAGTTTGATTTAAAAATTGTGGAAATACGAAAATTGCTCTCCTTTTTATACAAGGTCCTCAATTAGGACCCGATTGAAAGCTCTGAGCGGGTAGTTATGAACAGAACGATTCAAGTAACATTTGAAAAAAACAACGACATCAAAATTTATGGGTCAATAGCTTTTCGAATAGCTTTTCAATAAACACGTTTATGAAATACGAGTTCAAAATATGAGATCTTCTTTTATTCAAGAGTAACATGAATTCTATTCTTTACAATCTGTGCAGTCAAAAACATACATTTTCCCCAGAAGAATCTCGCATAGAACTAAAAATGGTACATTTGGTTCATCATTAACCCTCTGTCGGCACACCGCACCGGTGCGAATTTGGCACGACAAAAATGAAAAAATTACAATTTTTCAAAAAAGTGGGTGCAAAAAAATCTCTTTATAATAGTGTTAATACATTTTTTTTAATTGTGAAAACAATATTCGAATTCCTTGAAAAATTCTACATCAATTTCATATAAGTTTTCTCTATAAAATAAGAGACATAAAAAAGTTCTAGCGACATAAAAAAGTAGAAGCCAAATTCGCACCCGTGTGCCTATCACGTCACAAAAAAGAGGTGTGCCTACAGAGGGTTAAGAATGAAATATCAAAAGTCCTTAAAAATCTCTCGTGTGCAAACAATTTTGTTCAACGTTAAATATTGAAAATACCGGTCGGACTCGGCCGGACTCCAATCCAAAGGGAAAAAGTAGAGTAAGGCCTCGACTGAGGTGGCGCAACCAAGAGTGGAAGGGGACCTTAATCAACTTGGCCGAAACTGGAAGCAGAGAGCTAAGGATAGAGCTGGCTGGAAAAGCTATGTAGTCTTACAGAGCTGGTCACCCTTACCAAACGATAACCTAACCAACTTAAGGCCTAACAGATTAAATGGAGTTTTGCAAAATTCCTACAAACAATTTTTAAAACATTGTTTGGAAAAATTGATTTACTAAAGCATTTTTTATCTCGTACGCAATTTTGCTAAAAATTAAAATAAAAGTTCGAAGTTTTAATAAAAGTCAATTTTCAGCTGTAAAACAGTACCTACTCTGAAAGAAATTCGAAATTTGAATTTAACAAATATTCGTCCATTTTTTTTTTTTTAATTTTGACTATTTGGCTTACATTAGGTTTAATGTTATACTTGAAGTAGCTAATGAAAGGTCAAAAAAGTCAAAATAAAAAAAAAAAAAAAAACTAGACGAACAAATGCGTGTTACGATTTTGTTGTAAAGTATGCACTCTTTTGTTGATACTTTCTATTCTATGTCTGCTTTGTATAAATTGGGCTTAGCTACATAAATACACCTCCCAATTATGTCTTTTAAAGCGTTTTAAAAGAAAAATGCTTCAAAACTTCCTGTAATTTATTGTTATTTTGTATGGAAGCATTGAAAACTAATTTGGCACTGGTAAATATAATGATAGACTTAAAATTTGGTATTAAAATTTAAAAAATATTGCAAATCTGGCAACACTCAAAGGTATTAATCAACAGCTCATAAAGAAATAATGGGTATATATTTTCTGGAAGAGCCACTGTTTAAATAGAAATTCTGCTGAAAAAAAAAATTAGCAAAAAATTTAGCTACTTTTTTGCACTTGCTTTTAAGTATGTATATTCTTCTATCAAAGCGTTTTAAAATATCTTAGTGAGACGTGCATGAAATAAAGAATTTCAATTAAGCATTCTACAAGTGGGTATCTACCGTCTTTTTTTTTCATTTTTTGTTTTGTTTAGTTGGAAAGCATTACTAAGGTCGATAAAAAAAAAAGTCCGCACTTAGCGCACACATTTCCATTTTATCCAATTTCAAAGAAGAATGCTTAAACAGTGCTGTCTACAGAGCTACCTACTTTATGGTCACATTTTGATACTTTTCTGCGTTTAGGTGCTTTTAAATATTTTTCGTTTTTATTAATTAATTGTACCTACATATTATTTATTAATGATAGAAATAGAAGCAAAAATGGAAACAAGTTGATGTCACTTTTAATAGCAGCATAATCGTATTATCTACCTGAAAACATAACCTTTTACCCTACAAAAAAAAAGTTCTTTCTTTTCAAAACGACAGCACTGTTATTGATACGCACAAAACATAGGTGGTCTGCTGCATGCTAAAAACAAATTTTTGTTTAACCACCTTGAGAATAATTAATCGAAATTAATTTGTAAGCGCGAGCTCTAGCTGCTGCTCTCTCTTACCACCAACCACCACCTTACCATACTGCTGTTGACGGTACTTATTTTTAAAATAAACAAACTTAGCTTTCTGTTAAAAATATGTGTATAAACAATATCCATTGTATAAGGTGAACACAAAGAGGCATAATATTCATATATTTTTTTTCGTATACAAAGGTACATACAAATTTTATTACTTTTTATACTATATACAAAAATGTACATAAATATATCCACACGTACCTACTATATATAAAAAAAATGAGAATATAATTGAACAAACAAAATTATTGAACGGAGTGCCACTATGCCGAACTTGAAAACTCAAGCTAAGGTCAAACAAAAGATAAAAGGTTAATGGAATCGTCAACGCAGAGGTGAGTAACTCGAGTTTTTTTTTTTTGTATTTTATTTTTTTTTTTGCGGTTCAATGTCAGCCAGTGGCTGTTGGAATTTTTAAAAAGTAAGACAACTCATTTAAATAAATTATTATCTACGAAACGATATCTGGAGTGTCAGGTTTTTGGGGATTAAAATATTCTGAATAAACAATATAATATTATTGTGTGTCTTGGTTTAGAGTTTTAGAAATGATTCTGGTTTTGATCAAAATAAATACATACAAACTTTAACAATCGAACTGCTTTATTAATAAAAAAAAAAAAAATATGTTGTTGAGACAAGCAATGTCACATTTTTGAGAACTTTTAAGGTGGCATTAGGTCCGCTTATATTATTGACGTCTTCAACGAGATCTCCATGACCTCATTAAAATAAACACGATTTCTGAAAAAAAAATTTAAATAATTCTAAGAAAAGAAAAACAAATTAAGAACTATGACGATAACGAAGCATTGCAGGGGCTTTCCATCGTAACGTAGATGAATTTTTTGCATGTTTTCTGGTCTTTGCAAAAGATTTTAAGTGCCATTACAGTTTTAACATCGATTTAGACATTTATAGAAATAAATTTAAATAGTTCCTTCTATGTCACCTTTTAGCTCAGAAAAAGACCTGAGGCTGTACCAAAATCTTAGCTTGAGAGCGTATTGATACCACGAGTTCGGAATTGGGTTTTGTAGGCTATAAGCTACTATTTTCTTGCACCGCGGGGTTCTTGCAATGACAATAAAGATATCACGTCTTTTCAAAGTAAGAATACCTAATGAAAGTAAATAATAAACAGGCCTGGTAGTTTTCGAGCAATGAATTTCACAAATAACGCACTTTGGAGATGCTTATAAGTGAAAAACTGCAGAAATCCTTAGTGAAGGTAACTAATTCTAGGGTAACTGAAACCACTAAGGGACCTAGTTCCACAAGGTAGATACTGTTTAGTTAAAAAACTGTTGGCGTTGGCTTTGGAAAAATATTTAATGGCATATGTTTTACACAACAATTATAATAATTTTTGTACAGAAAAAATAGAATTTATTAATTTTTTAAGTGTTTAAATTAAGGAATAAGTATGTAAAAAACTGTAGTACACTCAAGTAGTGCCACCGGCAATTTTTAACCCATAGAGATTAATGTATTTTTAATAATCGACGTTTAAGAAACCAAAAACATCAAAATCGGAATTTTTTGAATTTTTTCAAAAAAAAAAAAGTTACTAAATTGTCAAATAAATTCTTCCAAATTGTTCATATTGTCATTATAAAATAACTGATTTAATATAGCTTTTTATTATAACGTTTGAGCATATAAACATTGTTTTTGGATGAAAAATGATTTAAACCATGCAAAGTGCTGAAAATGATTGAAAAAAAACTTCCGAAAAAGATTCTATTCGAAGTCCACGGTGGGCAGGAAGCATCGATAGGTATGAGAAAAATGTCGACAAAAACTACAAGTTGGGTTGTATTTGTTGATGATTATACGTGCAAAATCCGTTGGAATTGAAATCCTAGCTGCTCCTTTTCAAAAGTTATTCATATTTTTGTATTTCTAATCGGGACAATTGGGAATAAAAATCTTAGGGAGAGTACGATAACTTAGGCGACAAGAATTGATAACGGTATTTTGTAGAAGAGTTTAATACAATAATTTTTTACTACAGGAGGGGGGGTCCATCTCCCCCCGTTTAGGCGGGAGGGGCAATTTTCTAAAATATCATGTTAAATACAAAAAAAAAATTATTAAAAAACAATGGCAACACTTACAGTTATGAATGATACCTTTTTCAAGATACGGAATTGTACACTTGATTCTAATTTTTAAATCAAATTATTGCAATTAATTGTTCTCGAAATAATCAACTTCAAAGTCAAAATTTGGGAAAAAAGTTGACAAAAAAACACATTAAATACTATTTTTACCAAGACTGTAAATTTAAATATGAAATAAATCAAAAAAATAAACTGCCTCAATTAATTTCTTATCAAATACTGAAAACCATATATTTCTGTGCCTTATAATTTACGAGAAAATTGAAAATAAGAAAATTATCTTTTTATCAGATTTTCATTTTCTTAACTATTTTCACCAATATGAACAGCTTTTTAACTTAAAAGTATCATGACTGGCTTGCTTCGCGGGTTTTCAGGAAGTGAGCTCAAGCAGGGGGTTGCAAGGGGGCATACTGCAAGCATTATGTTTATGTAAACACGTTAACAGCTAAAAAATACAAATCTGATAAAAGGTAGTTTTTTAATTTTCAATTTTCTCAAAAACTAGAAGGCATAGAAGCATATAATTTTCAGAATTTGATTATAAATTAATTGAGGCAGTTTATTTCATTGATTTATTTCGTATTTAAATTCGCATTCTTGGTAAAAATAGTATTTAATGTGTTTTTTTTTCAACTTTTTTCCCAAATTTTGACTTTGAAGTTGATTATTTCAAGAAAAATTAATTGCAATAATTTGATTTAAAAATTAGAATCAAGTGTACAATTCTGTATCTTGAAAAAGGTATCATTCATAACTGTAAGTGTTGCCATTGTTTTTTAATAATTTTTTTTTGTATTTAACATGATATTTAAGAAAATTGCCCCTGCCGCCTAAACGGGGGGAGATGGACCCCCCCTTCTGTAGTAAAAAATTATTGTATTAAACTCCTCTACAAAATACCGTTATCAATTCTTGTCGCCTAAGTTATCGTACTCTCCCTAAGATTTTTATTCCCAATTGTCCCGATTAGAAATACAAAAATATGAATAACTTTTGAAAAGGAGCAGCTAGGATTTCAATTCCAACGGATTTTGCACGTATAATCATCAACAAATACAACCCAACTTGTAGTTTTTGTCGACATTTTTCTCATACCTGTCGATGCCTCCTGCCCACCGTGAGTCGTACCGATAACTCGAAAAACTAATAATGCCAATCGATTTCTCATGTCCAAAATAGGGGAAAACAGTCAAAGGTGTAGACGTCTTAAAATTTTTTTTTTTAAACTGGTACGGTGTTATTAGAAATTTTTTTCTTCGTTTTTTAGTAAACTTAAATAAACTTGAAAAGAATCATCGACAAAAAAAATAAAACTCCAGATAAAACAAAAATCAGTGTTGTCCAGTATATCAGTTATGTATACCTAAATTTTTTGAGGAGATGATGTTGGTTCAACACCAAATCAATTCTTTGTTGTTCAAATTAGACAGGCGTACATTATGTCTACCTACTCCAAATCTTTGCTAGCACTTAAAATTTGCTGTTTAGAAGAATCACTCACAAGTTGAATGGTGCTCGTTAATACAATATTCTAAGAAACTGTTCGTTATTCTGCATGAGCAAAGCTTTACAAAAAATATTATCTCAATCTACAGACTTTTTTTATTTTCTTGTTGTTGTTCATTTTTGCTTGTAAATTGGAGAACACACATGACAAGATATTTAACTTCATGGTGAAAATCAGATTGTATTCAGTGCCGCCTTGACTGAATTTGGCGCCTTAAATATTGTTTTTATTCTTCCGGCGCCATTCAATGTTGTCATTTGCAAAAAGTAAAATTTAATTTAATGTTTGCAATAAATCAGGCGTTTACATTAATAAAATTCAGTTTAATTTCTTAGAATATTTGGAACAAAATCACAAGTTCGGCACGGAGTCGCCCTGCAAGCACCAACCACCAAGGCGATCACTCATTTTAAATGAATGGTTCTTCCGGCTCTGGTCGTACTACAAACTGTCTGACACAAAAAAAAAATCGCGCCAAAGACCACCTTAATGGGCATTCATTGTCGTTTTATTTATTTATCTATTTTTTTTTTTATATTATTTTTCGTTTCGTGTTTCTACATAACAGAGTTGAATTGATAAAAAATAAATAGAAAAAAGTTAAGCCACATGATGACTAAGTGCAATTCGAATTCTTTTTTTCCAGTTTTTTTGCAAACATTAGATACAGATGTATTTTGTGTATTTTTTGTTTGTTATTTCTCTTATGTTTAAATACGTTAAGTAAATGAACACTCTGCGTCACTCAAAAACGTTGACTTTTTTTATATGTATATGCCTTATCGTTTTTATTGGAGTTACTTTTTCTTAGAACTTTCATTAACCCTTATCCGGCCAAATATGTTTTTCTTGTTATATCTTTCCAGGAAATAAACCTTATTTTTATCAATGGGAATTTTTATATAGAAAATATATAAGTTTGTTTTGAAAAAGCTTTAAAAAGTATATTTAACTTTAATTCCAATCAAGTGATTCAGAGTGTTTTTGTATGTGAGTGTTAGGTATTAACTTTGCAATGCACATCTCAATTGACGCCTTCTACAAAGTAATTTATCCATTTTACTTTCCTCATTATTTTTTTTTTGTTTGGAAGTTGTTGTTTATTTTCAAGTCTTGAACTAACCCGTTGTTTGCAATTTATTTCTTGAAAGTATTAATTCTTTCTGTTATTTTTTTTTTGTTCGCTGTTATTGTTGTTAGTGTTGGTGTTGTTTCTTTTTTAACTTATTACACTTGGTTGATTGATTGTTGCTGGATGATGAATTGAAGCGGTGTGGGATTTTGTGTTGGCAAACTTAAACTGACGTCATGGCAAGTCAATTAGTGCAGATGTTGAATTAAAAATGTTAAATGAGATAAAAAAAAAAGAAAATTGAAACACACACTCGTTATAAGAAAAAAAAATAATTATAATGAAAAACATTTTACTTAACATTGTGTTAAAGATGTTTTAATTTTTTTTTTGTCATTAATTTAATTTTAAACTTAAGTTTTCTGAATGCAATGATGCTGTTTATATTCAAGGTTATGTTCTTTTTGCAATTTAATAAAAAGAATGGTGTCAACCCCATGTGAAGAAGATTCCACACGGAAACAATGTATTTATTTCGACATTAAATAATAGCGAATTCTGAGCAAAAGATTTTTCAAGTTTGAAGAACTTTATTTATTGTCCATTTTTATTGTTGCTTTTTGTGAAATGTGAACAAAAAATCTGGACATCAATTTTAAGATAAAAATATTTTGTTGAAAAAAGATGTTGTCCTTATCCAAATTCAAAAAATTGTATTGT
Source organism: Episyrphus balteatus (assembly GCF_945859705.1). NCBI lineage: Eukaryota > Metazoa > Arthropoda > Insecta > Diptera > Syrphidae > Episyrphus > Episyrphus balteatus. The sequence continues at coordinate 81,389,338 of NC_079135.1, read as the reverse complement.
TTGTTAAAAAAAAAACGTAAAAGGTAAATTGTTCAATTTGTTTGCCTTTAGTCTTGAATCTATATTCGAAAACGTTCTTTAAAAAAAATTGTATTTTAAGTAAAAACTTAAAGAAAATTTTGCCATACCCTGAAATATCGATTTTGTATACATTAAAAAAAATTGAATTAAACTAGCTTTAAGTTTTAAAAAAGACTTTCCGTGACTTCCCCGTCTTAAATTAATAAAACGTTAGAAGGGCTTACGTTGCACGTTAAAGCCACGTGCAGGAAATTCACAGATCCCTCTGCTAAAATCACGGGTTTCCCAGGTATTACAGATCGCTCCATTAAAATCAAGTATTTCCATAGGTTTGTTCGTTGTGAGCTCTAGGGCACTCTGGGTCGCTCCGAATTCGACGTCAAGCGTTTTTTGTAGCTACTTTTTCAACCAGAGTTATTTTCTCTAAGTTCGCTGTTCGCTCTGAACGCACCCTGAACATCTCTGGGTATTTTGTCAGAGCGCGGAATTCAGAGTTATCAAAATCAAATCAGCTGTTGTCATTTAAGAAAAAAAATTATTTAGAGTGCGAAAAGTGATTTATCGTTTGTGGATACAAAATTTGTGTGGTAAATATGAGATTTTTCACGAAATTCATGAAATAAGAAACTAAATTGAGAAAAAAATGTCAAAACAGAAATCAGCTGATGAAACTAAAGCTCTGGGGTGTTGGATGTAAAATAAAACCCGAGAAACTCTGATTTTTATGACAATTGATTGACATGACTCAGAGTGCCCTGGAGCGGGAAAACAACGAACAGACCTCAAGATTATTTCACTGACATAGTCAAATATTCTCATTCATTTTTACCTGCACTTTCTTTTCTCAGATGACTCTTAAAAACATTTTGAAAATTTTTGATTATTCCTTAGAATTGAAAAATCATATTTTAATTTGTAAGATTCATGAAGCCAGAACTACAACCTCAAAATTTTGTAATTTTCGTTTACCCACCCTTCAAAATAATATAAGAGCAAATTATTTTTTTAAGAAGTCTGAACAAATCGTCTAAAACGCTTAAATTTAGAGATAAACGTTTGCAATAGCTTTTTTGCCTCTAGTTCTTGGTACACATCTAAAATCATCGTTTCGGAAATACACATTCAAAACCCAAAATACGCACTTAAAATTTCAAAAATCCTCAAAATCTGCAAAAATAATTTTTTTAAATTTCAGAATTCAAAAAAGTTCAAACTGTTTTTTTTTTTTTTTAAGATTTTATAAAGAAAAGGTCTTTAATAAAAATGTAGCTACATATTTGAAACTTTTTTTAAATATTTTCTAATATTTTCTGAGGAGGGTGAACAAACGATTGCAATTTAATTTTTTTTTATAATTTTTGGAGATTTTGAATTATTCAGAGCAAATTTTGGTTTTTGAATATTTCCTAAATGCAAGGCGCACTCGAAAACTCCAGTTTCAATATATTATTATTGTTATAATACTTTTTATATCTTTGCTCTTTCTTAAGAGTTCACCTACATTTTCAATCCTGTAGTACATTATGTACCTTCAAAAAAAGTACTATTGACCAAAATTAAGTATATAGACAGTATAATATATTCCAGTAAACACCCTCTCAGCTTCCTGTAAAAAAAAAAAATTAAAGGTTGAAGAAAATTCAAAATAGGTATAATAACCCATCATTTGTATAAGACTATTTCGACCGACACTGTCATGCCAATCATTCAATTTAACATTTTGTGGGCAATAAAAAATGCAAGGAATACAAAATTCGATACAAACAAAAAATGATCAACCTACCTACACTATCAACCCACCTAAATGAAGGCAAAAGAAAAACGTGAAATAAATAAAAAAAAAAAGAAAAATACAAAAAAAAAAAAAAAACACGAGACGAAAAAGAAAATCCCATAGCTCAGCAGTTTCATTGCACACAGATACACAACACACACTGCTGAAAAAAGCTCAACAAAATGGCTGCCGTCGTCGTCGTAGTCGTCGGGGCATGGCATGACATGAAATAATAATAATGAAAAAAAAAAATAAATAAAGGAAAAAAAAAACAAAGTTTAACATTAAAGAAAACGTGAACGGGAAATTATAGCAATAGATGCCAGAACATGGTACGGCACGTTGTCATGTGAAAGTGTGCAAATGTTTTTGCAAGTTGTGCGGGGCCAAGGCGCTCGGTGTGAATGACTGACATGTCTCTTTTTTTTTTTCTTTAATTTTCAAATGACAGTGACGGTTGAAAATTTAATGACAAAATAAAAGCCTTCATTATTGTTGAATAAAAATGTTTTATGAACGAAATTCAATGAGACACCAGGATAGGTAGTGATCTGATAAGATAAAGTTGTATGTATGTGTATGCAGACAGGCATGGATTATGATATGGTTGTCAGAAAATCTACTGACCATGCAGCGGTCACTGTCAATCATTGTTAAAATTGAGTTTACTTTTGAATTTCCCGTACCTTGAAAGTTTTAATATTTTCCAATTTCAAGTTGAGTGTTAGGCAACGCCATTTTTGGCTGTTTGATATTCAGACTTATGCTGGACTCGAAATATGAAAGAGCAATAGTAAAGACTCTTAAACCACTATTTTTCGCACGTGCACCTGTTTCACTTTGACCGCAATTTTTTGGAGTAAAGGGCCAGATATAGCCATCATTTAAATGCATCATTGAAATTTTTATTTTCGTTTTCAGTGAAGCAAGAATAAGGGGTAACAAGATGAAGGAAATAAGTTAAAGAATATTTTTACTAAAAAGAAACTTAAATATGACTAAAGCTAGGATTACACGATTAAAGAAATCAGTCAACGCGTTCACTCAGTCATAAAAATGACGTCATTTAACCCTCTGTTGGCACACGGGTGCGAATTTTTCAGGACAAAAATACAAAAATTACGATTTTTCAAAAAAGTGGTCACAAAGAAGTCTCTTTATAGGGGTAAAAATATTTTTTTCGGAAATGTGAATACAATATTCGAATTCCTCGCAAAATTCTACATCAATTTCATATACGATTCTCTATAAAATATTGAGACCGAAAAAAGTTCTAGCGACATGAAAAGTATAAACCGAATTCGCACCCGTGTGCCCATCACGTCACAAAAAAGAGGTGTGCCGTGTGCCTACAGAGGGTTAAATATCTTTCCCAAAAGTGTGTTGAAGTGTGATCGTCCACAAAAAACACTGTAAACGTGTTACCGGGTGCGATGACACTCGCGCTGACACACAATTTTTAGTTTTGATATGTCGGCGCGTTGGCATACTGAAGATAATATTTTTGGTGACGTCAGAGAGTCAACGCTTTGACCGATTTCGTGAACCATGTAATAACTGATAATGTAAGATTTTATTTTGGAAAAGAAGTTAGTTTTGGTTGGTTTTGTTTGGTTATTTTTGTTTTCACATGGGATCTTTTTGAAAGTCAAATGTCTAAATACCAATTTTTAATTTTTTCTTGATCTGTCGCCACAAGAAATATATGAGGAGTTCAGAATAATAATCAAGTCCATTTCCCTATAGGTTGGATGTTTTAAGGTCTTAAAAATGAAGGGTTTTATATCAAATAAAATGAGAGAAAGAAATTCTGGACATATAGATATTGATCTGTGAAACATTTATTTCAAAAAATCCTTTAGTTCCTGAGAAAAAGATTCTCAAAGTTCATATTAATGCGAATTGAATTGACTTTGCTTGACTTAATTGCAATACTTATGATGATACCTACATACTTATTCTTATCCCCACAAAATAACTTAAAATAATTTTTTTTTAATATCAACGAACACATTGAATTACCTTTTGTGTGTAGGTGTATATCAATGTTAATAAATCTATTCTTCTGCTTTGCCTCTGGTTAGACACTAAGAATATGAAGCCTAAAAGCTGATTACTTAAATATTAAAAATTTTGCTTAGTACATAATATGTAATATGTACATATGTATACTAGGGTGGGTCAAAAAAAAATCGAAAATTTTTTTTTGATTTGGTACTCCGAAAAATCGATTGCTAGACATCAAGCTTCTACTAAAAAAAAATCATTTTTTTTTTAAATCGACTTTTTAGCAAATTTCTTTACATATTCTTGTAGGAAATTGAACGCTATACAAAAAAGGCCTTGTACACTTTTTTCGTTTATCTAACCGTTTAATAGATATTTCAGGTCCAAACATCGAGAAAATCCTTCAAAATTCGGTTTTTGTTCTTAATTTTGTAATAAATTGTAAAATTATAATAATCAAACGCGCAAGACATATTAAAAACATTTTTTACTTTTCAAAATTTTCTTATTCACTGAAAATTCATTATTTTCAAATTAGCAAGGTACCTATATTCTTGTAGGGGCTTACACGTTCTATAAAAAATTCCTTGGAATCAAATTCATTGAATAGTTCAATACATGAGTATCTCCAAATGTAATTGCCTTATTAAAGGTTATTAATTTCTAAATTATTAGATACATATTTTTATGTGTACCTACTTACTTAATGGTGACTGACTTTTGGATTTTTTTTTTTTGTTGCTTTATTTTATAGGAATACATTGAATAGGTACTTTCATTGATAAAACTGGCAAACAATTTTCAACTTTTTAAAATTTTCCAGACAGATTTATATCAAATTTTATAGATTTGGATTCAGTAAGCTCAAAAATAATATTGGTTTCTTTCTAGCAGCTCTAGTTTTTGAAATATTTAATTTTTCACATTTCGGGAAATATTCAGACTAATTTTTAAGATTTTCTTATTTTTCCAAAAAAATGTATATTAAACTCAATGTATTTGGGCTAAAAATCACATTCATTTTATTCTAGGGGCTCTATTTTTTGAAATATTTTAGTTTTTCACATTTAACATAATTTCATTAATTTCATACTATTTTTTTTTAGATTTTTTTATTACAAGCGTTTTAAAAGTTTTGTTGGAAAATTTTGTTTTGAATGTAATGTATTTCGGTTCAGTACCTAAGTAAAATAAAAATACAAAAAAATTTTTTTTTATAAAAAAATATTTACCTACCTAACAAAAAAAAAAATTGTATGAATTCCTATGAATTTTTGTATATGAATAATTTAAAAACTAGAGCTGCTAGAAAAAAATTAATGTCGTTTTTGGAATCAGCACCTTAAACTTAGTAAGAAATGATAAACAACGGTCTGGAAAATTTTTGTGTGTTGGGCAGTGTAATCTTTGTATCTACTTAAATAGGTATGACCTAGCTGTATCCGTCAATCCGCGGTTTAAAGTGAATTCTTCAAAATGCGTCTATTTTTTTTAGTGCATTTTTTCATTTTTTTTTCCATTTGTGGTAAATTTTAAGTATGTAGTATAATTATATTTTTGTGTTTTCATATTTGGTAATTTATAGTTTCCCGCGATAAATTCAGTTGTCACAGATTTTTTTAACAAACACACCGAAATAATGACTTGCAACAGAAGATGCACTAATTTCAATGTTAAGTTCTGTCCATTTTCTTACAAATTGGAGCCTAAACAAGTCTGTAAGTTTTATACGTGCTTGAAACACGTAAATGCATTACCTTACCTTACCAACATTGGAAAAGAACGTTTGTAAAAATACTTTTTACCTATAGGTACCTAGTAACCTTCCTACCTACATATACATATTAACTACAGCCATGGACAGAGAAATAGCACACTATTGAGAAAAATCATGCGAATCGAATTTTAGATATTAGGAAGCATTTTTGATAATTTTTTTTTTGTGGTATATTGTCGAAATAAAGTGATGGAGACAAAAATATCTTAAAAATACCGTTATTTTCTATATTTATTTGCACTAGTAATATAATGCTTTTTCTGTCTCTTTCGCTAGTGGACACAGAAATAGCACACATTTGTTTAACCGTTAAGTTTTTATTCCGCGTTCAAAAGTTATAGACGAAAATGCATTCATTTTATTGCTACTATTTAATTAACAAGTATTTTTGAAAAAAAAAAATAGGCAGAAAAAATTATTAAACTGCGAAAAAAGGGAGAATTACTTTTGATCTTCATAGTCAAGGGAAAAATCCTTCTCAATTAGCTTAAACTCTAAATTTTTCGTATAAATGATGGATAAAGCCATTTATTTATTTATTTATTTATTTATTCAAATCTACGATATTTCATCCACAGATTTTGCTTAGATTTAATATAAAATTATAATGTACATTATGTATTATAAGGTAAATTAAACAAAACATAAATAGAATTATGTAATTCAAAAATATTCTTATAAGTGGTTTGGGATCATATTTAAAAGAATGGTTTTAAATTGATATCTAGGCATAAACAAATCAAGATCTTCATAATACATATTAAATAATCTACAACAGTGAGAAATTGGTTCCCGCTGTCCATAATTAGTAGAATGAGGTATTTCAAAAATAAACTGCCTTATCCTTAGTGGTCTAGATGGTGCGTAGATATTTATGAATGAAATTAGATCCTCACAATCTATATCACTACAAAGTATATCACGGACAACACTATACATTCTACGCCGTGACTCAAGAGTTTGTTTTCCGAGTAACAAGCATCTACTTTGATAATTCAAATGAGTTTGTCCAGACAACTGAAATGTTCTCAAAGAATATCTCAAAAAGTTTTTCTGAATTTTTTCAATCCTATCTGATAATTTTTTTGAAGTTGGGTTACAGATAATACAATTATATTCCAAAATTGGACGAACAATAGAACAATATATAGCTTTAAGTGTATATGGATCTTTGAAATCCGACGAATTTCGTTTGAGAAAGCCAAGCATAGAGTTTGCTTTCGACACGATGTAAGTAACATGAGATTCAAAAGTAAGCTTGTCATCGAAAATAACACCCAAGTCTTTTGATTCATTTACCCTGCGTAAGGAACTTCCATTAATATTATAATCTAAAATTATGGGACTAAGTTTCCGAGAAAACGTCATAACTGAACACTTAGAAAAGTTGAGCATTAGATCATTAAGTTTACACCAACGCTCAAACGAATATAAATCTTGCTGAAATTCGAGACAATCATTCAAAGTGTCAATGACTTTAAATAACTTGATATCGTCTGCAAACATTAACATTTCGGATACAGATAACACAGATGGGGCATCATTTATAAAAAGATCGAACAATGGCGGGCCAAGATGACTGCCTTCTGGAACACCTGAGTGCACAATTATAGAATAAGAAACCAAGTCACCTATTTTCACTATCTGCTTCCTACCACTGAGATAAGAGATAAGAGCAAATAGAAATTTAAACTCTGAAATTAAATTGCGTTAACTTCTTCCCCGCAAAACTTCCATACGAGTGGATAGAGCGATCACAAAAAAACGCAAATGTGGGCCTTTTAAGTCATCTCGCACGATTTTGCCCGAAGTAAATATAGAATTCGGTGAAAAAAGTGTCAAGCTGACTTTTAAGAAGGGATACTTAATAATGCTGAGTTGTATAGACAGGTAAGCTAGAAAACTCCAATGATATAAAAATTCACATGAAAGATCACCTAACATTAGCTAAAAAACATCTGAATAAAAACATGCAGTTTTGAATGAGAGTCTTTTGGAGTGATGAAATAAAGGTTAACCGCATTGGAACCGATGACAAAACATTTGTCCATCGCCTAAAATGTTCAAAGGACAAGCCAAAGTATTATCTCAAGACGATGAAACTAAGAGGATAGGATTTGATGGTCTGGGGCGCATTTTCCTGGCATGGTAAGGACCTATTGGTTAGGTGGATGGCAGAATTGATAAATTTTTTTGTCTTAATATTACATTAGAATACCGAGGAACCATATTTCTCGCCAGTTAATTAGATATTCATACATGACGATGACCCAAACAATCAAAAGTGTGCTATTTCTTTGTCCATAGCTGTATGTAGGTATCATTATAATATTTCCTATTTCCAACCAATCTTCTTTCTTTAAAAAGATCAAAATTCCAATTAAAGGGCTGCAGCTGAAACTGAAGCCGCATAGCAGCATCTATACTAACTAAGTAGATGCTTTTCTAGTCAATTCGAAACGAAAATAAGCTACCTATTTCCAAAAATGAGAACAACAGCATTGAATTGAACAATCAATATCTAATCATATTTTATTATTATTATTATTTTTTTTTTTTTTTTGTTATGCCCAACCCTGCAAAACTTTTCCGACCACCAAAACATGTGCATCATTCACAGTCTTCCCTTATTTCACATACAAAAAAAACTAAACTAAACAAAAAAAAAAAAATACCGGCAGATAGTACTTAATGTACATACACACATAATACATTATACACTCAAGTACATACCTAGGTCGAATAAAGTACATAGGCAGAATTAAAAAAAAGCTGCTACACCATGATTCCTACAATTTCTTTTTCTAAAGATTAGAGAGACATGAAATGTGACAACACGCCATTTCGTGCTTTTCCCCGTTTCTTGTGCTCTCCTGCTCCTGGCTAAAGCTGATATAATCAAAAACTGGCAACGTAGCATTCTCCATTCTGTTCGATGAAAACGAATATACACAACACACAGAGTATTAAATAAGAATACACAGAACACAGAGCCAGAGCTGCTGCTGCAGCAACACACCTACCTACAATTTACATACATTTATACATCATATTATAATCGACCGACCGACCGACGACGTACGTAGGTAGATATGTATGTTTGTTTGTATATAGTATACAATATAGGTACGTAGATATATATTTTATAATTCAGCAATCTAGTTATTTTTTTTTTTTTTTTTTTCATTTGATTTGTGTCATGTTCGTATCGCATTAAGTAGACAGAATTTATACAAAAAAAAAAAAAGCAAAATAAAAAAAAAAATGTGGCATGTACCAGCTGAACTCAATCCGTATACACGTTGGTTTATATGAGTTGGTATATGTATATAATGTGACTTTGTGTGTACTCACGGTGAATGGCTGTTTGAACATTGATAATTGATAACAGGATTTATCTTTAATAATAATAAAAAAAAAGTTAAATATAAAATAAATAAATATGTAGGTATATCTATACGAGGAGTAGCCAAGTAGTTATACGTACAGAGAAGAGGGAAGGAATTATGATGAAAATGATAACGGTATTGAATTCAGACAACCTAGGTACCTACTTGTATAGATTTCAACTTAGGTTGGATTAATGCGCAAAATGTAGGTAGGCATAGTTTTTTTTTCAAATTATTTTCAGGAAGCAAAGAAAAGAAGTGAAGATTCTAGGTGGGTATTATAGAAGTGTAAGATAAGTATGTAATAGGCATGTAATACCTGTCCCTATATTTGGAGATGGATCAATATCCATTGAGAAATGTAGCCCATAGCTACCTGCCTACTTAAAAAAAAAATAGCAAAATTGTAAAAAAAAAACACCTGATAAAGGTAGGAATCCGATGACATAGAAAAAGCCCCCGTTAAGGTATTTTAAGTAGCTAACTTTTCAGAGCTCTATCAGAAATATTTTTAACGGCCATATTATTCACTAGTTTAAAAAATACATCTGGATGTAAAGAAATTGAAATGTCAAAAATAAATCCAAATCCATAATAGGTATTCACTATCACACAGAGAGAAAAATACTCATTTTTAACTATTTTCATAGTTAAAATCGGGGTAACTACATATTTTGGATTTGGATTTATTTTTGACATTTGACAATTTTACATCCAGATTTATTTTTTTAAACTAGTGAATAATATGGCCGTAAAAGTTTGACTTTTCAAATTGGTAAAAAGTAAAACATACCTAGTTTTTGTGGAAATTTGTTCTACCTACCTAAAGTACATCTTTCAAATATATACTTCGAATCCACCATGTAGATGAAACGTGCGATATCTAGCTGGACAATGTTTTTAAGGCATACCTAACTATCATTCTGGAACTGAGTGAAAGTCCTATCAAATATATGCTTTATAGTCATTAATTGAATATATTTTTGTAAGGATTTTTACATCGTTGACTGATGACTAAGAGATTTAAATAATCGGGTCACATCGTGAAGTGAACAATAACGGGCCTAAGTGGATTCCTTGTGGAACACCAGAATTTACATAAAATTGTGCTGACAACTCACTGCGGAAGATAACATAACTTCTATTCTCTAAATAAGAAGCGATACATAATCTGCAAATATAAAAATTGCATTAACAAAAACAATGCAAACCGATATTTTTCCATTCAAAAAATATAAGGTAGGTACCTATTGCAAACAAAAATATTCTTTATATATATTTATATTATTAAAAAAAAAATCCATAAAAAAAATGTATTGAATACAAAAAAATGTCTGCATTAAAAAGAAATAAAATGCACGACTGGGTCGCACGAACTTGCTCTTAGAGTTAAAGTTGCTTAAATTTGTAAGACTTTTTATATAGAAATTTGGAAAAAAAATAAAATTCGTTTAAAAAAAAAATTAAATTCGTTTAAAAAAAAATAAAATTCGTTTAAAAAAAAAAATAAAATAAAATCTGAAATGAAATTGCCCTCCAAAACAAGTATGCAGTTTTGATTGATATATTAACATGCATTTTTAGAAAAAAAAAACTTTTCAAAATCGTTAGAGCCGTTTTTTAAAAAAACAAATTTTTTATAAATAATTTTTTGGAAAAAAGTTTTAAAATAAATTTGGTATGCCATTTTGTAGAAATCACTGATCAACATCTAACAACAAGATTTCAAAAAAATTCAATGTCCCGTTTTCAAAAATTTGATTTTTCAAAAAAAAATTCAAATATTTTTTTAAAATCCAAAAATTTTTTTTTTCAAAATTTTATTTTTGGCTTATAATAAAGTTATATAAATGTTTTTTATAAAAAATTTGTTTCGTTGAAATAAAATAAGAAGTTTCGGAGTAAATCGGATTTAAAAAAAACGGTTCTATGGCAGGTACCGTTAATAATGATTTTCAAAAAAAAAATGTTTTCAATAAAACATAGACCTTGTCTTAAAACTTACATTTGAATTTTTTTAACAAAATCGTTGGAGAAGTTTTCGAGCAAATTCATTTTTACTAAAATCGATATATGACGTTTAGGCTGTAGCTTCGTTTACAGACAGACAGACTGACAGACAGACGGACTTCCGGGACCCACCTTTTTTGGCATTCTCTATCATCGTAATATCATGGAAAAATCTCAACTTTTTTTTTTTGTACGATATGGAGAAGTCCAAAAAAGTGAATTTCGTCATGACGTCCGTCCCTTTGTGCTTCGTTACAAAAAGCTGTACATGAATCTGAAGCTTAAACGGGTGTACGGGTTTCTTTGAAATTAGGTATGGATGTTTTTTTTTTTGGTAATTTCCAAGGTTGTTTTTTTTTTAAATATATCGCTTAGAACGTATACCTCCTACCTCCCATACAAAAATTTTCGATTTACTGCAATATTCTCGAAAATGATTTTGATTAAATTTAACAACTGCTGTACATAGTTCTAAATTAACTGCGTTTTTAGTTTTTTCTCAAAAAATACGCATAATGGAAATATGGTATTTACATTTTTTTTAAATCGCTGATGTCGGCTCTTCCCGTGCATCATTAATGAGTTATTGCAATTTTCTCAATAACGGCTCCAACGATTTTGATAAAACTTTGCATACGTAATATTACACAAAAGTGCTTTGAACTGCAAGAGCAAGTACGTGCGATCCAGTCGTGTATTTTATTTATTATATTCTTCGAATTGATTATATTTCTTTCCTTCTGACTATTTGGCCTAATGTATATTAGTTAGCTATTTCAACTATAATATTGAAGCTTATGAAAGGAAATGGTTGAATTTCTTTAAATTGCACCATTTATTCGCTCAGAGTTTTTTTTATTTTTTATGAAAATAGTTAAACGTTTTCAACTTCATCTAGCTCCGTGAAGCGAACTCTAAATGAACGGGACAAATGTTGTTCGACTCTCCACGTTTCTTTATCAACAGTTTTGTTTTGTCAACCCTTAAAAATAGGAAGTAAAAAAAGATGTACAATAGCCAAAACCCTCAAAAATTTAATTTTTTACCCTCAAATTTCAAATTAAGGAGTTTTTTTTTAACGTAATTGAAAATTCTGGATTTACAAAAAAAAAAAAAAAAAAACATTTAAAAATAGTCCATATTTTTTTGAAATTCAATAACATTTTCTAAAAAAAACAATAACCTAAAGCTCATGAAAACAGAATTGGTTATTTTGAAATATCCTTGAAATATCATTTTGGAATCTATGTATATTTTAATGTTTAACCACAAAACGATAAGAGCATAAAATATTAAAATTAAAAATAAGATGTTATGAACAATTAAATTGACCTGTTTTTTTATTTTTAGTTTAATAATTAATTTTTCTGCAACCATTCGTCAAAACAACTTCATTTTATAAGAAGATTTAAGACTAATGATGTCTCCAAAAAATACTGTAACTGTTACTAAACAGCAACTTTTTCCAGTTTTTTTTTTTTGTTTTTGATTTTTTTTATTAATAAAAAATTTTTTTTAGTTTTATTTTTGTTGATTTTTTATTTTATACGAATTTTTAATTAAAAAAAATAATAATTATAAAATCAATAATTTTTTTTTTAATTCTCATAGTAATTTATGTATATCCAAGTTTGAAACAAAAATCTGCTTTCAAGGAAAAAACGGGTTTCAAATAAAACTTTGAAGAAAAAAAGAATTGAAATTTACAAAAACTGAATTTGTAGTAAAATCTGTTTAAAAAAAATTTAAATATTTTTTTTTTAATTTTTGAAAATTTTTTAATTTTTTTTTTTTAATTTATTTTGCACTTGTTTTTATTTTATTTAAATTTTATTTTTTTACCGACTGTATTTTTTTTTTTTGTGTTATGTTTGTTACCTCATAACTTTGGACTGAGTGAACCAAATTTGATAATTCTTTTTGTATTAAAAGCTGGTGCAGTGTGGTTCCATTTCAAATTCGTTCAATTCTGGCTATAGAAACTATGAGAAAAACCATAAACCCCAGTTTTGATCCATTGAAGTCGGTTTTGTTTTTTTTTTTTTTTTTTTTGATAAAAATGATTATTTTAGTTTTTGTAAATAGTAAAACAGTTTTTTGCCATGTTTTTGTTTAAAAAAATATTCGTTATTTTGTTCACGTTCAAAATTTTACATTTAAAGTTTTTTAATTTGTATGTTCGATGTAAAAACTGGAAAAAAATGGAGTTTTGGCAATTTTCTGCCTCCTTATTGCCTTAAACAGTAATTATCGAACTAAAGCCTTTGGGATAAAATTTAAAATGAATATTTTTCTCTTACAAGTGATTTGAAATAATTTTTATTATGAGAAGAAAAGGTTGAAAAAAAAATTGTTAAACATTTTTTTCATGTAAGTAACATAAAAGCACCTTATAATTCATTAAAAATGTATGTTCTAAGATATGAGCAGAGATCTTACCTTAATAATATCCCTGTTCTTTTGGGAGATGGCAAAGTACTACTAGTACTTTAGTAGCGATTTTCAATGAAACTCACTTTCAACGAATTCAATAGAAATCGGATCTACTCGGGAAGAAGACCATGAGTAGATGATAGTACTAGATTAACCAAAACATCTACTATTAGTTGACTACCACCTCCAATGGACCACAACTAATATGTATGTACTTTAGACACATGTTCCTAATTCAGAGATTCTAATTCAATTTAGTTCAACAATTTTTTAAATACTCAACGAACTTGAAAAGAGTGATAGTTTGCTTGATGTACCAACGAATAAATCAGTTATTTAATACTATAATACTCGGCACCAATTGAAAATATTATGGATTTGAAAACATGAAAAGGATCGTTGCATGATTTGAATGTGCACAAAATACAAAAGCTGGTCTATTGGGCCTGTTTTCTGAATTTCCACCAAGTGGGAGTTAATTTTGCTAGCCAACTCACTGCGCTGCGCTTGCACTGCACAGTTTCTGCAACGAGATCATCATCCTCAAGATCCTGCCCTGTATGCATAAAAAAAAATAAATACTAGCAATAGGAAATTAATAAGTATAAACTAGGTTCGATATGCACAAAATGTGGATGAGAAAGTTCATACTTTACAATTTTTCAAGTTAAAGCATTTACTATTTTTTATGCATAATATCCCGTTATAAATATTTCATAAAAATATATCCAAAAACAAGAACTTGAAATGTTGAAAAGGAATCACAATCTATGACAATAGTTATTTTCCAAGAGAAATTAATTTTACTGAGTAATAATGCATTTTTAATGACTAATTTATTCAAATTTTGGTTAAACTAAGTTTTTTTTTTTTGTAAACAAAAGAGTCTATTAAATCTTTATCAAGTTAGACCATGACCGTGATATTTTTATTACAAGAAAACAATGAGGTAGCAGAATTATATTAAATTTACATCATCAAAGAATTGCCCTTCACAAAATTTACAAAAGTCAAAACAAATATTCACATAGCTAATCAAACAAATACCAACAAAATAGAAGACAAAAAAAAAAAAGAAAAACAAATTAACAATCAAACGTGCTTACTACAAAATGATTAATTATACACGAACTTGTATTTTTTTTAAATAACTATTTCCTGACATTCTATGGCCCATTTTTTTTTTTTTTTTTTTCTTTGGTAGGTATTTGCCGATAACCCATGATCACGAAAAGTGTGGAGTTCAAGCGTGATACCATGCAAATGTTTTTGAACATTTATTTTATAATTTTATTTCGTTACGTCATTGAAGTTTTCTTTAATTTGTTATTTCAAGTTAGATGTCTGGGTATACAAGCTAAAAATATCTTTTTCTAAATAAATTTTTGTATCAAACTGATAAGTAAGTAATCTTTTTTAGATAAGAACAAAAACAATAAATTTTCCTAGAAACAACATTAAATATAAAGTGCAATAAATTTAAAAAGGGGTTCTTTGTACTTTTAAGCAAAGGGTGTAGTACATGTTTATTTGTGTTTTATTGACGATAAGTTTATGGCTTTTTAGGTTTGAATAATATTTCCGCGAATTATTACTGTGCCAATGTCCGAGGTAAAGTCAAAATGGAAAATTTTAGAAAAATATCCATCAGGGGGAACATCCTTAGGGATTTGAAGCTTAGAATCAAAGATTCCTTAAGCTTCCTAATACGTAGGTCTAAATAGTATTAGCTTTATCTTTTTTGTTACTTTTTAACCAAAATATTTAAAAATTAGATTTCAAAAAATTATTACAAAAGAAAATTTTTTTTTGTATAATTCAAAAATATAAATAAGTTAAAATAAAATAAATAAAGATGCGAACGTGCACAAAAATTTGCACAAGTACGATAGATAACTTAGGCGACAAAAATGGAGTTTTTTGTAGAGGAATTCAATACAATCATTTTTTACTATGGGAGGGGGGTTTATATCCCCCCGTTTAGGCGGGAGGGTCAATTTTGTTTATGTAAACACGAAAAATATACAAATCTGATAAAAAGGTAGTTTTTTAATTTTCAATTTTCTCAAAAACTAGAAGTCATGGAAGCACATGGTTTTCAGTATTTGATAAGGAATTAATTAAGGCAATTTACTTCGTCGATTAATTTAATATTTAAATTCACAGTCTTGATACAAAAAGTGTTTTTTTTCGAAATTTTTACTTTGAAGTTGACTATGTATTTCGAAAACAAATAAATTGAAATAATTTTATTTAAAAATTGGAAATAAGTGTACAATTCCAGCTTTTGAAAATGGTATCATTCATCATATAGGTCGTTTCAAATCAAAAGTCCTGACTCAGAGTTTATTTTCTCTCTTCCAATAAAATTGAGAACAAATAAACAAAAAACTCAATTTTAATGGCTCATTGCGACAAATCAACTCAAAAATAGCAACAAATCATGCTTGTTTGAATGAAAGAAATGCTCGAGAAAAAAATAAGCAAACGAAAAATCTGAATTTGTTTATTATTGATTTCTATGGTGACGACTCCAAAATAATTGAAAAATAAAAATAAGATATTTACTGCCCAATTATACAAATGAAAAGATGTGAATAGAATTTTAAGTTATGAATTGCTATCATATAAACTGGACATTTCTGGTCCATCTTCACCTAGTCCTATAACAATATCTTTGGCAAAGTTATCCAAACTGCCTTCAAATGATAAAATTAAATAATTGTATGTTTTTTGGTATTGTTAGCGGATATGGAGTGATGCAAGTCCGTGAGACTTGCCTTCGCTTTCTGAGGCTATCCCAGAGAATCTCACAGACGGATCAATTAATTAAAATATTCATATCAAGAACTGTTCTTCATTATTTTATCGTAATTTTAGAAAAAGTTCAGCCGCCTCATAAATGCTTCCTTCCAGTAAGCGAATGAGTTTTTTTTATTTTTGCTCAATTTTCCATGGGACTTTTGATTTGAAACGACCTATAACTGTAAGTGTTGCGTTGTTTTTTAATACCTATCTATTTTTTTTTTTTATTTTTCGTCATATTTTATAAAATTGCCCCTACCCTCCCGTCCCGTCCAAACGGAGAGAGATAAACCACCCCCTGCCATTGTAAAAAATGATTGTATCGTAATCTTGAGATTTATTCTAAGTCTACTTTCGGATTTGGGTTCACCTACCCTAAATCCAAGATTTTCACCTAGTCTCATAGAATAAATCTATGTATGTAGCTAAATCTGGGAATTTAGGGTAGGTGGAAACATATTATTAGGGTGATTCTTATTCCGGACATGCATTTGGATAGCCGCCATTCGGTTGGAAATTTTGAGAAACAAATTCCCTAAATTTTTTAGATTTTTATTTGACTTTCTTCCTCTCCCGGATTCAATTTGAAATTTTCATGTAGAACGTCACACACTGGGGCCTACTATGTGGGAGGGATGCCCAAAAGTCCATTTCTTAAATTATAACTTTTATGTTTTTTTTTTGTTTTATTTCGTGAGTAGGTATATGTTTCTTCCCTATCTATTTCTAAGCTTTATATCATGAATTTAAGCACAACAGCTGAAAAAGTGAGGCATCAAAGTGCAAAGTTTGATACCATTGATTTCATCCAGTTTTAGTGGTTAATCATGGATATAATTTTTTCCTTCGTATTAAGTGAAAATAGAAATAACTAAAAATTATCAGATATGGGCCAAGGTAAGTAAAGTTCACTGAAGTGTTTTTTAGAATTATACCTTTTAAAATATCAGAGATATTTGAGGCTAAAGTCGGAGGTCTTTTTTCGAGAAATTTTCAATTTTCATGGAAATGCGCAGGAGGCTTTTACTTTTGAGTTCAGTTTTATGTTAAGAGTACCCCTATGCATTATAAACAGGCAATAGTTTTAAAAGAACTTTTTTCTTCCAATAAGTGTAAGTAAAACGATAATGAATGAATATATGTGGGGGGAAGTTGCACTGCGACCTTTAAGGTATATTGTGCCTCAAAACGATAGGGAACCCCTGAAGCCTGATCTCCTGAGAAAAATTGATTTTTTGTTGAGACGTTAAAATCAAAATCGTTCGAGCCGTTTTATAGAAAAGTGAGCTTTTTTATTTTTTCCGTAACCTACCGTTATTCTTAATCTTGGTCCTAAACAGGACACATATATTTATAATTTTTCTATTACCTACATACCTAAAAACCGCATGTCCGTCCAACCTTCTTTAAAATTGTTTATTTTATTTTTATTTATTTTATTTATCAGAATTGTTCTACTACCCCAAATTTAAAGTAATATTAGGAGATTAAAACAAAAAAAAAAGCTTCTATACCATAGACTTCAGAAATTTCAAACTCGTTCCGTGAAGCCTAAAACCACAACCCTAAAATTTTTGAACCAAACTTGTCGACCTAAAATTTTTTTGAAGGCTGGACAAACAAAAATTTTGGGTGGACAAAAAAGGAAAAAAAAAAGACAAATTTGGTTCAAAAATGTTTAGGTTGTAGTTCTGGCTTCACGGAGCTCACTGGGAGATCATCAAAATTATGGAGAACTTCGTATTATCGTAGAAATTACAATTTGGCACAATGATTGTGTTTGATTGTTTACTTGGCATTTTTTTAAAATTTAATTGGTAATTGATACAAATTTAAATTTAAACTTTTAGAACTTTGAAACACTTTTAAAATTAGAAAACCATAACTAATTGTGTATTAGGTATTTTGCATTAAAAAAAATAGTTACCTATTTGTGTTTAAAAAAATGTAGAAACCTATTTTAAATAAAACTTTTTTGCATTAAAAAGAATTTTATTGCAAAAGAATATGATAGTAAGGTACCTAGGTAGGGTACTTATAATAAATGTGTGCATTAACTTTTTTTTTTCGTCTAATTTCATTCAATTTTGACTAATTTACTCTACATTTCAACTTAAAATAGTAGGTATTAAAGCTAATATAAGGCCAAATTCTAAAAAAATTCGAAATTTTATTCTCAATGCATTTTTTTTAATGCAAAATCCTATTTTTCATGCAGTAAGGTATGTACCTATTTTATTTTGCAATATGGACAAAGCTTTTTTTTTGTAAAATTTTTAAGCAAATGAATTAAAATAAAAATTTATAACTGCTAGTGTAACACTAAAAAAAAAGGCATACTATTTTTCGGATCAAAGTTCCAAAACAAGTTTTGGTTTTCAGATATGACATCACAGTGAACCAGGCTCGTAGCCAGAGTTGAATTTAAGGTAGGGCAACAGTCTTATCAGGTAGGTCATTAGTAGATAATCGTTTAATATTTTTTTTTTTCTCAGTTAGTTCTCAACCTATTTTCATAAAAAGTACCTCGTTGAATTTAAAAATAATTATAGTGTGTATAAATTATATGATATAAAAATTAAAAAATACATTTTTTTTAATAGTGTATATAACTTTAATCGATAAAAAAGTTGAAAAAATGTAGTTAAAAACAGTATTCCTTAATATCTTTTTCTATACTCAATTCAGTTGAAAATTGACACTACTAGGATTTTAGCAATTGCTTTACGAAGGTCGAACAAAATTTATTTTTTTACACAGTGCCTAATTTAGTTTCATTTTTTTTTTTTCTTGAAATCCAAATAAAGCACAATATATGGCCAATTTAAACCCTTTTTAGTAAAAATCTGCGGAATTTTTAGACCTTAAAAATCAATTAAAAATTAGCATTTTTCCAATATAAAAGAATGCTTTGTTATTGGGAAAGTTAACATCATTAAACTTTTATTATTTTTTATCTGAGACTTTTGTGCTGAACTCGAATCCGAAGTCAAAATATTTACCTAGTCACTTTTTTCTTTTTTGAAATATTAACTCTGCGTTGGGATAATGCAAAAAAGGCGTTTTTACTGTTTTTGAGGTTATGTTTTAAAGTACCAGTTTAAAAAAAAAAAAATGTCTTCTGACAAAAACTGTTCAAATCTTTCCAAAATTTTTTTTTATTGTCTGAGATATCTTCAGTTATTAGATGTATTATAATTAGATGTATTTAATTTAATAAGTAAGGCATTTTTAAAAGAGGGGCATTTTTGAAGGTCGAACATTTTCACAAATATGACATTTTGAAGGTAGTGCAATTTTGAGGCAGGGAACTTTTAAAGCAAGATCAATTTTGAAGGAACGGCATTTTTATAAGTTGGGCATTTTTAAAGCTAGAGCTTTTTTGAAGAAAGAACATTTTCTTAAGTGCAGCCTTATTGAAGTTAGGGCATTTAAGAGCTAAAGCGTTTTTTGTAAGAAGGACATTTTCATAGTTCGGGCATGTTTTAAGGTAGGGCATTTTTAAGGAAGGAAATTTTTAAAGTTAGATCATTTTTGAGGGTACTGCATTTTTGATGGTAGGGTATTTTTGGATATATAGTATTTTTCAAGGTAGGGCATTTTTAAGGTGGGTCATTTAAAATTTAAGGTAGAGCATTGCCCCTCAATGCCCCCCTGGCTATCTACGGCCCTGCAGTGAACAGGCATATGCATTCAGCTAAAAAAAAAAATTACAACTTTTTTTTAAAGATTTTTGATAGTTAGGTAGGTAATTATCCTTGTCTAAAAAAAAAGGAATTTTCAAAAAAAAAAATCTCCAAATCCATCGTATGAGACATCAAAAGAAAGCTCTCTTTAGGCTCTATTCTGGCAATCGAAATATTTTTTTTTTTTCTTGATTCATTCGAAAGCAGAAATATCTAAGTTCCCACTACAGGAGATGCAAATTGATTTTTTTTTTCGAGTTCTAGGTACATACATAGGTATGCTTTTGCTGAAGAAAGTGTTCAAATTCAAGTCTAATTTATTTTCTTTTTGCCTCCAACTCACTTAAACATAAATTTAATATTTAATAAAATAATTTTTAGTTGTAAAACTATTTTTTTTTTTTTGAACAATTCTTGTCAATTTTCTGGTCAAGTTCCATTTCCATGCACATTAAAAGACCTCTTTTTATCTCAAAATTGGAACTTGATTGCAGGAAAGGGTAGGCTATTATAAATTTTCTCAAATTTTCACAAAACTTTCTCTAATAGGCACTTAGCTATGTATCGATTTCTTGTTTCACGATAAATGAACATTTAAAAAAAAAAGCACAAGTTTTCATAAATCACTTCCACTTCTTTTTTTTTCAAAAATAGGTAAATCACATTTGACACTTCTTATGAAAACTTAAAAAAAAAAAAAAAAACAAGGGTAGATATGGATCCCGTTAGGATTTTAGAAAAAAAATAAAGCATTTGCCAGTTTTTGAAAAAGTCAAAAAGTGGAAATATTTTTTTCTCGCTAGGACAATTTGTTTGTAAAAAAGAGTAGGGATACAAATTTTTTAGACCAAAAATTGAGCTTTCTGAATCATTTTTGTAATATTTCAATTTCGGGAATTAATCACAAAATCAGTTTGAAAATGTTCACTTTTGTACTTTATCACTTTTTAGGTCAATATAGTTTAGCCTTTACGCTGATACTTTTTAATTGTAAGCCTTCCAAAAAATAATCATAATTAGTTGACTATCTCAATTACTAACATCGTAGTATAGAAAAATGCACTTGAAAAAAGATTAAATTAAGTAAGTACCTACGCATTACACAATTAAATTCACTATTCCACACCATTGCCTTTATTTTAAAGAAAAAAATCTTGCTATAAAAGCATTTTATCGATACAAGAAAAAAAAAAACAATATTCCAAATGCTTTAATTCCCTTATTGTCATGGGTTAAGGATTCACAGTTTCACGTAAATAAATAAAATGACCCATAAAAAGAAAAAAAAAATGTAACTAAATCAAAAACTCCTATAAAATGACGTGTACAAAATTCAACCAAATGAAAAGAGTCCAATCCAATAAAACTAAGAAAAAAATGCTAAATAAATCTCTCCTCTATAATTTCCATAAATTCAAATCCTACATTTATACAAATTCAAACAATAAAGTTTGAAAAATTAATTATAAATTTTCATCCAAAAAAAAAAATCAATAATTTCACAAGTCACTGTCGTCGTATGTTTTCGTTTATAATAAAGCACACCCCAATGAAAATCGATATTGCCCCAACCCTTATGTAACATACAAGTTCGACCCACCACTTGGACACAATATATCACAAAAAAAAAAAAAAAAAAAAAAAAAACAACACCCAAAAAAAGAAATTCAATATAAAAGTCACACCTATTTAATTTTTATCCTAATTTATTTATTAACCAAAGTTTAAAAAAGAAACTTTTTTATTTTACTTACCAATTAAATAGAAAAAAATATATTCCAAATTCTGGTATCCAATTTGTTGTTGTTGGTTTTGAAATTTTTGTTTTATAAAGTTTTTCATTTATTCGACGTAGAAGCAAAATACAAAAAAAAAATTTACACCCGAAAAAAGAATCGTGACCTCACCCAAATCAAATAGATGTTAACTTTTTTTTTAATTTAAATTCTTAATTTTTTATTTTAACACAATAAAGATGTTTTGAAAAAAAAAATAAAAGAAAAACTTAACTTCAATTTGTATTGATTAGAAATTTAGTCTCTTTTTCCTCGAAAGGCTCTTTGATCTAAAGAAAGGGAAGAGAATTGCACTTTTTTATGTAATTTAAGGTGAGGTCGCACTCAAAAGGAAAAAAAAAAACAAAATATCGATTTTTATATCAAAATTTACGACTTGAATAAGAAAACCACGATTTTCTTACAATTTATTAGAACCAGAATTATTTTTTCAAGCAAAACTTTCGAACAAAAAAACCCTCCCCAAAAACACTTGATTTTCAAAACGAAAGAAAATTAAGAAAAAAATCGATTTTTTCTGCTTAGAAGAAACAACAACAAAAAAAATCCAGAAACGAAAGAAAATTCCTCAACTGCTTTTTTTTTTGCTCACAAAAAAAAACTTTTGTAAAAATTAAAGAAACTAGATTTGTTGCAAAAAATTGAAAGCACTACAATCTTTTAACAAACAAAAAAAAAAAAAACGCACTTTTCTTGGTTTTTTTTTTTTATTCTTTCTTTTTTCCACACAAAACACATTGCAAATGATGAAAAAGCCCGATTTTTCCATGCACATACATCTTCGAATATACACCACACACTTTCAACACGACGAGAAACACCCTTTTTTTCTAACTTTAACCATCTTTCTGCGTTTTATCTTCCCATTTGCAGGGATTTAACTCTTTATCCTCTTTAAAAAATGCTCTTAGAACATAAAAAAAATTTAAAGCAATTAATTAAGTTTAAGAGGATATTTGTATAAAAAAAATTAACTACGATTTTAGAAAAGAATCACAGAAATGGTTTTGGGGACATAAAAATATATAATTCCTCATCGAGAGAAAACGAAGGACACACAGAAAGTATACGAGACGATAATAATTAAGCAGTAGCAAGAAAAAAAAAAGAGTAATTTTTTTTTTTTGTAGAGAACAATGATTTTTGATCAATTTTCATCTCATTTAATTGGGATAATTAGTGAATTTTTGCATTGGATTATCGACGTATATTTATTGCATAAATTAAGTTACCTTTTTGCAATAAATTTAAACATTTAAACGCAAAAAATTGAATTTTTTTCACCCGGATTACAAAACGCACGGCCGAAGAGAATCTATATCTTGCTAAAAATTTATTTTAACGAAAAATTCACCATAGATGGAGTACGTGTATATGGTATTGGTTGCCCTGGTGCTGACGTCTTTGGTGGTTTTTTTTTTTTTTCAACGACACGACGACGACGACAATACGCGGCTACACAACACATACAACTAAAGCAGAGAGTGAATATACACCATACACTTAGCCCAGCATAATCAGATATATACGAGAAAAGTGGTGTATATTTCTTCAGAGTAGTGTGTAATTTATGTTGGTGTGTGTTTGGATTCTTCTTCTTCATGCTGAGAAATATGAAGAAATTCACCACGATGTGTTGTCAGTTTTCATATTTTTTTTTTCTATTCTTTTTTTTTTTATTTGTGATGTGTGTCGTCTGGTTTGTTTTGGGGAATTAAATATTCTACTTGATCAATTTATTATTGACCATTATAAATGATAATTTTTCAGTCAAGACATGACATGTGTAAAATTTGCATTTGACGTTTTATATTTGATATTTTGTGTTATCAACATCACATGACGTTGTTGAAATGGAGAGAGGAATAAAAATGATTTTTTTCTAGACAAATATGGCAACATTGCTATTGACAATTTTATGTTGGTGTAGCTCTCATGCAGGGAGGGGAAATTTTATACGATGGACGAGTTGAGAACAAAAATAACCCGTATATCCCGTTTAGTGTGGTAAAAAAGCAAAAAATTCCTTCTACACCATCATCATACATACACACATACTAACACAATTACCCTAGAATTTAAATCCAGAAAAGAAAGAAATGTGGTGAAAGAACAAAGAACTGGCAAAACTAGAAGCAATAGCAAGAAAATTATCAACATGCACGAAATTGACAGGAGATGGACAGGGAAGGAAAGAATAGAATAAATAATAAAAAAAAAAACTTGCAAAATATAATTTTTTTTTCCTTTGAAAAAATCTGAATTTGCCTATAAATTTTCATTGGTGTGTACCTAAAAAACAATGTTACCAACATACATGATTTGTTATTTATAAATGACCCAACAAAGTTCATTTATATTTTTATTTTGGCGAACACAAAAAATTTAAGACGAAAGAGAAGAAACAGCAGCAACATGAGGCGGACAGATGGAATCGGTTAAAATAAAGTATTCGACATAAAAAACGAAAAAAAAAATTGGAATTAAGTTTGGATGAGTGAGATGGACTTATCAAAATAGAATAATAAAAAGAGAAAGGAATATAAAAATGGCGCATAATGAAACTTTATTTTCTTTGGTTATTTTTTTTTTTTTTTTTTGCTGGACGGGTAAACGGGCGGCGGCGGTCTGTTTTGCCATTCTCTCTCATTCGTTTTCTTTTTTTTTTATTTACTATTTCTTCTTCTGGATTTAGTGTGCGTGAAAATTATAATTTTTTTTTTATTTATTTATTTCGAGTCTTATATTTTTTTTTTTTTCTATAGTAACAGTTGTTGGGAGAAATGTATGTATGTTTTTTTGAAGATGAAGATAGAAGAAGATTGCGTGCACTTCACTCCACCAAGTTTTGTGCCTGGGTTTTTTTTTTTGCCTACCTACTTATACACACATATAGATACATCACTAACAAAGGGGAAAAGAGTGTGTATTTTTTTTTTGTACCTAGTCGTCGTTTTTAGAGTTGTTAAGAAGAAGAAACCATGCTTTTAATGATTTATACTTACATACATACATTTATACAAATATAGTTGTACTACATTAGCTATATGTGTAGGACATTATAAAAAAAAAAACAAAAAAAAAAAAACAAAACAAGAACATTGATGTTTGCATTTTATGTTAGGAAAATGGGAAGCAATGTAGAGAAATAATTAAAGGTAGATAGGTAGGTAGGTAGACTGACTGAATTGTGCAAGTTTGTAGTTTTTTTATTGCAGGTAGGTAAGGTAAGGTGGGTAGGGTAGGGTACGGTAAAATTGTATTTTTTTTTGGTGTGATTGTAGTGAATAGTACAGAAAAGTGCAGTGATCGGATGACGTCGTTATTTGAAATTGCAAATTTTTTAAAAAGAATTGGGTTAGGTACCTTTTCATTTAATTTCTACTTCGGCTACCTTGGTCTTCAATATGGGTATAGTTATCTAGGTATAAACGTTGATACCTACCTATTAGAATATTTTGCTTAATTTAGGATGCAATAAATAAAAAAGTAGGAATAAGAAAGCACTACGAACTACGTAGTAGATAACCTACCTATACCTACATACATATTTTTACATTTTTCATGCAAAATTCCTTGCTTCATACCTACAACCTACCTAGGAACCTCAACCTAGGTACCTATTTTATTCAATTCATATTGGGAATAAATGGGTACCTATCTAGACTTGTAGGTAGATACAAATTCCCGGCCAGTATCTGGCCAATTTCTATTAAATGGAAATTTGGTCGACTGAAATCTCAGGTAGGGAACCTCACGCCCTGTCAAAATAATGTAAGAAAATATTTCAATCGAATTATAAAATAAAATAAAAGTTCTTGATAGAGTCCATTTAAGGCTAGATGGCTGTTATTTAGAATAAGCAACACAAAAAAAAGGCCACATAATATAACTAATTGAATGAAAATGAGCTTTTTTCCGCACTCAAAGGTCTCAAACAGACCAATCTTTCGATACGTAGGGTAAAGGCACCAGTATCCGGACAGTGTTAGTATCCGGACACTTTGTGATTTTTTTGTAAATCATCCTAATAAGTTCGAATAAAAGCACAAATATACTTTCTCTGATGTATTTCACATATAAATGCAAAGTTTCAAGCAGATCCCCTGAATGGTTTAAGAGATATACTTCAGTTAAGTGTTCGACATCAGGGGTGAGGTTTTGAAAATGATTTTGTGTAAGAAAAAAATAGGGGAAGCATTTGCAAAAACTAAGAAAATTGAGACCTGTTTATTGATTTTATTATAAAAGGAAATTGTTAGTTTTGAGTAAATATGATACATTTTGATAATTTATTAATAAAATAGTGAAAAAGTTTTTTTTTTAATTATATTTTTTAGTGTCCGGATACTAAAACTAAAATTTAAGGCTTTTTTTAGTTCCCGGACACAGTGTCCGGATACTGAAAATTTTTTTTTAGGCTCTAAAATTGTAGTTTGGAACATATTTTGGGTTTTAATGCAAGAGAATTGCATTTTTCTCTCAAAGTTTCAGTATTCGGACAGGGTTTCCTTAGTTAAAATATGTGTGGCCGGATACTGAAAAACTAAATTCAGTTTCCGGACACCCTTGTTTTTAATATAATTTTAAGTGTTTTTGTACTTTTAAATTTGTTATCTTAGGTATAAGGAATGAATTTAAAAAAAACATATCAAAGACCATAGAGGATACAAGGATTTATATAAATCCAATTCTAGCTTTGAGAGAAGCTGAAAACATTAGTAGGCAAGGAACAGCAGTTTTTAGACAAGAAAGCATTTTAAAATGGTTTGAATAGCTCTAAAATTATTTGAAAAGTGTTGGTCAGGAACATATTTCCATTTATAACTCGAGTATGATATTAAATGGCGATGAAACCAGGGGTTGAATCACGGCACACGATTACGATCATACCTACGTTAATATTTTGACTATTTCTGTCTCTATTTAATTAGTAGAAAAAAAAGAGGGACACATAGCTCCCATACGTTAACGAGCATGTGCCGTAATTCGACCCCAGCTTTTGTCTCTACCCAAATACTAGCAAAATTATATCACGGAAAAAAACATAACTTCTGGTATATTTAATCATAATATAGTTAAATATATTAGAAATTAGTAAAATGTACCAGAAATAAAGTTAAATATACCAGAAGTAAAGTTATCCCTTCGTTATTTGCTCTGTATAGCCTCCTTAGGCTACATAAATATTTATCAGACCACTACTGGATGAGGAGCGAAACCTTTTTTGATTATGTTGCAAACTGCGGACACAAACGCTTGCTTGATGACAAAGTGGAAAATCCTGTGATGGACATAAGTCACATTTAACACTAAAGTTGAGTGAATTTTTTTCCAAAAATCTAGTTATTTTGTACGCATTGCCACCGAAGACAACCCACATCATCCTGTCGGCTGACGTTAGTGTCTTTAAATCCCCCTAATCTGATTGGGAGATAACAGTTCATGATAAGGGTGCAAAAAATGTAGGCCAAGCACTTCCAAACTGAATTTTTCACCACTTTTAAATGAAGCAAAAATGAAAAATATGGATATGGTGGTAACAATGTGATGTTATTGAGAAATGAGGACCCCTTCAGTAATTATGAATTCTGGAAATATTCGTTCCGCGCTTCAATCTATCTCCAAGCCTACCAATTTTGACAATTCCTTCGATTCCGAACGAAGTTTCAATTTCATCCCAAGAACCTCGTTTTAACATAAACGTACCTAAGTCCTTATTTATAATAGTTTTAACGAAAAGTTTGCCAAGAAAAGTGGATTGTTACCCTTATTATAAGAACAATTTTTCGTTTGTTTTGTAGGTACCCAATGAAAAAAGTACCTACCTATCTATAGGATTTTTTTAAACTGAAATTAATTATTATTAATTCTTTTAACAAATATATGCTGTTAGTGTGTCCTTTTTGTTAATTGATTAGTGATAACTTTTATTAAAAACAATTTTAACCTTAAAAAGTACCTACCAAACAGTTTTTTTTCAACAATTAATTTTTTTAATAAACTTTTTTGGATATTAAAGTTATATGTTCATATTTTTTTCAAAAACAAAAGATGTTTTAATTCATAAAAACGAAAAAAGAACCATAAATTCATATAAAATTATCGTGTCCGGATACTAAAATAAATTTGTCCGGAAACTAAATTTTGCGTCCGGACACTAGTGCAAATCGAACTTTTTTTTATTATTTTTATTTTTAAATACTAAAATGTTTTATTTAAAAATTATGTGAATGTAACATAATTACAAAAATGCCAAACTTTAAGAAACTACTAAAATATTTGCTAAAGCTTGAAAAACAATAAAACTATTCGACGTCAAAGTTCAAAAGTACCTTAACTGTCCGGATACTAGTGCCTTTACCCTACGTAGTGGATAACCTACCTACATATAACTATACATTATACATATTTTTACATTTTTCATGCAAAATTCCTTGCTTCATATACCTATGAACCTCAACCTAGGTACCTACCTATTTTATTCAATTCATATTGGGAATAAATGGGTACCTATCTAGACTTAGGTAGATACAAATTCCCGGCCAGTATCCGGCCAATTTCTATTAAATGGAAATCTGGTCGACTGAAATCTCAGGTAGGGAACCTCACCCCCTGTCAAAATAATGTAAGAAATTATAAAATAAAATTAGAGTTCTTAATAGAGTCCATTTTAGGCTAGATGGCTGTTATTTAGAATAAGCAACACCAAAAAAAAAGGCCACATAATATAACTAATTGAATGAAAATGAGCTTTTCCCGCACTCCAAGGTCTCAAACAGATCAATCTTTCGATACGTATACGCAATCAAAAATAACTCATTAATTTTCAAATTTTCAGACTGTGGTTGATTGTTCCTAATTCCTATATAGGCTGCAAATGCACATTGCATTTGTAGAAGATACCCTTCATCTTCGAAAAACTAAAAAAATGAGCTCCTTTCTTATTTTGTGATTTAAACAGAAGAAACCACCGTCACGTACAAACAAGCAAATCCAATTTGGGAATTGTATGAAAGTTTAAAAGCTAATGTGTTACCAAATCCTTTTAACTTAGTAGGTACTTATTTTTATGTCTTGAAATTTACTATTTTTATAGTAAAATAAAAGAGAGAATACCTATACCATTTTTTAAAAAATTACTTACCTATATGATTGATTTTAAAAAGTTCTAAAAAAAAATTAAACATTTCAAAGAGGTAGGCTTGGCCACACCGGAGGGTATGCGGTATAGCGGTAACGATATTTGTACTAAAAAAATTCCACACCTGAACGTTGATGTGTCAGTTTGGAATTTTTTTCATACAAGTACCCTCACCGCTACCCGTACCGCTACCGCATACCCTCCAATGTGGCCAAGCCTTTAAAGGTAGTATGAAGCAGTGTTGCCAGAGCCGGCTATTTATCGCCAAACAGGCTCCTTGAACATTTGAATCGCTCCTTAAAATTTTGATTTACGATTTATCGTAATTTGGCTCTTTTAATTTTGAACATGGCGATTTAAGGCTCCTTTGAAATCAAAGGATTTTACAACAAAAATCCACCAAAGATTTGAACAGAGACAACTAATTTGCATACATTTTTCATTATAAGTACAAATTTAATTTAACACCCTTTAACGAGCATAAAAATCAGAATATATCAAAAAAATGAAAATCAAATAAATTTATAGGTACTTGAAGTCTGATAAGCAAAAGTTATCAGAAAACTAAAAAAAAAAACCAAAAATCTCATACCACAAAAATTGATTCACGTTTTTTTGGACTATTTTTGAAAGCGGCTATTTTTGGCTCCAAGATTTTTCTGGCAAGATTATTCTGGCAACGCTGGTATGAAGTGAAGCATCGGAAATCTTGATAAGCAAAATTGAACAAAAATAAGGGAGAAACTAACCAACATTATAAAAATTTTCCTGAATAAAGTTGAGAAGAAATGAAGAAAAAATAATAGAAATTATTTTTACTTATTTTTAATTATAAAATTTCTTTTTATTTAACTATCGTACCTGGCGAAACGCTTTGGAGTTGAGGTCACTTGAACTTTAAAATTGAATTAAAGTTGATAGCCCAGTCGAATTAAACATTTCAAATGGAAAAAATTAGATCGTGCAATTTTTTTCATAGGATGGTAGAGGGGATCACTGAGAGCTTAAAACCAGTTTTTCGGGAAAATCGACCTTGTGCTTAAGCCGCCATCTTGGATTAAAGGTAAACCACGTTTTAGTGAATAACTCGGCCATTTTTTATTTTTGACAGAAATTATATGTATAAAACCTGTCGAAAATTTTATTTTCTATAACTTTTATCTTAATAAATTTTTCTATATGACCCATATTTTCGGAGTTAATTTGAAAAAACTATACCCCTACTCAGCTTTAACTTTATACCCGCTTTGATTATAGATTTTAAGATCAACGCAATATGGGAGTGTTTTTATATGTTTTTTGGAGATGATAAATCTAGCTGCAATGTTAGTTTTTGCAAATTCCTAAAATTTTATAAACAAAAGGAACTATCTCAAAATCGGTAAGTGTCGTTTTAAAATAAATTAGTAAATATTATAATTGATGTCTAGCAAGACAATTAAATCTTTGAATTTTTCAAATCAGTTCATTAATGACTGGGATATGACCAATTGTTTATAACTCACTCTCTCTTTTAAGCTTTTATTATAACCAATTGGTCATATCTCAGGCATTAATGAACCGATTTGAAAAATTCAAAGATTTAATTGTCTTGCTAGACATCAATTATAATATTTACTAATTTCGTTTAAAACGACACTTACCTATTTTGAGATAGTTCCTTTTGTTTATAAAATTTCAGGAATTTGCAAAAACTAACATTGCAGCTAGATTTATCATCCCCAAAAACATATAAAAACACTCCCATATTGCGTTGATCTAAAAATCTATAATCAAAGCGGGTATAAAGTTTAAGCTGAGTGGGGCAGCTTAGTTTTATATATATAATTTCTGTCAAAAATCAAAAATGGCGGAGTTATTCACTAAAACGTGGTTTACCTTTAATCCTTAAGCACAAGGTCGATTTTCCCGAAAAACTGTTTTTAAGCTCTCAGTGATCCCCTACCATCCTATGAAAAAAAATTGCACGATCTAATTTTTTCCATTTCAGCTTAATTTTGTGTACATCCTGACTGGGCTCTGAGAAAAACAGTCTACTTAAGTTTTTCCATCAAATGCAAATTCGTTAAGGATTGGCAAATTTCGACATCAGAGGTATCGTTTAGTTCCCTTCCGACCTTTACAGGGATATACCGAAATATTTAAGTCATCTAGAGCTCTTTAGAGGTCGTAAGCGGCTTATAAATCAATTAATGGGGAGTTCGATGTCCTTTTTTCCTAAAATCTGTCGAAATGCGACTTTACTCATCTTAAACCACCTATCCGATTGTTGAAGAAAAGATTCAGACGTTCTCATACTACTTATGTATAAGCGATGTAAAGGAAACTGGAGCTCATAAAGTTCAGGTTAAATAATTGTTCTGGGCATGCTCCTTCCATTTTACTTATAACTTTTCATCGTATTGGAGTAGAGGTATTTACTCGTATTATATCAAATCAAATAGCATCAACTCTCCAAAAAGTCTCTAAAGGATCTCAACCTTAACTATTCTTTTAATTTCAATTAAAATAAGACAATAAAGAGAAAACCTTAAAACTAAAATAGAAATTCTAAGAGTTAAATCAAAAGCAGAAACTTTCATTATTTTTTTTTAACTGTTAACACATTTATAAAAATAAATTGTGGGAAGGGGGTTCAGTCCCCAAATCCTCCATTCTGGATACGCAGCTGGCGAATTTCGGGTCATCTTTGGTCCAGTAGTAGACACATCACAAAATCTATTAGGAAAATGAGTTGCTCATTAAACCATTTACTAAAACCTATAATTTTGATGCCCCGTTGAAGTGGGTGAGACATTTATTTGTCACAATTTACATACATATAATGTAGGTATTTTAATAGTGAATAAAAAAGGGAAAAACTAAAATAAAAAAGGGTAGCAAAACTTTTTTTGATGAAAAAAAGGGAAAAGACTTGCCCAAAGTCTGGCACAGCTTGAGACCATTTATATTTCCAAACAGATACAAATTAAGACTTTTATCAAAAGTCTTAAACAAAACTTTTTTCGTATACATACCTAATGTAGGTACTCGCGTTTGTAATTATAATTCCGAATTCGATGTATATAATCGCTGGATTAGTTAATGTATACATTATGTAAATATAACTATAAAATTTGTATCAATCAAGAAGTACCTACCTAGGTAAATTTTCTATCTGAAATCTGATAGGTATAAACGCCAGAAAAAGAAATTTAAGAAAAGAAAGGCAAGACTAAGGTTTAGTTCGCATTAGTTCGATACAAACATATTATGTAGGTATACCTACTGCGTCTTGGGCAAAGTTCTTTCATACCAGGATAAGAACCTATGATGTATGAAAATTGTCTTTGTACACGATTGTATTTGTCTGTGAAGAAAGATTATGTACAACACTGGTCAACAAGGTTTTTGCCACAAGAACCAAAATATAATTTTCTATATGTTTTTGATGTGCTGAACTCAAATTTGAAGTCAGAAAATATTTATTGGCCTCTGTTTTTGAAATATTACCGTTAGAAAATGACGAAAAACGTCATTATGGCTGTTTTCGAGGTTATGTTTTTATGTGGTGTAATTCATTTTTAAAAAATTTATAAAGGTGTCTATAAGAACTGGTTTTATTCTTCCAAAAAATGTTTAAATATTTCCGATATCTCTTTTACTGCCCGAGATATTAAAAAATTAAGTACCGGTCTTTGACTCAGAAGCAGCACTGGCCAACCAAATTAAACTTTTTTTGCCACAAGAACCAAAATATACTTTTCTAGAGGTTTTTGGGTTGCTGAACTCGAATCCACAATCAGAAAAATTCTATTGTTTTTTTTTATAACGGTTATATTTCAAGAACGGAAGCTAAAAGAATTTTTCTGATTGTAGATTCGAGTTTAGCGACCCAAAAACCTCTAGAAAAAAATATTTTGGTTCTTGTGGCAAAAATTGTATGCCCAGGGACTTAAACTTTAGATTAAATTTAGTTTCTCTTTGGCTTACTAACTGAAACTTAAGATATCTCGGGCAATAAAAGAGATATCGGGAAAATTTCAACAGTTTTTGAAAGAAGAATATCTGTTCTTATAATCACTGGTACAAATTTGTTTATAATGAATTACCCCACAAAAACTTAGAAGCTCGAAAACAGCCAAAATGACATTTTTTAGCATTTTATAACGGTAATATCTCAAAAACGGAGGCCAATCAAATTTTTCTGACATCAGATTCGAGCTCAGCACGTCAAAAACCTCTAGAAAAGCATATTTTGGTTCTTGTGGCAAAAAAAAGTTCAATTTTGTTGACCAGTGTAATTAGAATATAATAAAATGAAATAATACTTCGCTTTACTTTAACTTCAAATTCAATTTATTTATTTATTTATTTGAGACAAAAAGCTGTCAAATGTATGAGTACGTACGTACCTTACCTATTACCTACTGAAATTTCCACGCAAACGATTTCTCTGAATATTTCGTTTTCATTCGCACTATGTCTTTCATTAAAATTTTTTAAAGGGCCAAAGTACGTACTGCGTACCCGTACCTAGGCATATAGACCTAACTTATAAGAGTTGTTGATTGCCTGTAACTTAAACAAAAATGTTTGCAGTCCATAGTTGTGTACCTATACCTACATATAGGCTATTGATTATGTAGTTTAGAAAGGAACTAAGACGTTCACGGGTTTTTATTGCAGAAATCGTTCAATGGGTTATAAAAGAAGATAAAACCGCGGAGTGCTATTAAATGAGAGGGTGGAAACTGAAGATAGGGGTGCAAAAGCCCCCTTTTTGGTTTTTTTCAATATACCTCGTAAACCAAGCAAAATTTTGATATATTGTATATACAACTTTTTGTAGAGAATTAAATTTCCAATTGGAATAATGTTTTTTAAAAATTGAAAAAAAAATTTCCATACCAAAATAGTCGAAACAATCATAAAAAAAATATCAAAAAAAAACGATTTTTTGAGTTTTTTTTGCTTTTTTAGTTGTACATTTTTTTTGGGTTGAGATAGGCATAAACATTGCTCCAAAGAAAAAAAGAATATTAAATTTCCTACTAAATGCTGTACTCACTAAATTTTTTCATTGAAAATTGACCGAAGTATGGCCATTTTAATAATTCTAGCTTTTGAAAAAAGTATCAATCAAAACTGTAAGTGTTGCCGTTGTTTTTTAATAATTTTTTTTAATTTTAAGAATTTTTTTTAGAAAATTGCCCCTCCCTCCAAAACGGGGGGACATTGACCCTCCCTCCCATAGTAAACAATGATTGTATTTAACCCTTCTACAAAATCTCATTATCAGTTCTTGGTGCTTAAGTTATCGTACTTTCCCCTCAAATGTTTCTGTTTTACTTGAGTAAAACTAAAAATGCGAAAAAAAGATAGATTAAAATGGCCATACTTCGGTTAATTTTCAATGAAAAAATTTAGTGAGTACAGGGTTTTGAAGGAAATTTAATCTTCTTTTTTTCTTTGAAGCAACGTTTATGTCTATCTCAACCCAAAAAAAATGTACAACTAAAAAAGCAAAAAAACTCAAAAAATCGATTTTTTTGATATTTTTTTTATGATTGTTTCGACTATTTTGGTATGGAATTTTTTTTTTTTCAATTTTTAAAAAACATTATTCCAATTGGAAATTTAATTCTCTACAAAAAGTTGTATATACAATATATGAAAATTTTGCTTGGTTTACGAGGTATATTGAAAAAAACAAAAAGGGGGCTTTTGCACCCCTATCTTCAGTTTCCACCCTCTCATTTAATAGCACTCCGCGGTTTTATCTTCTTTTATAACCCATTGAACGATTCCTGCAATAAAAACCCGTGAACGTCTTAGTTCCTTATTACCCTGTTTTTTTCGACATAATCAATAGCCTAATATTTCACTTTATTATCTTATTCAAATAAAACGAACGCCGCATTTGCCTATCTATAAAAAAAAAAAATGCTATTGAACCCTTTTTCTAACAAAGTATTACATCAATAATTTTGATGATTTCTATACATATGTATACCAGTAGATAGGTATGTTTATATACATAAATAAAATATGATAATATTTCATTTGTATAATGATCTATGCTCTTGACCTTGTCCCTCGTCAAAATACTCCACTCACCAACAAAGAAATTAATAAGGAAAAAAAAATTGAAATAATAAATGAAGGGAATTTCCAACTATAAACATACAAATACATAGTATGTATGTACATGTACATTGTACATACCTATGTTATTCAATGTACCTATGCAGAATAACGTAAATTCACCCCCACTTCATTCATACTTCAAACAACCTTTTTAATTCGTTTTCTGTTTGGTTTTCTTGTTTTTGATTTGCGGTGTTTACACCACATCATCACAGTGGTGCAAAACTGATCAAAATGACCACAATGCGATTTTCCTCATTTCGATCTTAACATTAAACCTTTCGGTTTCTGAAAAAGTGTAAATAGTTGAAATCGCTCTATTCCGAAAACGGTTGATTTTACAGAAAAATGCATATGACATAATTTGTAGATAATTTTATGACGAACAGTTTTTCTATAGACCCCTATTGACCTCCGAGCAACAGGTCACTGTCGTGACCTTTTGACCTCTATAACTTCTAACGCCCGGCGCGATATCAATGTCGATTTTTCACATCTTCATTACAACGCCGTAACGAAGGTCTATACAAAAATCAAGCCCAGTACACTGAGGAAAAAAACGCAACGTAAAATGTAATATGTTCAACGTTGATTTAATGTTGAAAAAACTAACATGAAATATCTTTAAATTAAAATTGAAACAACGTAAGAAATTTTTTTCATTTTTTCGGACTTCAGCTTTTGTTGTAAATGCAATCATTATTTTAAACAGTGAGATAGCACGTTGGTAAAGCATTCGCCTAGAGACCCAAGAGTTGTAGGTTCGATGCCCAGCGGCAGCCAATATTTTCTTTTTTTTTTTTTTAATAAATTGATGCTTTTTTTTCAAAGTTGAAACAACTTTGATTTAAAGATGTTTTATAACGGCAAACCACTTTAAACTAACGTTGTTCTACTTTCGTTTTAAAATTTTCGTCTTCAACGCAAAATGATTCCGGAAAATAGTTGAATCAACGTGGTTTTCGTTGATTTTAAGTTGTTTTTCCCTCAGTGTAGGAATTTTTCCGCAAATTGGGGTAAAAAATGCCTAAAATTACTGGGCTAAAAGGGAGATAGTGCGATAAATTTAATAGCTCTGATCTTGGTTTTCGGTAGTGTGGAACGTATCAGTGTCAAAAATACACACAATGTTGGAAAATATCGAAATTCTTTAGTCTTTGGTGATTTTAGCCCTTAAAAACTAGTTCTTGATAAAAATGAAATATCACGTCCTTTAAGCTAGTAAAATTTATAATTTGAACCTAAAATTAATGAAATTTACTTTTGTGTATCTTTGATTGAAAATGGTGGATCAAGCCATTCCTCGATGTTGAATGATTTCAGTTTTCATAAAAGCCTATAATACCCAAACAACTTGCTTGGAAAAAAGTTTCAACTAAAAACTATAAACAGGACTTTAAATTAAAAATAACTATGTACCTATTGAAATCTACTACAGAACAAGGGTTTTTGAAGAGGTCCAAACTAATCCATAAATTATGCAAAACTTCCTTTTTCAATACCAGAATTTTTTTCATTTTTCTATGCAAAATGATCCACTGTGTGTCACACCATAATTTAGTATAGAGAGAGAAACGGTGCAAGTGCTTCATCGCTGCAACGTACAATCGCCAATGCACGAAAGAACGACTTGGACCACAGCAAATACCACTTCCCACTTATAACTTTAACAACAACATTTGTACAAAATCAATCATCAAAAGCGGAGGAGTATGAAAAAAATAAAATAAGAAGAACCAACAACAACATTGTATTTTAATTTTTTCCCATTTTCTCCACTGTCTAATTCTGGTATGTTTTTTTGCGGTCAGACTGGGCATTGTTTATGTGTTGATCAATAGCCGGATTTTGTATAAAAGCAGCAAAGGATCTTTTCAAGGCGGTAAATGTTATAGCTTTCTGACTTATTCCTTTCTATAGGATGAATAATGTTTGACTTGCTCTTAGGTGGCGCTGCTGTGGTGTTCAATTTAAAAGTTCAAACTCCAACTTCTTTTTGCACAGGTGTTTTGGGAATCTGCAAATCTTTTTCCCGCATCATCAACGCAGCATCAACAAAGCTTCACCGCACTTCCTGTAAAATCAAATACCAGATTAGTGTGATGTTTGGAACAGCGTTGCCACAAAGTGCCCGATCGGGCCATTTGGCCCCCTATTTTATAATTTGGCCCTTTGCCCGGGCCAATCAGAAATGGCCCACGAATCCAAATTTTAGTAGATTTATCTTCATATCGTGCTTAGTAATAATTAGAAGGCTTTACAAAATTAAATATAAATCATCACTTTGCATCGAAACTACAATATGTTTCCACTACAAATAAATAGGTATGTATTTGTATACTCAATTCATTAATTTATCTCCTTTAGTAATTTGATTTTTCTCACGCATAGGAGTATTTTGATCACAAACCTGGACAAAATTATTTTTTAAAGTAAAACAATTTATTTTTGCTAAAAATTATTATTTATGCAATGAAATGATTTTTTTCCACCAAAACTTTAAGAACGCTTGTGATAAGAAAAACTGAAAAAATAGTATGAAATTTCATACACCCAAAATGTGAAAAATTAAAATATCTAAAGTATTAGAGCTTCTAGAAAGGAACCATTGTGATTTTTAGGCTTAGTGAATCCAAATGCATTAAGTTCAATTAAAAAATTTCTTAAAAATGTTAACAACCAGTAAATAAAAACGTAGGGCGTATGAATGATTTTTACTAAAAGTGAAAATTTCATTTGCAAATTATTTTGTTAATCGCAAAAATTCGCACCCGAATTTTGATATTAAATTAAAAAAATAGTCAATGTTATCATAAATCTATGTTTCGAAGCAGAATAGTAGGGTAAACTATAACAAAGCACTTAGACTTAAAAAAAGCAATAAAAATATCTATATGTGGCAGACTCTTTTCTACTGTCATTTAACTGAACAAAAAACATGCCATTAATGCATTAAACAAACAAAAAAAAAATGAACACAATTTTAAATAAATTGTAGATATTTTGGCCCACACTTTTGTAAAATGGCCCTCAAAAAATTCCGAAATGGCCCTCTCTGCTTTTTTCTTCGCGGCAACGCTGGTTTGGAAACTGCGAGTCTTTTTTCCCGCAAGGCTTAAGAATCAAACTGCTGCGTCATTGGGCGTCAAAAAAACGCAAGCGTGCACCATTCCTTAGACGTTCGAACATGGTGCGAGTAAACTTGGTTCGTGTATGAGGTACGACTTAATTTTTCATGTCTGCAGACTTTTTGGCAAAGATATTAATATTGTTTTCAGGCCGATTTCTTAAAGACCCACCCATGAAATTTATTGTATCTATAAAAAGTATCTTGATCGTTTGTTGTTTTTTTTTTTTTCTTTGTTGTATCTATATTTTCTATGCGAGAGTATGTATTGTGCATTATATACTTACCTGGTTCTTTTAGTTACTTTTCCAATTGCTTTAAAGTAATTTCTTGATTTCCTTCTTATAAACCGAAGAAATGATGATTAATAGAAGTTAGAAGATTATGATTATGAGAGGTTAGTTTATGGAAATGTGAGGGCGACACCATAAAGAAATGAAAAGGAGGTCAGCATAAATCTATAAGACTATAGAGAGGTATACATTATCTTAATCTTGACGAAGAATGAAAAAAAAAAAAAAAAAAGAAGGGATAAACCTGCTTAGCAAGATTTGTCATACCAGAACAGCATTTAAGTTTTCAGGTTTTGCTAAAAGATTTTTAAAGCATTTAATGCTGTGTCACTTGGATGCTAGCTAGCGCACACGTGTTCGACTTAAAGTCTGTTAGCCCCAAAGCTATAGATAGGGGCCACAACTTTGATCCGAAAGGTTCACATAAAAAGTATACATACATACATAAATATATCTTCAAAGATGAAAGAACTTGAGGGCAACCAGTGTCGGACTAAAGCTTTTTGAGGCCCTCTATAAGTCTTACCATTAGATTTTTAACCTATTAAGGCTATCAGCTGTCAATTGATAACAGAGTTGTAAAAGATTGCAATCTTTTTTGAATGCAATCTTTAATGACTTCAATCAAAAGATTGCATTCATTGACTTACATTTGAGACTTAGACTTCAAATTTTGCAATCACCAATCATTTTCCATGAAATGATTGCAATCTTTTTTTTTTCCCAATCAATTGACTGCATTCAAATGATTGCAGTCTTTTGGGACTGCATGCAGTCTTTGCATTCTTTTTGCAATCTTTCCATTCCTTGGCAGTCTTTGCATTCCTTGGCAGCCTTTTGCATTCATTTGCATTCCTTGGCAGTCTTTTGCATTCATTTGCAGTCTTTTGCATTCATTTGCATTCTTTTGAATTCTTTTGAATTCTTTTGCATTCTTTTGCATTCTTTTTGCATTCTTTTGAATTCTTTTGCATTCTTTTGCATTCTTTTGAATTCTTTTGCATTCTTTTGCATTCTTTTGCATTCTTTTGCATTCTTTTGAATTCTTTTGCATTCTTTTGCATTCTTTTTGCATTCTTTTGAATTCTTTTGCATTCTTTTGCATTCTTTTGAATTCTTTTGCATTCTTTTGCATTCTTTTGCATTCTTTTGCATTCTTTTGAATTCTTTTGCATTCTTTTGCATTCTTTTTGCATTCTTTTGCCACACCCAAACGTATGGATTTCACAAAAATTTTAACATTTTTTTAGTTCAAGGATGAACTATAGTATCATTGTCTGTGCAGGAGTAATAGTACAGTCAAATACAGTGAAAAAGGGGTATGCCTCGGAATGAATTCTAATAATAATATTTTTTTTGCTTAATATCTTCGTTTTGGCATTC
Organism: Episyrphus balteatus; assembly: GCF_945859705.1. Classification (NCBI taxonomy): domain Eukaryota; kingdom Metazoa; phylum Arthropoda; class Insecta; order Diptera; family Syrphidae; genus Episyrphus; species Episyrphus balteatus. The sequence goes on along the minus strand of NC_079135.1, from coordinate 81,349,564 downwards.
TATAACTTACCTCAAAAATCTCATGTTCGGAGGTCGTGATTTTTAAGGCCAAACCACAAAATTAAGATTTTGGAAATAAGCAATAATAGACAATGGTATTATTCAATGATGAAAAAAAAACTAAAATCCAGGAAATCTGACGTCTCTAAAAAAAAGTTTTAACTCTTTTTCATCTTTCAACCTATATTATCAAAACACTTGCAAACTTACTACCAAAAAACCTTTAAAAATTATGGTAGAGTAACCAAATTTTGCATGAAGGCTTTTATATCCATTAATCATTAACAATCATAACAAAAACATATCTCTGAAATCATGTATCATATGTTTATATAATACCACTGTGGTTTGGCCTTAAAAATCACGACCTCCGAACATGAGATTTTTGAGGTAAGTTATAGAATGCCAAAACGAAGATATTAAGCAAAAAAAATATTATTATTAGAATTCATTCCGAGGCATACCCCTTTTTCACTGTATTTGACTGTACTATTACTCCACAGACAATGATACTATAGTTGAACTTAATTCTTAAAACTATCAAATTCATCCTTGAACTAAAAAAATGTTAAAATTTTTGTGAAATCCATACGTTTGGTGTGGGTGTGGCAAAAGAATGCAAAAAGAATGCAAAAGAATGCAAAAGAATTCAAAAGAATGCAAAAGAATGCAAAAGAATGCAAAAGAATGCAAAAGAATGCAAAAGAATTCAAAAGAATGCAAAAGAATGCAAAAGAATTCAAAAGAATGCAAAAAGAATGCAAAAGAATGCAAAAGAATTCAAAAGAATTCAAAAGAATGCAAATGAATGCAAAAGACTGCAAATGAATGCAAAAGACTGCCAAGGAATGCAAATGAATGCAAAAGACTGCCAAGGAATGCAAAGACTGCCAAGGAATGGAAAGATTGCAAAAAGAATGCAAAGACTGCATGCAGTCCCAAAAGACTGCAATCATTTGAATGCAGTCAATTGATTGGGAAAAAAAAAAGATTGCAATCATTTCATGGAAAATGATTGGTGATTGCAAAATTTGAAGTCTAAGTCTCAAGTGTAAGTCAATGAATGCAATCTTTTGTTGGAATTGTGTAACTGAATGGCAATGACTGCATTCACAAAAGATTGCATTCTTTTACAAGCCTGATTGATAATAATTATAAAGTTATGGAATTTTTGACCAAAAACTATGTAAAATGTTAAAAATTGATTTTTAAAATATTGAATTTCAATTTCTATCAATTTATCAATTACACTGTGTAACAAAAACAAGGTTTTTAAATATACGCGGGAGGAGACTTATCACGTTTTGTAGAGCTAGTTGCAGTGATTACGAAACGTTATTTAAAAACTCCGTAACAACCCCAATCAAGATTTAGGGGCAAAAACGTTTTTTTGGACTTTTACCCACTGAAAAAAATCTAGCTTCGTCAAACTTTTACTTATATTAGATTTAGAAGACATTAAGACCTTTTCAACAATGTATAAAACATGTGGTTTGATTAAACCAACTAGAATTTTTAAGCTGACAAAGTTAAAAAAATTGTACGGCAACTCTTTATGCAAGTTGCAAGAAAAGATATTGTTATATGTATTCCCTTATGGCTAGAAATCAAACTCAGGGAGTTTAAAATCTAAAAGCATTTTTGAACCATAAGTTTACCAACTACAGAAGAATTCCACATAAACGTGATGGAAAAAAAGCCCACAGAAAACAAATAGCAGGTAACATGAGTTACCAAATTAATGTAATTTTGAAAAATGTTTAGATAGATTTTACTAAGCATTTAGCTTTTCTAGGTGCTTATATGGCAAACCAAATAAATCAATAATTTTTACACTTGAAAAAATATTTCTATTTTGTGGTTTTTAAGGTGAAATGAAACAAATCAACTAAAGCTTCTTAACAGGAATGTTATATGGACAACATTTTATCAAGTAAGAATTCTAGGTCAAATAAATAACATTTGAGGCGCAATGCCCATACCTTGATTTACTTTTTCTAAATTATAAATTAAAAAGGTCACTGTGGTGTATGCGTACTATTTTTTTTATGAGGTGAATAAAAACAATTGCTTATATAATATAATAATAAAACTAAGCGTAGGATAGCGGAAGTAAAAGTTGGGATATCCTAGTCTAACCTTGGGCAAACAAACCACGGTTTTAAACTAACGATTTTTTCACAGGAACAAAAATCACAATTTTTTCGGTTTCTGATATAAAAAAAAAATTTTGTTGTATATCTTTTGAAAAAATATTGAAATAAAGATAAAAAAGTTGGGCTATCCTGGGCTAACGTTGGGCAAACGAACCACAGTCGAAAATCAACAAATTTTACACTGAATAAAAAAAAAATATTTTTTGTGATTTTTGAAGTGAAAAAAAATATAATTTCTAATAATTTTAGAACTAAGGGTGGGCTCACGAAAAAAAATCTTGGGCTATCCTGAACTAACCTTGGGCAATCGAACCAGGCAGGTTTAAAATAAAGTAGCATAAATTGTATTCGCTAAAAATTACAGATAAGTCAGATAAGTTTTTTTTTTCATTATAGTGATATTACTTTGCATTACATCTGGATGGGTATTTAATAAATTTGGCATTTCATTGAAATGATTTTAAAGTACAATAGTTAAAAATCCTAAGTTGTGTGATACATAATCTCGAAGTATGTTTTAACGTCTGATCCAATAAGTCTAAAACCACACTGATTTGTTCATACTTTTAAAAAGCTATTGAAAAAGTATAGAATAGAATGCTAAGACACCACATTTATATAAGGCTTTTAAATCTGACATTTATAAATTTGGAACAAAAACACATCCATAAATCTGGTTTCACAAATTCAACGCCCTAAAGATATTAAACTTGAGCTCATAAAGTTACATAGTTTCTCGATTCCTGTTTAATCAGTTTTTATATTCTTATTTTATTTACTCTTAACTACTACCTATTTATAATTCTTTTGCGCAGGTCCGAATCAAAAATGAAATTAGAACACAAAAACAAAAATTACTAAGAAAAAAAAAAAAACATTTTCTTTTGCAATCCCATTTACACATCAGATAAAACCAAAAACTAATCTGACATCTTTGAGTCTATCTTCAAAGTATATTATATACCCCACCTTTTATATGCCTACTTATTTTATCTTCAATTTGTTTTTATCTTCACTTCACATACAAACTATCCTTTTTTATTTCATTCACATATAGATTTGTATATATACATAGGTACTTTCAAGTATCCCTCGTCTGTCTGTCATAAGTTACGAAAATTGTTATTGTGAGCAAACTAAGAAAAACAGCTAAGAAAACCAATTTCTAAAGCAAAAAAAAAAAAAAAAATGGAAGAAATCAAGCGAAATCAGAAGAATTTCTCAACCTCTATCCTCTACCTATGCCAACTTTTCTTGAGAACCTACAATGCCTTGCCAAAGTTGTTATAAAATTATATTGTATTGCTTCTTCTTGTGCCACCCCTAATGGCCCTCTTTTCATCGATCGGCAGCCCCAACCAGAAACCAGTCATACTATGCTATGTAGTATATATCGACATTGCCATCTACATTGACTTTTACGAATAAAAAGGAATTCTCTTCTTCCCAAATCCCAATCCCATTACGTTTTTATTTTCTTACATTTCTTTTCGTTTTTTTTCGAATATTTCTGTGCTTCAACAACCTTTTCCTCCCCCACTGATTGTGTGTGGCACAGTGCACGGAACTATGACGATATGGCTGCCTGTTCCTTGGGAAACACCTATAAATAATTTTTGGTTCTTTGCGCATGCAGGGTCGAATTGGAAATATTTTCGGCCTGTGCATAAGTCATAAGTGTAATAAACGTCTAGTTTTTAAGCTATGTATATTTTCATCACTATTTTCGCTATAAAGTCTCAAAAACTAATTTTCAATTTAGTTCTTTATGATTTACATATAGTCAAAAACGCAAACTGAAATTTGGTTCAAAAAACCATTTATTACTTTGAAAAAACCTATCAAGATTTTGAGATATGTAGGGTAGGATGGTATAAGAGTGCGCGGTCGATAAGAGTGCGCAAAACGATTATCTACGATTTGAATAGGAATATTAGACTGAATGCACTTATTTTGGAAAGATCTAAGTGAGTTTGATCTACTGTCAAAAATTCATGCAAATGTGTTTGTAAACAAAGGTGCTAGTTAAGTTTAAGTTTTTAGCTCTTTTTTTTCTAATTTTTCTTGCCAAGCAAATTAAATTTTCCGCTAAAAAACAAAAAATTGCAATAAACAAAGTATGGGATATTGAAAAGTCGACAAAAAGAAAAAAATTTGAGGAACACGTAAGATTTGTCATAAAGTGCATTGTGAAGTACATATATATATTCTTCGATTACATGTCTGAACGTGTAAGAGTGCGCACCATGATGAAGTAGAAGAGTACGCGGGTTATAAGAGCAGTAAATGCTATCTAAGGCTTCAAAATAACTGCCAATTGCCCATATACCAGCAATCAGCAGCAAAAAAAAGCAATTCCTATCAAAAACAAACCAAATACAAGTTTAACAAAAAAAAGCGAATAGGCATTTTGAAATTTTCTCGGAACCATTAGTCGAAGACTAAATAGAATTTTCCTCATGCAATAATTGATGGGTCGAAAAATACTCTGTTTATTTAAAGATAGGAAGTTTTATTTGAGACTTTTGTACGAACTTACACCTGTGCGCAGATGCGCACTCTTACAAGCTAAGCAGCGCACTCTTACTCAATAGTATGTATCAGAGTGCCCAAATGACCTAATGTGGTATTTTGTTTATAACTATTGAATTAATACATTTTTGTTATCAGTTTTAAGTTTTTTTCGTTGCTTTGATTATAAACTAAAAAATATTTATTAAAAATGTAGTTCAATCCTTTTTGTTACTGTATTATTTGGTATTTTGTCTAAAGTGCGCACTCTTGCACCACCTTACCCTACATATCACAAATTTCATTTTAAAATATTTTTGAGAAAAAAAAAATAATTTCAAAAAATTAAATACCATAAGTAGTTTTGCAAAAAAAGTTTAACGGTGATGTAATTCGACATAAAATGTACTCAAAGAAACGCGTTTTTTACCAGGAAAATTAGGACTTGCGGACATGATATTTTTATAGATTTGTGATATAAGTTATAGAATATCCAAACAAAGAAAGAAACAAAAAAATTAGCCTATTAGCACCAATTCCAAGATTATACCAGGATGTTTTTTAGTGCATATCCCAAAAAGTTCCCCTTTTCTAAAAAAAAAAACATTTTTTCATAGATTATGTTTATTTCATTGCATTGTTTGGATTCTTAATGATAAATGGATATGAAAACCTTCATGCAAAATTTGGTTCCTCTACCATAACTTTTAAGGGTTTTTCGGTAGTAAGTTTGCAACTGTTATAATTATGTATATGGGTTGGCAGATGAAAAACAGGTAGGTATTACTTTTTTCAGAGACGTCAGTCAGATTGCCTTGGTTTTAGATCAGCATTAAAAAATACCTTGAAACCATGTATCATATGTGTATATAATACGATTGTCTATTATCGGTAATTTTGAAAACCTCCATTACACACTTTGATTTTGAAAATCGCGATTGCGGACATGAGATTTTTCTAGACTTTTGAGGTAAGTTATAGAATGCCAAAACGAAGATATTGAGCATTTCTATTATAGCATTCATTTCGAGGTTAACCCCTTATTTGACTGGGGTATCAGTGTACGATCATGAGTTTAGTCATTAAAACAAACTAGAAAAAGCATGAAAAATAAAATAAAACCAAAATAAGCATGCGTATCCTGACTGACTCGTTTATACATTTTTGAAAACGTTATTAAATTCAGATAAGAACCTCGTCAAACATTTTTCCTTTAAAGCTTTATTTAAAACATGACTTCATAGGTCAACATATACCTATTTCAAAATTTAACCATCGTGGGGCGCCATCTAGCGTCGAAATAAAAATCGCCAAAATAAAAAAAAAATTAGGGGATTTTTTTTTTTATTATTTAGAAATAGTTTTTCCATTTAGAAACTTTCTCAGAATGAGTTGGAATGAACTTTTGCTGATTTTTCCCCTTCATTTGTTTTAATTGGAATCTCAAATCGTCTTTGTGGGCCTAGTGATTTCCGAACTTTGTCAAACTTTGTCGAAATCATTTATAAATATTTTTTTAGTACAAGTAAGTCTCATCAAGAGAAGTTTGCTCTTTAAAATGTGAACTCGTTTCAGTTTTTGTACATATCGTTCGTTAATAAACTGTAATAATTTTTTTTTTTCAAAGAGAGGTTAGATCCGCCATTTTAACAACTTCCTATCTGAGATTGTAACAAGCTGGTTTACAGGGAGGTATTGGGTTGAATTAAAATCTGTGGAAAGTTCTGGGGTCAAGTACACAAAAACTTAAATAAAAAAACGATAGGTTTTAGGCAATTGTCGAATTGATGCGAACTTTTTGCAAAAACTTTCTATTGTTTACTGATGAATCAAAGATCTGGTGCGAATTTTGTACTTTCTTGGTGTCAAGTCAGAATTCTACTTGAAATTCGGAAAGCAATTTGTTTATCTAAAATGTCATAACGGGCTCCAACATCCTTTAGCGCCCCACAGTGGTAAAAATGCTCCATCTAGGTGGACATTTGGTTGAAATTTGAAGTCAATTAAAAGACAAACTGGACTTTACACAGTTATAAGGAATGATTGACAACTATGAAACCACCCAATTTGTTTCATTTGAGGCAATTTCTCTAGTTAAACAGAGCAGTCGTTTCAGAGCAACACATGATTCCAGAACTTTGTACATTATGCATAATTTTTTAAGATAACGTGTTTTAGCTCTGTTTGTTTTCAACCGAGTTAATTTTTTTTGAAAATTGTCAAGAGTTGCCAGCACTAAATGTGTATATGCAACACAAAGATTGTTTTGTAAACAATGCCTAATAAAAAGTAGAGACCCATTTGATAGAATTAAGCGTCTAATCAATTTTTTGAAGTTCTGCAACTTTTTTTGCCCACCTGTGCCCATCTTCCGGTTTTCGTTGTCCGGACGAGTAATTCATAGAGATTACACACCGGTAATATTTGTAGCCATACACAACCATAAGCGTACTATATTGGAGATTTTCTGTGAAAATTTCATTTTTAAGGAATGATATAATTGAAATCTGGGGAACAAACCGCTCAAGAAAAGGATTCTGATGTCCACAACTAATGTGAGTGAACAGATTTTTTTAAAAGCTTTTTATAATGAGAACTTTTACTGCATTCCTTTAATGCACTTGTAAAGAAAATTAGGTAAGAAATGGATTATAAGCCATTTGAGCCCAAAGAATTAATAAAAAAAAATTCGGATTCGCTTTATGCTATGTTTCCCCATGAGTGTGATCTAAATTTAAGTAAAACAAGTAACGGCCCATGAGCCAAATTTGAATTTGGTACACTGAAGGAAAAAACGCAACATAAAATGTAATAGGTATGGTCAACGTTGTTTAAATGTTGAAAAAACTAATATGAAATATCTTTAAATTAGAATTGAAACAACGTTATTTGTTTTTAAATTTTTGTTGGACTTTAGCTTTAGTTGCATTTTATCACCCTTATTTCCAACAGTGAGATAGCACGTTGGTAAAGCATTCGTCCAGTGATCCCAGTGGCTGCCAATTTTTTCTTTTTTTTATTTAAATAGAAGCTTTTTTTCAAAGTTGAAACAACTTTGATTAAAGGATGTCTTATAACAGAAAACCACTTTAAACTAACGATGTTCTACTTTGATTTTAAAATATTTGTCTTTAACGCAAAATCATTCCGAAAAATAGTTGAATCAACGTGGTTTTCGTTGATTTTAAGTTCTTTTCTTCCCTCAGTGTATATAGGTAACTTAATTTTTCTCAAATCACTATTCTTTTCAAGCATTCAAAGTGTGTTCAAAAACAACAATTTTGACTTGACTTTGAAATTGAAAAAACTATATATTCGTCAATTTTGAACCAATTTTAGGCTTTTTTTCTATTTAATAAAGGTATATACCTTTTCAATGATGTATCAAACTTTTGGAAGTCGGTAAAAAATTATCGATGCTCACTTTTTTATCTTTGACATCGATTTTAAGCATATTCATTAATAGCATTTTATGAATAATGATAAATATTGAAATCCAGTTGGAGTTGGATTGTGTGCACAATAGTGTCAGAAATCAATTAAAATTAAGTGGAAACTGAAATCCAAATGAAATTGATTTTTCGATCAATTTTGTTAATTTTTTTCGAAAACTATTCGAAATCACTTCGGCTGAAATCGAAGCAGATGCTAAGTAAATGAGTTTACTGAAAGCAACAATTTTTTTTTTTTGATTATTACTTCAAAAATAAATAAAATCAATAAGATAATTTTCAAACACCTGTTTCAATTTTGTTTCCAGTAAAACCGAAATGTAGAAACTAGCTGATAATCTGCAGAAAATATTCATCTAGAGCTAGTAAACTTATCCTTAGCACTTGAAGAAGATAATTTACAATTTTAATGCAGTTTATGAGTAATGTCCACCTAAAAAGTCATTTTTTACCAGTGTGCGCCCTCCACATAATTAGCGCCTTGTTTTGAATGTTTCTTTCCTCCCAGTGCAAGCGGCCTTGTTACTAAATAAAAATTAATGCACTCAAGAAAATATATTTTTTTCATTTTGTATTGGTGCAATTTGGACAATTTTGCCATTGCCATTTAATTGTTGAATTGAATTGCAAGGGCCAAAGAATAGATGAGTCAAATCTACCAACGGCATTCGCATTGGTGTATTTGCTGATGGCTGAAATGTAAAGGGAAAACAAAAGTTAGATAAGTAAATGATAATGTGCATGAAACCAGGTGGAAATGAAATTGGATGTAAAGAAGAAATAAATATTAAAAAAAAAGGAAAAGAAAAAGGAAATGACAAATAAAGTAATACGGTATTACTCTTGCATTGCCGAGTGCAATGGAACTTGAATTTGGATCGTCTGTGAAGAAGAGTGTCGACAATGAGAAGGTACTTTTACAGAAATTACAGAATTACATTTTACTTTCAAAATTGAAACACAAAATTCAGTCTGTCATTTAAAACAGTTGAAATAAAATGATTGCACTTAAGAAATCATTCTGCTTTGAAAAGGAAACAAAGAAAAAATTGTATTTTAAAAGCATTAAGTGGTTTTAAGCTCGCGTCTTAATTTATAAAAAAGTAACAATTTACCTTATTAACCGGAAATGCTGTTGGTAAGAGTACTTCTACTCATCTTACAGAACTTCGTAGGTACGCTTAGGTTTTGCTCGGATTCCAGACAGGTGTGAAAGTTGTCAGTTTGTTCTTTAATTTCTAGTACCTAAAGTGGGCTGGTTCGCTGTTTTAGGACTCATACTTCATTGCTCCTCTCAGTGTATGTTCAGTCGCCACGAAGGGCATTTCCTGTCTGATCTTTACTCAAATTTATCAACTAAGGCCGTAGATTCTCTTCAAGGGGGATTTAATCCCAAACACGCAACTTTGATACTTCTTAGTAAGACAAGCCAAGCCTTTTTTGTGAAATAGACAGCGCCACTTAGGCATAGGCCTAATATTTTATTCTCATCATTTTTGCTTATGGTGTGACGGATGACTGTTCTTTTTTTTTTTCCTTTTTTTCAACCGGGTGCTTTAAGATTCCATTTTGTTGCCCTATTTCAATAAATCACCGATAAATTCAGTCAAGGCTTCTACCTTCCACGTGAATTAGCTTAAGAATGTCTTTAAAAAGAAAATATTATAGCTACAGGTAAAGGCAAAATGTACCTGTCCAATACCTAAAAAAAGCACTTCGCACAGAAAATCATTAGAAACTAATTTTTTTTTTCCTGATCGGTAAACATGAATCAGCTGAATTTTAATTTATTTATGTATCAATTGCTGACCATTAAACGAAGGCAACGTCAGCGGTTTTAATATAATCGACCAATTTAAAATCAGTTCACATTTATTTTTCTTGAATTAATGACCTGAAGAATAGAGTGATGGAAATAAAGTGAGTGCGGTAGATCGGTGGATATGCCGGCGGCGGAGGTGAGGCGAATAAAAGCGAGTTTTTGATAGTGTGGCGAATAGTTTTCACATTTCCTCCCACTTAATATTATGTGAATCTATTTTTTTTGTTGGTGTTTGTATGTATTTTTAAAATTAATTTTTAAAAAATTCAAATGGCAGTAAACTTTAGACACCATATGGAATACAACACTGGTTTTTATGTTAATCATACGTTTGCCTACTTTTTTCATCAATTTTTTTTTTTTTATGAAGGTATATCGCATGATACCGGAACAATTAATTTTATAATTTATTATAGCATCGAGCGATACTCTCATGATGGCGGTGGTGCTGTCTATCTTATTTACCATATTTATTGGCGAAAAATTTGCATGATCGAACTATAAAAATTTATTTATTTTTTGTTGTTGCCAATCAAAGTTTTTCCCATTAAGATGGTCAATGACCAAAGCTTAGTTAACGTTTAGCACAGAAAAAGGCAAAAAAAAAAAAAACTGATGGGTTTAATAGAACAAATTGCATATTAATAGATTTTAAAACGTTGTTCCTATAATGAACAGTTCTCATCTCAGTTTTTTGTTTACCTCTGTAGATTGCTGGGAACCTTTTTGATATTAGTCTTTTAAATAAGATACCAGTGGGTAATAAGGCCGACAGATATGCAATTTGAAATTATCGCAGTAGCTCGAGAATTTTGTCATATATTTTTATAAAATTGAACCGAATCTCTCGGTTATTTTGGTATTTGAAAACTGTATTGTAATTCAAATAATAAAAACAAATTTATACGTGTTTAATAATTTTATGTAGTACTATTTTGCTATTGAAAGATATCTAATTTGTGATAAAGCATTGGATACTGTGCTCTACAAAGCTTCAGATTTGTTTATCCCAGGCACAAAAGTATATACTTTTAATATAACTTTTGACGTGTTGAGTTCTAATCCGAAGTCAGAAAAATTCTATCACGTCATTTTGAGATTTTACGCGTTAGAAAATCAAAAAAAGCAAGTTTTTTCTTAAAAAATCTGAAAAAACTGGTAGGGGAAGTAGGGGCAAGACCGTTTTTGTAATATTTGTATGAAAAAAAATAAAATTGGCAACACTTGTAATATATAATAAGTGGCTTTTAATAAGATAGATCATGTCTGTAAATATCAGCAAGTTCAGTTGAAACCACAAAAAGTTACGGTAAATTTTGTGTTTTTTCATGAAAATCTTAACTTTTATGTTAAAAATAATTTGTACTTTCGAAAGTGAAATAATTAAAAGTCTTAAATTTTTCTTTTTTTTTTTTAATAAAAGGTGCGAACCGATGAAGACATATCATACGTGTGTTATTATTAAAAAAAATTCCATGTTTACAGAAAGAAACGGTTTTACTACCAACAGAAATTGATAGGGCGGTCTTACACCCATGTGGGGGCAAGACCGTTTTTTGTTAGATTTTTTTTTTTTCAAAACGTATTATCTTTTGTTCAGGATTTTTTATTTGTATTATAATAATGGAATTTCTAGCAAAAAACGTTAAACCTAATGAATAAAGACTTTATTTTAATTAAATCATGTTTTTTTTATTGGTTTTTAATGCAGTTAAACACTAAAGGGGCGGTCTTGCCACCACTTCCCCTATATCTCGAAAACGAGAGCTGTTTGAAAATTTTTGAATAAGGATTCGAATTAGCATACATAAGCATGCCAAAATCGATTAAAAAAAATACTTTTGTCACTGGGACAGATAAATATAGATTTTTTTAGATCAGTTTATTTTTGGTACAATATGCCAAACCTAAATAAGTCATAAACCGTAATAAATTCAGTTGAAAAAGATTACCTTACGTCAAAATGTTGCTTCGACAACAGGAAGCTGTTTTCTAACGGGAATATCTAAAAAAAAACCTGACGTGCTAGATCAATTCTGACTTCGGATTTGGAATCAGCATAGCAAAAAGAAAAGTATAGTTTTATTAAAAGGAGGATTTCTTTGCAGACCAGTGATATTATAATATCAGCACTGAAATAATCATTTAATATATGTAAAATAACACTGGTCAACAAGGTTTTTGCCACAAGAACCAAAATATACTTTTCGTATGAACTCGAATCTGAAGTCAGAAATTTTTTATTGACCTCCGTTTTTGAAATATTACCGTTAGAAAATGCCAAAAAACGTCATTTTGGCTGTTTTCGAGGTTATGTTTTTATGTGGGGTAATTCACTATGAATAAATTTGTAACGGTGCCTATAAGAACTGGTCTTATTCTTTCAAAAAATGTTTAAATCTTTCCGATATCTCTTTTGCTGCCCGAGATATTTAAAATTTAGCACTGGCAAACCAAATTAAACTTTTTTTGTCACAAGAACCAAAATATACTTTTCTGAAGGTTTTTTGGTTGCTGAATTTGAATCCGCAGTCAGAAAAATTCTATTAGCCTTCGTTCTTGAAATATTACCGTTATAAAATGCAGAAAAAAGGTTTTTTTTTAAACGGTTATATTTCAAGAACGGAGGCTAATAGAATTTTTCTGACTGCGGATTCGAGTTCATCGACCCAAAAACCTTCAAAAAAGTATATTTTGGCTCTTGTGGCAAAAATTCTATGACCAGTGACTTTAACTTAAGATTAAGTTTAGTTTCTCTTTGGCTTATTAACTGAAATTTAAGATATCTCGAGCAATAATAGACCAGTGCCAATCCGGTTTTCAGAGGGCAAAAGTTGAACAAATTATTAGCAGCATAAGGGTGGTGGGAAAATTTAGGATAAATGGTGTATGAAAGGGGAAAAATAAATTGCCCACAAAAAAATTGGGGGAAAGGGGGTGGGTGGGCGAAAAAGTTGGGTGGGTGTCAAAAATCATGGTTTTTTACGATTTCTGTCAAAACTAGACGTCCTAGCGAAAAAAGTCAAATGCAAAAGTTGTAGGTAGTATAAATGTCTACAACTTTTACTCAAACAATTTTTTTCTATAACCTCAAAAGTATTGGAAAAAATGCAAAAATATGATTTTTTTATTTTTTATTTTTATCTTTTACAAAAATGGTTGGATTTTAACAAAATTTGATTAAAAACTACTTTGTTATGTTTTCAATCTATTAAAAATGTTTTTTGAGCAAAAAGTGAATTTTTGGATTTTTGACGAATTTAATTTGAAAAAATAGCCTATTTTTCAATCAAAAAAGTTACCGAAAAAATTTTTGATTTTTGAAAAGTTTGAAATGAAATTATTTAGATTAAAACCTATTATTTAAGATTGTGTGGAAAAACTATACTTTTGTTTTAGAAAATATTGAGAAAAATTGAAAAAAACAAAAAAAAGATTTTTAAGATCGATTTTTCCGTAAATGGCAGTAATATTGGCGAGAAATAATTTTCTATAGAAACTAAATTATACTTTTCTAATTGCCCTCTGACCTTCTTAATTTGAATCTAGCATTAGAATAGCTCTAACGTAAAAAGTTTGTGAGATATTGAATTTTGAACGTCCCAAACACTATTTTTCTAATTTTTGGCAAGGTAATATGTCAAAAACGTGATGCGATAGAATTTTCTTGACTTCAGATTCAAGCTCAGCGCACAAAAAACCATTAGAAAAATATACTTTGATTTCTATAAAAAAAACTTTTTGACTAGTGAATTCGAACAGGGAAGAAAAAATCGAATGCCTTGTTCGAATTCACTAGTCAAAAAGTTTTTTTTATAGAAATCAAAGTATATTTTTCTAATGGTTTTTTATGCGCTGAGCTCGAATCCGAAGTCAGAAAAATTCTATCACATCACGTTTTTGAGATATTACCATGCAAAACTTCAAAAAAATAGTGTTTTAGACGTTCAAAATTCAATATCTCAAAAACTTTTCACGTTAGAGCTATTCTAATGCTAGATTCAAATTAAGAAGGTCAGAGGGCTATTAAAAAAGTATAATTTAGTTTCTATGGAAAATTATTTCTCGCCAATATTACTGTCATTTCCGGAAAAATCGAGCTTAAAAATCGTTTTTTTTGTTTTTTTCAATTTTTCTCAATATTTTCTAAAACAAAAGTATAGTTTTTCCACACAATCTTGAATAATAGGGTTTTATCTAAATAATTTCATTTCAAACTTTTCAAAAATCAAAAATTTTTTCGGTAACTTTTTTGAATGAAAAATAGGCTATTTTTTCAAATTAAATTCGTCAAAAATCCAAAAATTCACTTTTTGCTCAAAAAACATTTTTAATAGATTGAAAACATAACAAAGTAATTTTTAATCAAATTTTGTTAAAATCCAACCATTTTTGTAAAAGATAAAAATAAAAAATAAAAAAATCGTATTTTTGAATTTTTTCCAATATTTTTGAGGTTATAGAAAAAAATTGTTCGAGTAAAAGTTGTAGACATTTATACTACCTACAACTTTTGCATTTGACTTTTTTCGCTAGGACGTCTAGTTTTGACAGAAATCGTAAAAAACCGTGATTTTTGACACCCACCCCACTTTTTCGCCCACCCACCCCCTTTCCCCCAATTTTTTTGTGGGCAATTTATTTTTCCCCTTTCATATACCATTTATCCTAAATTTTCCCACCACCCATATGCTGCTAATAATTTTTTTATTTTCAAAAATTATTGGCACTGGTCTATAAAAGATATATCGGGAAAATTTAAACAGTTTTTGAAAGAAGAATATCTGTTCTTAAAATCACCGTTACAAATTTGTTTTCAATGAATACCCCACATAAAAACAGAACCTCGAAAACAGTCAAAATGACGATTTTTAGCATTTTATAACGGTAATATTTCAAAAACGGATTTTTTTTTTTCAAATAGAGTTAGAATTGTGGAATAATGTCCTAACTTTTTACAACCCTTTCATATTAGAGTGGTTTGCTTTGGACTTTATTAAAAAAAATTCACCACACTGTTTGTTAACCCATGGAAAAAAAAATAATTAAACGACAATATTATAGACAGAAAACGTACTTAAATTTAATTCTTCAGTAGAAGCTTAACAAAGTCGTTTGAACTTGATTGTATTTGTATGTAGCTATTTAGCATCAAATTGCTTTTCAGACTTATACATAATTACTTACCTACAGATAAGTCTACTTACATAGTTTTGAAAAAAAATAACGACTTTTACGTAAAACTTTGCTTTTTTAGCTTAGCTATGAAAAAATCTTCCAAAGCTTTTAATCGATTAAGTAATAAAAGTTCTTTTAATGGAACTCTCTTAAAAAAAAAAAGTTTTATTCAGCCTGAATAGGAATACCTACCTACATAATCTTTCCATTAACTATTATAAATAAATAAATTTTGTTTATGAAGTATGATGGCAGCCCTTTTTATTAATTAACGATACAATACGAAATACCACGTTGTCGTGGTGATGCTGGTTAATCCATTTCCATACAAGAGAAGTCGATCCGGTTCCAGTGTAGTTGTCGACAGCGACAACGACGACTTTGATGTTGTTTTCATTTTAGTCGATTTTTGTTGCCTTCTTCGTAAAAGCCGGTATTTTTATATTTTTTCTGTATAAATAAAAAAGATACAAAAATACATGGCGCACTACACACCAGCGTTGCCAGCCCGTTCAGTCAAAATTATGCCTCACTTGAAAAAAAATTATGCCTTTTCAAATAAATTATGCCTCAATTTAAATTTCTTAGTTTATACTTAAAAATTATATACAAAAAGTACACAAGTACACAAAACGAAATGTTTATTTATGAATTTATACATTAAGGGCCAATTTTTCAATAGTCAGATAAACCTCAGATAGAGATTATTCCTAGGAATAAAATTTTTTATATTGAAATTCATTCTTCTGTTAGTCTAACTGACATCTGAAAAGGCAACTTATTTGTCACGTAACGGAAACTTTTTTTCTTCGAAAGGAATATTTCAAGACGTTGCTTCATATAATTGGAAGAAATTAGCGGCCAATTTTTTTCACCAATAAAAAATATTAGCCTATTTGCAAGCGTTTTAGACCTTTTTACAGCAACAAAATTAGATTCTTTTCTAGTAAAAGTGATTAATGTGAACAAAATTCTTCTAAAAATTAAACACTACCAAGAGTTAAATGGTAAAAACAAATTATGTATATAAAATTTCGAACAACCTTTATTTAAAAGATATAGAAAATATAAGTTTTTAGTCTTTTTATCAAAATATTTAAAAAATTATATATATATTATATATATATTATATTATATATTATATAAGAAAGTTTTAAAATATAAATCAAGAGTAGAAAGAAAAAAATTAGGTATGCCTTTTTGGCAAAAAATAAGCCTTAGCTAATAAAATTATGCCTAAAAGGCATAATTATGCCTCAGTTGGCATCGCTGCTACACACCTCATTCTCCCTGGTGGTAAGATGTGAAAATGTTGTTGTTCTCTTTTTTTTATTGCTGATGCACATATACATACAAATGTATCAAGTGGTATTTTAATGGTACGTTATGGATTCATAGAAAATAAAGACAAAATATCATGCTTATGTTAATGATAATCACAAAATTTTACATTTTTCCATGTTTAAGAGACATTATTTATTGTTTAGTTTTGTAATTTCAATTCAAATTGCCTTAATTTTCTTCTTTATATATAACAAAAGAAACTTTCACATCCATTAAAGTAGAATGTGATAGCTATTACCTTTTACCCCTTGACAGTGACCGTTGCTCAAAGTTGATTTTTTTCTTAATTTATAAAATTATCATTTTCTGCAAAAAAAATATCAAAAATCTGTAATCCAAAATTTTGTAAATGATAAATGAAAAATTGTTTTGTTAATGAAAAAAAGTGCGTACTTGTTTTCATTATCAAAACAATTTTGGAATCCAGAATTTTGTATTTGCAGAATTTTAAAATACAGAGTTTTGAGTTTACATAATTTTAAAATACAGAATTTTGGTATAGGTAAGGTAGGTACATAATTTTTGGAATCTGAATTTCGGCACATACAGAATTTTGAACCCAACTCATTTTCTCAATTTTCTGAATTAAATAAAACAATTCCGATTTTTGAAAGTATTATATTTTATTTCATGCTTTGTTCATCGTTATTTTTGGTGCAGGGAACTTACTTCACGGGAGCTACTTTCACATGGAAAATAACTTCACCTCTAGTGGGGAATAATTTCACATTTTTCTTGTGAAGATAAATTTTACTGAATGTGAGAACCAATTTCACTTTTTCGTGGGAACGAAATTCACTTTTTGGTTAAGTTATTACCCACGGATTGTGGGAAATAATTTCACTTTTTAATACAGTAGGCTGCTCTAATTTACATTCGAGATTTATTTTTTATTATGAGCACTGTGGTATCTACTCTTTTTTTACAATTATTTTGAGGACTGATAAATAAAAATGAGAAATAACAGTGTTTTAAAATTTTTTACTTTTATTTTCATAAGTAACAACAAGAATTTATTTATCTTCAAAATAAACTGAGCTGGGGTTACTATATTAAACTCTTTTTAATCTCAAAGTCGAAACGCAAAGCGGAAAAAAAAATTCGAGAACGGGAGAATCAATTTTGAGGTGTGAAAATAAAAAATTCGCACGAATTAAAATATTAAGTCATTTCAATAGCAATCAAAGGCAACTTATTAATCTTAACTCTTTATTTCTCCAACTTGACTTTTTGTGACTCGGTTCAGTACAGTTGTGAGCCCTCCATATTTTATTAATATAAAGAATGTTTACACTTTTTTTAATCTGGTATTTGGTTTAAAATGTATTTGTTTTTTTTTTTTTTGAAAATTGCATAAAACTTAATTTTTTTCTCACCTAAAGTGGGTAATAACTACACCAGAAAAAAGTGAAATTATTTCCTACTAGAGGTGAAGTTATTTCCGATGTGAAGGTAGTGAAATTAGTTCCCGGCACCGTTATTTTTTAATGCAATTAATGAAACACTAAATTCATTTTTTTGTTTGTTACGTTTCGCCGGTTTCTTTCCAGCTTCCTCAGGTTTTTTTTTAAATTTTGTTTGATTTTTGTGGTGAAAATGATTTGTACATTTTCCGATTTTGATAAAATTGGTATAGAAATAGTTTTTCTAATTTTTAAAATGGAACAAAAAGACAGAAATGTATGTATCAAAGATCAACATTTAAAACAAAAACTATATCTTGTTGGTTTTTATATTTTATGATCAACTTTATGGGACCAATTCATACCCATAACTTAAGCTGCAAGGAGAATCAAATAATAATGATGATGAACGAAGAAAACAAGAAAGTTGAAGCTGACAATAATTATTATTATTACAATAAAAGCAATGTTGCCACATTTCGTTTGCTGAGTTTTCCTTCTTCTTTCCTTTTTTTTTTCGTATTTGCCCCCCACCGCACAAGAGTTTTCCAAGTTATTAAAAGCCAACAAAAAAGAAAGAAAAAAAAAATACTAGAATTCAGACAAAAATACATAAATAAATAAATAAATTAATAATAAAGAAAAAGATCAAATGATGAAAAGAGAGTGGTGTTGTGGACATAGGATGCCGAGGCACAGACAAAATGTATAAATGTGGGCTAGAGTTAAAGGTTGTGTAGGTATATATTCGCAAAACTTAGTGAAGTGAAGAGTGTTGCATATTTCAAGTGTGAATATCTGTATTTGGACGCCAGATTTTACAGGGTGGTCATAAATAAGGAATATTATTTTTTTTATTTTTTATTTTTGTAGATATAGCTCAGGGAAATTAGTCAAAATATGGGCATGAAATCGCATTTTTCGCGGGACAAAATTTTTTTCATGGAATGTGTTCGGGTGGTTGTCCTTATCATAAAAGTCAATTTGTTGGATTAATTGGAGGTTGGGAACAGCCGCCATCTTGGAAAAGAGATTGGTATCGTTTTTATTGAATAGCTCCATTGTTATTCATTTTAACAAAAACTGACAAAGGTAAGACTTATTAACAATAAAATTATCTAAAAACTCAGATACAAAACAATTCCGTGAGTTGATTAAATAAAATTTTATAGTTGGTCAAAGTGCGTGTTTGTATCGCAAGGTTGGGGCAAAATGACATTTTTTCATATATCTGACGAAGTTTTGGTTTGTTTGGATAATTCTGCAAAAATGAATTATAGTATTTATAATTATCTATAAAATGAGACCACAATCGTTATTGTGACCATCATATTTTAGAAGTAATCTAACTCCGAAACTCTCCATGTACTAGTCAAAAGTGAGAAAAAAGCTAGTTTTTTGCTAGTAGGCCGAGCAAATTTTCGGAGTAGAGGTACAACCAAAATATAAGTACGCAGTTTTGCAGCCATACGCGTCTTAATATCGATTTCAAATGTCTGACAACTCTAATTTTGTGTTTTATACGGTTTTCTGGGGGTTAAATAACTTAACTTTTCCACTTAATGTGAATGGGCTGAATTTATACTTTTTGAAATTATAAATATACAAGCTGGTGCTTTATTATTTTTTCTAAATCTAGACACCCCAATCTCGAGGATGTGACCAATAGAACTCAAGATATAAGCCGTTGATGCGATTATGTTTTAGAAGCTTTTTTGTTTTGATTTTGTTTGTTTATTTGAATTGAAAAGCGTGATATGGTTAGTTAAAAAAGCTTATATCGTGAGTTCTATTAACCCTATCGCAGAGATTGAGGTGTCCAGATTTAGGAAAAATGATAGAGCATCAGCTTGTATATTTATAATTGGAAATAGTATAAATTCAGCCCATTCACATTTTTATAATAAGTCTTACCTTTGTCAGTTTTTGTTAAAATGAATAACAATGGAGCTATTCAATAAAAACGATACCAATCTCTTTTCCAAGATGGCGGCTGTTCCCAACCTCCAATTATCCCAACAAATTGACTTTTATGATAAAGACAACCACCCGAACACATTCCATGAAAAAAATTTTGTCCCGCGAAAAATGCGATTTAATTTACTAATTTCCCTGGGGTAATAGGGTCTGATAGGCTTTATTAATCTTGAATCGAAATTTTTACAACCTTACTATTCGTTTAAACAAAATTATGCCCAAAAATGCAACGGCAAGTATTAGGACCATTTCACACGACGAACGCCGAAAACCGGCCGGAACCGATTAAATCCCCTTTCAGTTGGTTTTTATTACAAGGTTCACATTCCAAAAGGGGCGTTTACCCGGTTCCGGGACGGTTTTCAGAATCGTGTGAACTGGCCCTTACACTACACTTTGCTACACTCAAAAAAAATATTTATAAAATGTTTCTTAGTCCATTATGTTAGTTTTTATTTTATTTTTTTCGTTTGTCACCCTCAAATAAACTTCATAACATTGTGCTGTTACTGTGTATCTAGAAATGCACGTTAGACATGATGGTGAAATGCAAATTATGACTATGATCTGAGTATAAATAAATATATTTAAATACATATTTCAACAAACATTTCTGAAACACCCTGTATATAGTTTTTTGAAATTCAAAATCTAAATAGTATTGCAAATTCCTTAAAGAAGGAAAAGAATTGTTAAGATATCTTTGTTCTTTCAAGAGTTAGGATTTTTGCAACCAAAAACTGAAAAATTATGCCACTGTGGGCTGCTTATCAGATTACTAATCTGAAAAATGAGAGGTTAAGGCCTGCTTTTTAACGCATTATGTCGTAACCGTGTGACAATATTCTGCGATGCCGCAGAGTAATCGAACGATTGTGTGCACCATTCTATTTAATTGTGAGTATCGTAAGACGTGTTTGGTGTTTAAATGATGCATGTGTGAACCGGGCCTAAAAATGGTCTCAAATAGAAGATCAGTTGATACTGAAAGCAAAAACAAAGTATTTTACCACTTTTGAAAGCTGGCTTATACGAGACAACCCAACTTGACACTTTACGGACAGAGGCAGATATTTTGTTTAGGTCTATGTATATTAGAGTAGAGCGTTTTTGGAATTTTCTTTCAGATCACTGCGTGCAACTCAGGGTTTATGCCTTGTGCTCTTCTGGAAAAAAAAATCGGGAAGCCTCGACAATGGAAAAATAAAAATCGGGAAGCCTCTGAAGATTGCTCGTATTTCACGAAAATCGATATTTTATGAAGCGGTAGAACCCATCTGAATTGACTTACCTAATCTTTTTCATTTCACTACCAACTGCTCGTAACTTATGCTGAGTGCTCTCTAGTACCAGAGATGATCCCCTATTTTGAGTCGTTAATAGAAAAATCTCTCAAACTGAGAACTTTTCTGTAATAATGACGTCGTTTATGGGGGATTTAAGAAAATGCTACCTTGACATCCCCTGACCCATTTCAATAGAATTTTAAATTCTAATACTACACTTAAAAACTTCGTTAATAATTTAATTTTTATATAAAACACTAACCTTTGTAACTGCATTTAATTTATGTCGATATCTTATTTCAATCCTTAGATATTTGACATTTAGGTGTTTCCATAATTCTTGCCCATGCTTAATTTTTTTTAACTTTACCTGCAGAAGGTTTTCTTAAATACCATACAATCTTTTGTTTTCCACAAACTTTTGTTTTTAATATTGTTAAATTCATAAATCGTTAAACGGTATAATTATTACGCCATTTTTACTTCAAATAAAAATTTTGCATGGGCAAGAATATAGTATGGGCAAGAATTATGGAAACACCTAAATGTCAAATATCTAAGGATTGAAATAAGATATCGACATAAATTAAATGCAGTTACAAAGGTTAGTGTTTTATATAAAAATTAAATTATTAACGAAGTTTTTAAGTGTAGTATTAGAATTTAAAAATCTATTGAAACGGGTCAGGGGATGTCAAAGTAGCATTTTCTTAAATCCCCCATAAACGACGTCATTATTACAGAAAAGTTCTCAGTTTGAGTGCTCCATAGCTTATAAGGTTAAAATAGGTTCTAACAAATATAGCAAATACAAACAAGTTGTAAAAGAAATTTGTTCTGGGTGGGATTTTATACAATTTAAAAAATCTGAATTTTTGCGAAAATGTGCATTTTTTGGAGCCTTCCCGATTTTGTTTTTTTTCGTTAACGACTCAAAATAGAGGATCAGATCTGGTTCTAGAGACCACTCAGCATAAGTTATGAGCAGTTGGTAGTGAAATGAAAATGATTAAGTCAATTCAGATGGGTTCTAACGCCTCATAAAATATCGTTTTTCGTGAAATACGAGTAATCTTCAGAGGCTTCCCGATTTTTATTTTTCCATTGTTGAATAAAAAAAAAGTATCAGAATATGTTCAGAAGAGCACAAGGCATAAACCATGAGTTGCACGCAGTGATCTGAAAGAAAAGTCCAAAAACGCTCCACTCTAATGTATATTTAGATCATTTTAGCTCTTTAGGCCTAGTGTGCAGATCACGCGCTTCCATTCAGTACATATTCTCTTCAGTATTTACCCAAGCTGAATTTTATAATTTGTCTCAAAAAAGGCAGAGTTTTGCCTACAATCCTTAAAAAGCAATAAAGATTCTTACCTTACGAATAAACACGTGATTTTACAAGCTACCTAACACGGAATTATATTTACATCCAAATCATACTGTGCAAATTTTGACTCTGAATCCATTGTCAGAAAAAAGTATATTTTTAAAAAGGAATGAAAAAAAACTCCGGACAAGCATTACCTTTGCAATTTTGACAGAAAATACTTTGTATCTTTTATTATTAATGATCTTTTAAATTCCTTCAATGTCAAAAATGAGGTAAGGGCACTTCAATTTATAGTTTACAATTTTCAGGAACGATCTTACCCAGATATTGCAATCCCATCGTCCATGTATTTTAGTTCTATAAATACAGAGTGAAAGTTACGGAAAGTCATTGCCTCGTAGTCATAATAATTCATATGAAATACCTTGGCCCACACAATATGTAAAAATATATAAAAAAAAAATATAACATCCTAGTAAAATGCTGTCGTTTGCTAACATCTGCAGAACTAAACTGCAGGCAAATGCAATTTTCACGCTATACCATTAGTATGTGAATGTTCGTTTTTAATTTTTGGTTTTAGGGTGACCAGTTTTTTCGTTTTATATTTTCATTCATGTTTTTAGTTAAAAACGTACTTTTATTAGAAAATTAATTGAGATTGTGATAATAATGCAAATTAGAAATACTTACCCTACAACCTACATTTATTTTATTTCTTTAGACCGTACACGAAGATTTTTGAATATGTATGTATTTCGAATTTTTACTAAAAAATGCAAAACTTTAATTTTGTATTAAATCACAAATAAAAAGTTCTGCGTGTAAGGAAGCTCTGGAGCTACATATATATTTATCTGAAAATCAAGTTAACAAAATAATTATGTATGTATGTATAACATCAAAAAAGTAATATAAGTTATCAAAATTGTTGTTAGTTAAAAATCCTTAAGGCCTGAACTACATAACCTACTTTTTGCAAATATTAGCAAAAATTATAAAAGTAAACGATTTTTTTTACCAGCGCCATTTTATGGAAAAAAGTAAACAAATAATAAGTGAGGGTGGGGCACTTTGCGCCGGACACAAAAAGTCGCGAATTTTCGGACGTGTTACCCATTGTATCTGAATTCGTGTTTACTTTTCAAACAACTGTTTTTTTTTTTTAAATACTCCCTTTCGTGGAAAATTGAAATATCTGGACAAGAATTGTTAAGGCTTGATGCATGCACGATTTTTGACGCATACACAAATATTAAATTGAGCAAGCACACATTTTTCTGGTGTTGTTCTTGCGGGCAAAAGAATCGCAGGTGCTTACAGCACGAGCGGTAAAATTTATCAGTCGATTGCCGTAGCGTCACCACCGGTGCGGCACCGTAGAATACCTGTGTATAGAATAAAATGACTGTGTCATCGAGTGTCAAAAACATCATGTGTGCACCGGCCTTAAGAGTAAACTGTTATAAAAATGCTACATATTTATGTATGTGTAGTAACAAATTCTTTATGAGCTTATTATGTGTTGCGTCACAAAATTCCTTATTTTAAAAATGCTAAAAATGAATACATAATTCATTTTAAAAGATTAATGCTGGATTAATTTAATTTATTAAAAGTAATTTTATTTCGATTGAAATATATATGGTCATCTCCATCTTGCTCTTATTTCGAAAGTAGGAACATTTTATTTATTATTTGTTCTTATTTTGTTGTAAAAATATTTGTAGATACACATCCATCATTACAATCTTATGCATAGTGTATGTTATGTTCGTAGGTTAACAGGGTGTTTTAAATGTAAGAATGTTTTGTAAGAAATATCAAAGACTTGTTATATATGATCTTTGGTAATATTTTAGTGCAATATCAACAACATTTTTCACTTTGTCTACTTGTTTTTTACTATACCTACATATATTTTATGTATATATGTAGGTACTTAAGGACAAGTTTAGGATCTGTTAAAAACACTCGATCTGGAGATAACAACTAAAAATGATTATATTATGTCAATAAGGTATTCTGTCGATTGTGTGTGTTTGCTTTTTGAATTTAAAATTTCGTTGCCAAGTTCAATCCAAAATCGCTGAAGCTATTGGCAGAGTGAAAATATAATTCAATTTATTTTCTTAACTTATGCATCTATCTGATTAAAAATCAACACAATTAGGTACACTTTTTTAAGTTAAACTATTTTGAAATGTTAAACATTAACACCCTTTAGTTTAAAAAAAATTAATAAATATTCTCTTCTTCTCTTCGTAAGAATAAAAAAAAAAAAAACTGGTCATAAACAAAAAAGATTTTGTTTTTAATGCATGCAGAAATTTAGTTTGGAACATTGCCAGGCTTTCTTTCAGACTGTTTTGTAATGATTTTTGTTTTATATTTATTTTGTTGCAAGTCATAATACAATATGAAAGCATGGTACGCACGCCACCATCGAAAATAAATTTAGAATCGTATCACAAAAAAAAAAAAAACAAACAATTTATGATAAGTTTAGAATAGATTGAACCTGTATTTTGGTAAAACATGTTTTGTTAAGGATCACGTTGCGTTGGTTGTAGTATTGATTTTTGAATGTCTGACTAATTACAAAATTGAAATCGTAAACTGAAAGAAATCATACAAAGACAAGAGAAAAAAGATTAGAAAAAATTGTTATCGGAGCATTTAAAATAAAATGCACGACTGGGTCGCACGTACTTGCTCTTGTAGTTCACAGTATCTTTATCTTAAATATCTATTGGAAATTTAAGATTTTGTAGAAAAAAAATCAAAAGTTTAAAAATTAAATTAAAAATTTTTTTTTTTCAAAAATGTTTTTAAAAATATTTTTTTTAACATTTTATACTTAATGATCTCTGTAAATTTTAAATAAAATAACTAATGCTTTGATGAAATATATGAACTTAAAAAATATGTCAATTTTTGAAAAACGGCAACGCCATATTTCCGTACTCCGCATTTTCTGAGAAAAACTAAAAAGGCAGTTTTGTTAGAATCAATAAGAGTATTCCGCACACCAAATTTTATCGAAATCGTTAGAGCCGTTTTCGAGAAATTTGCAATACCTCGAAAACGTTATATGGGATGTATGTATGTCTTTGTTTTTTGCAACCCTTGCCAAAGTAAATATCATAGATAAACTAATATTTTGATCCGAAATATAGCTGTTAAATTTATTCCAGTTAAAGTAAACAAAAAAATAAGTGAAAATAGATGAAAAAATCCGACCCCGATGTAATATGATTTTATAATTTTACTACACAGTTGAATGAAATCCCGCTAAATGCGGTACCTGTGTTAATGGTATTAAGGTAATTTTGTACCTGCAACAGGTAAAATATAAGCGAAACTCATGTAAAAATCCTGATACACTGATGTGTAAAAATATTTTTCATTATGTATACTTTAAAATGTTATAAAACTTGTACAACACAGAAAAACTTTTAACCTTCCGGATGGAATCCGAAGTGTCCCAATATCTCCAAATAACTAAATTATTGAGCTCACTATATTATTTGAAACTTCAGAAAAGTTAAAAATAAATTCATTAGATTATTTTTTTTATCAGCCATAGAAATTTCATAATTTTGTATAGGAAAAAAAATGTTACGCATACACCCCAGTGACCCGAAAATCGTTGATTGAAATAAATATGTTGCTCCTTTTCTGGTAAACATGATTTTTTTTTAGAGGTTGATATTGTTGTTATGATTGATGGCTTCCAATGGGAAAAGTAAGAAATGAGCAAAAGGTGAATAAGTTCTAATTTCTATAAACATATATGCTTTTTTACTAGCTCTATAGGGCAAGTAGTATTGGTTTCGTGTAGAAAAAAAAAATCGAGGTTTTAATCAAAACCAACATTACGATGATGGAGAAGATCAAAAAAGTGGTTTTCGTCATGCCGTCCGTCGGTCTGTGCGTGTGTGCGTGTGTGCGGCTGTGCGTCTGTGCGTCCATCTGTACATCGAGCCAGGGCCTAAACGGATGGATGGATTTGCTTGAAACTTGGTACTGATGATTTTTACGTAATTCCCTAGACCCGTTTTTTTATTTTTTTAATATCTCCATTTTAACGCATACGCATAAGACAGTGGTGTGAAAAAAAGTAATCAGATTTCCAGTGCTGTATAACCGAAAAAAACATAAACAGACAACATCGAACAGTTTATTACAGGTTCATTTTGGGTGTCTTAGGCTTGTGGGTTTCCATAACTTTAGTTAAAAAAGCATTTTATACAGGTAGGGGAAAGTGGCCTAAAATGGCACCCCAAGGTAAAATGGCCCCCTTGCTAGAAATCGTAGAATCGAACATAATTAGAAAGTTTTATGAACGCGATTCTTATGTTAACCTGGCAAAACCGACATATACGAAGTTTTAGCAACTTCAAGCCATTATTTAAAATTCGACAGGTCAAACTGTCTCTAACCACCTCAAAAAGTACACTCGTTATAATTTTGTGAATTTTTTTTTTTTGCAAAAAAAAGTATAAAAAACATTGTATTTTGGAAAAAGAAGTTAATATAGGGTAGGATGGTATAAGAGTGCGCGGTTGATAAGAGTGCGCAAGGCCATTTTCTACGGTTTGAAAGGGAATATAAGACTGAATGCACTTATTTTGGAAAGATCTAAATGAGTTTGATCTGCTGTCAAAATTTCATGCAAATGTGTTTATAAACAGAGGTGCTAGTTAAGTTTAAGTTTTTTAGCACTTTTTTTTCCAATATTTCTTGCCAAACAAATTAAATTTTCCGCTTAACAACAAAAAATAACAATAAACAAAGTATGGGACATTAAAAAGTCGACAAAAAGAAACATTTGAGGAAAACGTAAGACTGGTCATAAAGTGAATTGTGAAATATATATATATTCTTCGATTACATGTCTGAGCGTGTAAGAGTGCGCACCATGATGATGTATAAGAGTGCGCGGGTTATAAGAGCAGTAAATGCTATACAAGGCTTCAAAATAACTGGCATTTGTCCATATACCAGCAAACAGCAGCTAGAAAAAGCAATTCCAACCAAAAAGAAACCAAATAAAAGTTTTACAAAAAA
The DNA here is from genome assembly GCF_945859705.1 of Episyrphus balteatus. Classification (NCBI taxonomy): domain Eukaryota; kingdom Metazoa; phylum Arthropoda; class Insecta; order Diptera; family Syrphidae; genus Episyrphus; species Episyrphus balteatus. Next base: position 81,322,032 of record NC_079135.1, on the reverse strand, counting down.
CAAGCGAATGAGAGTAACTCGGAAATATTGAAATTTTCTCGGAACCATTAATCGAAGACTAAATTGATTGTTCCTCATGCAAGGAGTGATTTGTTGAAAAATACTCTGTTTATTTAAAGATAGGCAATTTTATTTGCGACTTTTGTGCGAACTTACACCTGTGCGCAGCTGCGCACTCTTACAAACTAAGCCGCGCACTCTTACACAATAGGATGTATAAGAGTGCGCAAATTTCCTAATGTGGTATTTTGTTTATAACTTTTGAATTAATATATTTTTGTTACCAGTTTTAAGTTTTTTTCGTTGCTTGGATTATAAACTAAAAACTATATATAAAAAAAGTAGTTAAATTCTTTTTGTTATTGTTTTATTTGGTATTTTGTCTAAAATGCGCACTCTTATACCACCTTACCCTACGTATGTATGAAGTATTTCTTAATAATTTAATGTAATAAGTTGGCTTAGAACGATTTTAGATTTTTCGGTATAAAACGTAAATTCAGAAAACCCAAAATGGGCAAAATGGCCTACTTAGTACTCGGGTAAAATGGCATAGGTACTAACTTTCACATTTTCATTTTTTTATAGTGAAAATGGTTGCTTAACATAAACGATCTGCAGAGAGGAAGCCCTGGACTAAGGAAAGTCCTTGATTCCGTCCAAAATCTGGAAAAAAGCATCCAAATTATTCAAAGTTCCAAAAACTACAGTAAAGCGATGAGAAACCAACAGAAACATGGTTTTGAATGACTCACAGAAATAATAAGCAACACCTGTTCCAAGAAAATGGAAAAGGAGCCCTTTGACTCGATTTTTCATTTAAAATCACGTATATTTCGACAGTGTGCCATTTTACCCGGGTAAATTTGATCAGTAAAATTTGTAGACGTCTTGAAAATTAAAAAACTTAAATACTTTTTGGAATTTTTTCAACTCCCAAAGCAAACAAATGTGAGAGTAATATATTAAACTTTCAAAAGTATAAAGCATTTAAGTTTGAGTGTTACTTTTTTTCGAGATTTCCCTTAGGGGGGCCATTTTAGGCCACCTTCCTCTACATAAATTATAAAAAGTTAATTGCTACTTCCTTTTCAAAATAAATATATTTTTTTGTACATAAAAGTTAGGTTTAGGTACTATTTTTAATTTTAATAATTATATTTTGTTTAATTTTTTTATTCACAATTTTGCCTTCGATTTCTAAAAAGTACGTGACCATCAATTGGATGTTTCCATTCTGGACACTCTTCAACAGTTGCATCGTCAAAAATTTCATCAACAATTTGCAAGACTCGCAGTCGAAACTTTCTGTTTTGTTTGTCATTCATTTTACGTACATCACGTAACAAACTTTTGAAAAAATTCATATCAGAATCATTTTCATCATCCTCCTCGATAATTCTTCGCCTCTTACTCAATATTGATTCTACTTCATCTGTCACCTCGAAGTAATGTGCATTAGTTCGCTGTTGTTCAGTTCTGGTTTTGTTTGCAGATATTTTATTGACTTGATGATGTAAGCTAGACTCAAAATTAGTATTATTGACTGGGAAATCATCCTGTACACTATTAGTTTTAGTTTCGTCAAGAAATGGTCCTGGTTTAGAATTTTCTGATTCAGTCTCATATTCCGTGACTCTATTATCATCTGTGTAAGATTCGTCGGTTTTGCTTGTGGTCGAGAGAATTGAAGAATCTAGAATAAATTGTAGATGTGATGTTAGGTAGTACGGTTTTCTTTTTCTAGTGCCTCTTTTAATTGAATGCCTTTTAATACTTCTAAATAAAGCATCTCGAATTTTTCTCCAGCGTTCAGGGCAGTTTTCAGCTGCAAAAAAGAAAAAAACTGGTAAAATCTTTTGATATATTGAGGTTCATTTTTAGTAAAAATTTTTTTTGTTAATACAAAACCAAGATTTGTAGAAATTAACATAGCAAAAAATACACATATTCTTATAGTTAAAGTTTCAAAATGGCCGATCAAATGTAAATGATGTATAAGGCTCCAAAATAAGAACACTTAACTGAGTTTAAAAAAAAAACGGCAAAAGCACCAATTCTTTGGACGTGCCTACGAAAAAAGAAGAGTTTCGGTGCCCCTCATTACTTTTTGCTGGATGAGTTTTTTTTTTGAAATTTCAATTTTTTAGAACACTTTGAACTCGATTTTGGCGAAAAAATTGCGGATTTTTTGTAACTGAAAAATCAAAAATTTTAACAAATTAACAAATTTGAAAAAAAAACTCTTCAAAGATACCTCGTAAATTATGTACAGAAATAACTTGTTTTCCTAATTTCATAAGAATCGGTGCAGTAGCTTGGGAGATATGAGGGCATCAACTTAAAAAAACGGGAGATGTGGAGAAAAAGAAGTATAAAAATAAACATGCATGATTTTGCTCCAATGCACAGTGGGTACCCTCCTATACAAAGTGCGGTCAAAAATATAATGACCATTTGCGGTGCCCCTCATTACTTTTTGCTGGATGAGTTTTTTTTGAAATTTCAATTTTTAGAACACTTTGAAAGCGATTTTGGCGAAAAATTGGCGGATTTTTTGTAACTGAAAAATCAAAAATTTTAACAAATTAACAAATTTGAAAAAAACTCTTCAAAGATACCTCGTAAATTATGTACAGAAATAACTTGTTTTCCTAATTTCAAAAGAATCGGTGCAGTAGCTTGGGAGACATGAGGGCATCAACTTAAAAAAACGGGAGATGTGGAGAAAACGCTTTGAAGTTTAAAGTTTTGGTGTAAAACGTTCATAAAAAAAGTATGAAAATAAACATGATTTTGCTCCAATGCACAGTGGGTACCCTCCCATACAAAGTGCGGTCAAAAATATAATGACCATTTTTTTTTTAACGGTGCTATTATTTCGAAAGGTAGGACGGTATTCTTCATTTGAGAACATAAATTGTAGAGGGCACTCAAAGGCAAACCAACTAAATCTCTAATTTAATAAAAATTGACCTAAATAAAAATGATTAAAATTGCTTCGCTAACGAGCCCCATTACAATAAGCCTGAATGTTATTTAACAATATAATTTATGTTTTTAGAAAGTATTAACCTTCTCGTTTAATATCCATTACAATTTAATACTGTTCACAATTTTTTAACACCCGCTGTCACTATCGCAAGTTCACACCTTATAACTGCAGCGATAAAAAAACTGTACCTTTTTGTATATACCGACTTTGAATAGCTATTAAGAAATGAAAAAAAGGGTAACTGTCAAACTTTTTTTGGTTTTGGTTCGATGGGACATTGTAGAACGTTGTTTAATCATTGGATTTTAAAAAAACTGACATTTACTTTTTTTATTTTTGACCAATGGCGGTACCCACTGTGCAATGGACTAAAAATATTTACACAATATTTTTGCATTCAGTTAACAAAAAATGCAAAAAAAATTATCATACTATATTTATTTTTTAATAATAAATCAAACGTCTGTACTCATTTTCAGCTCTGTGTTTCTTTTTTCTATATTTAATTTTAAATTTAATCGGTCACTGTGGCGTATGTGTAACATTATTCTTATAAACAAAATTTTTTGTTGTTAAAACAACAAAACAAACAATCAAAACTAGATGAATCATATTCTGACCAAATATATTTATGTATGTGCAGTGGTATGACGACTCTGAAAATGAATTTTCATCAGTAAATTTAAAATATCCTCTTTTTGAACAAAAAATTACCCTCAAAGTGATTTACAGTCGATTCGATCACAAAAATCGATTGGTTATTCTTATTAATAATATGTTTTAACTTTTTTGTAGGAGCAGCAAAGTTTTTCAATTAAAAAAAAAAGCCTATTTGTAGATACACCTACTTTTCAAAAATAGCATTATATTCATTTATTTAAGAGACTAAAACGGGAAAAAAATGTCCTACGTACCAACCTGGTTCATTTATTTCTTTTGATATTTCTTCCCATGCAGCTTTAACCATTTTTTTGTTTCTGTATGTTTCTGATCTAGTGTCCCAAATGCACGGATTAGCTTCCACCATTTTAACAAAAATCACATTCAAGTTTTCTGAATTTGTTTTCATTTTGACAAAAATAAAAAAAAATACTGTCAAATGTGTTGCAGTTACTTTCTTGAACAACGCGCACGCAGAAACTGTCGTAAATGCAGTTTTTCTCTAGCAAAATGCAACCAACAACCAAGGTTTTGTTACTTTTCTCTTATTTCTTTATTTTTATTCTAAATACAAACGTATTTGTAGACTTTTTCTGTATTAGTATTGGTGGTTTTATATGCGCACATCATTCGTTTATTTCGTCTGCCTTGTGACCCCCTGTCATTAAAGCTTTCAAATGGTGTTAGTATAAATTGTATATTTGTATCTGCATTTATCAAAGTAGTCATGAGCATTAGCTAGCATCGTAAAATACTGTGTTTACGAACAAGAATTTCATATGAATACATAGCAAAAGCAAAGTAAAGGCAACCATCAGCACTTTAGTTGCGATGCGACTATTGTGGAAAAATACTGCAGTACGATTAATCTGTTCACTTGTGTGAGCACAGTAAAATGATAGTACCTTCCTACAGGCATACAGCCAATTTTGTCTAAAATACTCGTAAAATAGGTATACACAGCTCCTGGTCGTTCATACTTGCTTTTGTTTTAATTTATAAAGTAGTTTAAAATTAATTAAGTGAAAAAATATACCTTAAATTAATGATTAAGAAAATCAATATTGTTATAGCAAAATAAAATGCATGAATGGGTCACACGACCTTGTTTTTAGAGTTATAGTTGATAATATTTTTTAAACTTTTTAGGTATATTGAAATTTGGTATGAGAAAAAATGTAAAATTCGTCTTTCAAAAGAATAAAACAACATTTTAAGTAGATTTAAGCTCCAAAAAAAGTATGCATTCTGATTTCTTTTGTTAAAATGCATTTTAAGAAAAACTAATGGTTTTTTAAAAAAATGATTGTTTGAAAAAAAAAAAAAATAAATAAATAAAGTTGGTATGCCACGTTATAGTATTGTTAATGAACAGTTAAAACCAAAATTAAAAAAAAAAAAAAAAATCAAAATTTTAAAATCCAAAAATACAATTTTTGAAAATTTTGATTTTGATTAACAATTCATGCAGTATAAATGCTTTTGTATAAAAAAGAGTGTGTACATGTACACTGTACAGTGTGCACATGTTCAAGGGATTGAAGGTCCATAATTCTTACTCACAGAAAATCCCTTAGTAACTTCATACCATAACCATTGTATATATATTCTTATAGTACCATTGAATAATTATATATAGAAGTGACACCGGAAAAAACATCCGCTTTGTTTGAGGGGTGGCGCTACAATCGTTACAAGAGTGGCGCCACAATCGTTTTAGGATTGTGTTCGATGGCCGAAAAATTCATTAAAAGGACTTTTGGTTACTAAGTGACCACAACTACTATATTATTTATATTTGGTGTATTTGTATTAGTTTTGTGTTGTGTTAGAAGTGTGTTTGTTTATTTTTGTTTCTGTAATATTCAAATTGAATTTATTTTTAATTTTTGTAATATTTTGAATTGAACATTTATTTTTGAATGTTTGATTCTTATGTATATTTGAAAGGATTTTGTTTTTCTGTTTTTATTAACGACAAGAAGATTTTTCTTCAACTATAGAGAGTTTATTTAATTTTGACTAGGGTGCTTTTTGTAATAATATCTAGCTGTAGTTCACATTATTTAAATGTTGTCTGCATGCACTGTAGCATATACTTACTATTTTCTTAAACCCCATATGCAAGAGTAGGTAAGGATCAAGTTCATACAATATGGCCATATTACACATTATTTTAAAGTATTTTAATGCATATTTCAAATATTTTAATACAATACGAAACTATCTCGATTATTTGCTTAAAATGATTTATGTATGCGAACAAGAACTTTGGATTTACGGCTTTGTTCAAATTTGCAGTTTTTACAAAATGTTAAATTTTGGAAAAAAAAAAATCTTTTCGTACCATTTTTGGATACTTTTCTCTGTTTTTAATTTTTTTTTAATCTAAAATTTAAACGATAATAATTAATAAAATGTTGAAATAAACTCACAAGAATTTGAGTTTATTTGAAAAAAAAAAAAACTGTAAAAAGGTCTATTTTGATCGCAAATGTATGAAAATGTGGTTTTGGATAGTTCCAATGATTTTCCTGTTTCACCATTTGAAATAAAATATTTATTTCTAATATCTTAAAACTAGAATAATGTAGCTTTTACATGCTCTTTATTTTGTCATGATACTATATAGTCAAGCTATGCATTCTCACAAAAAAAAAGTTGAGATAACAATCAGACATTGCATTACTATAGCCCTGTTCCATTGGAGAATACTAATAGTAGATTTTTTTGTTCATCTGTCAGTCTGTCTGTCTATAGCTAAACGGATCTACCGATTAACATCAAACTTGGTATGAAGTATTTTTTTGGAGACTCTCCAGAGGGGTTTTTAGAACTAATTTTTTTTACCAGAAATAACGATACCTGCCATATACCAATATCGGAAATGTTTTATGTTCTCGAAAACGGTACCAGTAATTTTGTTTAAAAAAATTATAAAATAGTTTTTGGGCAATCATGGAAATGTTTTAAAATTATTATTAACCTACCGTAGAACCGTTTTTTTTTTCAAATCTGATTTTCTGCCAAACTGCCAATTCAATTTTAAAGAATTTTTATATAGTTTAAATATTTATATAGTTTAAATATAAAACAGTAAGACAATTTGGAAAAATAATAGTTTTTGGATAAAAAAAATTGAACACTTTTTTTTGAAAAATCAAATTTTCGAAAACCGGAAATTAATTTTTTTTTTGACATTTTAGTTTTGAATGTTGAATAGTGATTTCTACGAAATTGCATACCAATTTTATTTTTGATTTTTTTTTTTGTTTTAATTTATTTATAAGGTTCCAACGATTTTGAAATTTTTTTTCTACAAATCTTTCTTAGTAGAAGAAATCAAATTGAATAGGTACTTGTTGGAGGTATCACGAATTCTGCTTTGTTCCTTTAACTTTTTGGACTAGTGTATAAAAACAACTCAGGTTAAAAGCTGCACTCGTTATGAAACTCAACTATTAAATTTAGCCGAGCGTTAGCCTTGTACCTGAGTATTAAATTGTTTATTGGTAGGGTGAAATATATATAATTCAGTTAAATATTTAAGTCAGCCTTAAATTTGATTATTGGTAAGGCCCGTAGAAAATAAAATTTACTAATTATAAGTTTTGGTGAATAAAACTTCTTATTCAGATTTCTTTGGCACAAATTTATTTGTCATGAAGTAAAGTTATCAGGTGGAGTTTCGATTCAGCAAAAAAAGGCGCTAGTTGTTACGCATTTTATGATATTGCCAAAAAAAAATATAATATAAAAAAATAGCAATCCTTGTGGGGATACGAACTCAAAGAGCAAAAGTAAAGAGCAATCACCTTGTCACCTACGCTAATAGGACTATTGAAATAAGTGTAACTTTCATGCCCTATAAGCTATAACGTGCCTAGGATATACAACAATAATTATTTAATTTTGTTCAAATTCTCGTCGTTAATAAAAATGTTTTGTTTTTAGTTTCGAGTTACTATGGATACATTTATAATGTCAAATAACTTTTCAATATTTTTGTTTGATATTTGTGTAATTTTGTACGTATGAGTAAAATTTCCATATTTTCTTTTTTCATTTATAGGATGTCGATGTGTCGATAAGATTTATTTTTGTTTGATATTTGTTTTATGTTTTATGTGTGAGTAAAATTTCCTTATTTTTTTTTTCTAATTTAGGATGTCGACATGTCGATACGTTTTATTTTTATTTGATATTTGTTTTCTAATGTTTGTATTAGTGAAATTTCCTTTTTTAAAAACAAATTTTTGGAAATATAATTTTCTAGGACAAGCCCCATTCTCTCTGGACATTTTTTAGTACATCTGATTGCCGAAAAAAATAAAATTCTGTGGCGCTAGAAACTATCGGTGTCACTTCTATATATAATTATTCAATGATAGTACTCTCATGAAGTAGAATTTTCTGTTTTGCGTCGCCACCGCTGGGATCGCTAGTTTATTTTATGTTTGAACCTTATGCAGAAAATTGAAGTGCAGAGCTACCAAAAGATGTCGCTAAAGTATTTTCATGGATTGATAGTACTATAGAAATATATATACAATGCCATAACAAAAAAGGATTGCAATTTTGAGAACTAGAAGGAGCTACATTTCTTTTAAAAAGTAATTTCGTTTTCGATTGGCTCTCCGGAATCATCCGAAATCATTCAGAAGCCTTCTGAAAGCGTTTTACTCGCACGAATATGACAGGCAGAACGCTTCTCAGAAGCTTAGAGGATATAATATATGGAGTGCTTGTGCTGTTAGTTCCGTGAAGCTTTTATAGAGGGCTCTAGTTTCTTTAAGTTTTTCGATGAGTACATGCCTGAAGGTTCTATGCATCTATGCGGTACATGCCGTTAGTAACGCCTTTGGATAAAAATGTTTTATCAGTAAAAGATCGGGTGGGTGTCAAAAATCGTGTTGTTAGGATTTCTGTCAAAAGTAAATCTTCTAACGAAAAAACGTTGAAAGCTAAAGTAGATAATAAAAAGATCAAAAACTTCTACTTAATGATTTCTCTATAACATAAAAAATATTGAGCAATTACATTATGCAAAAATATGGTTTTTCACTTACAAAAATAATTGGATTTTAACAAAACTTGCTTGAAACTTTCTTTTTCATGTTTTTTTTTTTTACCTAATTTTAATGTTTTTTTCATTAAAATATTAGGTAATTTTGGGGTGTTGACGAATTTAATTTAAATAGCCTATTTTTCAATAAAAAAAGTTACCAAAACTTTTTTTGTAAAAGTTTTACTTTTGTTTCAGAAAATTTTGAAAAAAACAAAAACAAAAAAAAAACGATCGATTGCTCCGTAAATGACAGTAATATTGGCCAGCCAGATTTTGCTATAGAAACCAAATTATAATTTTCTAATGGTCTTTGACCTTTTGAATCTATTTACTATCAGAATTGCTCTAAAGTGCAAAGTTTTTAAAATATAGAATTTTGAATTTCCAAAAACACTATTTTTGTTATCTTTTAGGTGAAGATAGATATCAATTTTAGAAACATCATCATTTTTTTCATGGAGCTTTGTTGATTTATAAACTGTATCAGCTACACAACGTTACTTTTAAAGTTAAATGCTTTTAGTATTTTGTTATGCAGTGATCGCAGTTAGGCTGCTTCCACCAATTTACATTGAAGGTTTAAATAAAACAATAAGGTCTACAACCAAGTTCATAGGCAAGAGTTATAGTGGTATCTGCAAGTTAAATTAAAGTAATTTCGTGGTAAATCTTGAAACTCTAAGCATATTAAATATTAAAGAAGAATAACTTAACAACAGCGAATATTCTCTATTCTTAAAGGTTAAACAAAGTTAATTAAATTGAATACGACTGAGCATTAAGCAAGTAAATTATGTATGTTTTAATATGTATTATATTTGTTCAAAACATTTTAATTGTTTAAAACACTTTGCATTATCGTTAATCAGAATTTTTTCCAAAAAATTATTATGTTAAATTACGTTTTAAACTAGTAAAAATAGTACACTCTTCTTCAGTTATAACTTAGCTTAGAAATAAATTAAGGGTATGAAAAAAAAAACTTCTTGTGCACATTTAAACAGTTTTATAGCATCTTAAATTAATATAAAAATATACAAAGCTCTCAGACAGAAATATTTTATAAATCTGTTCAAATTCTATTAATAAATTTATTTGTATAATTACAGTAAAATAATATGTATCCAGTCCTTACTGCCTAAAAAAAACGCTGTCACAATTTGATTTTTTAATCGAAATTCTACGATCTCGAATGGAGCTGATTGTATACTTTCGACAGGACTAATTTTGCTTTTCTAAGTAAGAAATTATTTTTTTAAATCACATGCATCTTTACATTTTTATTATCTATGGACTTGTAGGTTCCGTTTTGTGAACGAATTTTTCAGCTATAACTGCTTGTTGTTGTTGAAAGTTGTAGTTAGATCTCGTTAGTTGGCATTGTCTAACATTACTTTCATCTCTAGGAATATCATATTCTCCTTCGTTAAATAAATCTTCTAGCACTTCTAAAGTTTTTCGCTTAAAAATTCGTTGTTTTCTACCGGAAAGTTTATTTAAGTCAGCTAATAAACTTCGTAAGAACAAACTATTTGATTCGGATTGTTCATTTTTATTTTTTGGTTGAAAAGTATCCTCTGATGATTCATTTATTCTTTCACTTAACGAAAATGGATTGATTTTGATCACTGGACTAAAATTAAGTGTTTCATTATTTTCTGGCAAATTTTCTTCCTGCTCCCAGTTGTTGTTGTTGGTGTTGTTGCATTGCTCGTTTGTTTCCTCAATTATAAACTCTGGTACTTGTGGATTTTGATATAAATCATTTGAGGAACAATCTTTTTGTTGTTCAATTATAGAAGATGTAAAAGAATTTTGATCAATTGAGCAATTCGTTGTGGAATTATCAGATTTTGATATTTTACAACGTAATGAATTTGTGCGTTTTGATAACAGCTTTAACCTGCTTTCGGTGTACGGTTGTATGTGATCTCTCAAGAAATTCATTTCGTTTCTAAGATGCCAATGTCTTTTTTTTACTTTGTGGGAACGTTCTTCGCGTAATAGCCTTGCATAACAGTTTCTTAAGGTAGTCCATTTTAGTTTACATTGGCGCACTGAAATCATATAATACAAATTTATATTAAAATAACGTCAGTTTGTAAATATTATAATAAATAATCTTAATAATGTTCATATTATAAATTTGATGTAGATTAAGTTTACAACTGACTTTTTGTTGTGTGTCGGCTTAAAAAAAAAGTCGGTATCGATCAAGAAAAAGAAATTCAAATCATTTAAAAATTTATGTAACAAGTTTTAAATTCAAGGATTCTTTACAAAATTTCTCTGTGTGTAAAAGTTATCTTAAAAAAACAAATAATTAAAACAAAATTTAATATGATTTATTGACCAATTGGGAGTTAATATTCGAATACGTGGAGAATACATATTTTAATCAACTCAACTTATTCGAATAAAACTAAATTGATCAAAAGTAAAAATAAATTGGAGCTTCACGAATCTTGTAACTTTTTTCTAATTTGGTTAAAAACTAAAATGTTGTCTGCAAAAAGTAATTTTTACTTGCGATATAGGTACCTACTATACATATATCAAGTTATGCATTCATACAAAAAAAAAAAGTTGAGATTGCATTTTTCCATGACATACGATGGTAGAGAATACCAAAATAGTGGGTCCCGGAAGTCCGTCTGTCTGTCAGTCTGTCTGTCTTACTGACAACTTGTTCTTGAAGAACAACAGCCCAGACATCGCCCTCATCAGCGAGACCAACGTGACACGGAAAAATAACATTGACATCGTTGGATTTAACACCTTCCGACAGGACAAAGCCGAGAACCGAAGAGGGACTGCAATTTTTGTAAAGAAAAATATACCTAAGCACCAGTGAAACCATCATCAAAGGACTCTCGACCAGTGAAGCTACTGCCGTAATCTTAAACCTAGGAAGAGATGAGACACTCACCATAATAAGCGTGTACTTCAAATGCAATTCCACGGCCAAAAACATCCAGAGCGACTTACAGACCCTCAACGGCGCACTCTCGAGAAGCACTTATGGACTCATCGGCGGTGATTTCAATGCTAGACATCACCTTTGGATGGATACAACAATCAACACTGAAGGGAAGGCAATATCCGACTGGTTGGATTTCAACAGTGCTCAACACTCGTTAGTTGTAATTTCTCAACCGAAACCAACCTACCCAAGAACACCTTCAACATTGGACTTCTTCTTAGTAACATCAAATTTTGTGCATATTCATCCTGATTTCTGCAACTTTATCTGTTCAACAGTATCCAGCGACTCGGACCATGAAGCAGTTCAGCTCAGTATTAAGCTTCATCAGCCCATAAACTTAGTGACACAACCAGCGGAACACTTCATCAACTATAGGAGATTGGATATAGACAGGCTGCAGAGAGAGGTTGAACAATCCATCACTTTCCCACCACACAACAGAAATCTCCAGAATGTTGAAATTGATGCTGCTATTGATTCTCTGGAAACGGCAATCACAAGTGCACTGGACAATCAAAAACAGCCGAAGACATCAAAGGACCGCTACCAACATCTTCCAGTACACGTGCAAAATTTATACGCACACAGACAGCGGTTAAGAAAACGCCTCCAAAGGATCCACAAGCGGGACTTAAACACATCAAATGCCAACTACCGGACAGTGTGGAGTGAGCTGCAGTGCACCAACATCATGCTCCGTAACGCCATTCAACACTTCAACAACACACAGTTCCAGAAGAGACTGCAGTCAATAAAGCCCGGACCTGATGCCTTCAAGAATATCAACCGAATTGTTGGACAGAAGTCACCAATGCCGGAAGTTATTAACACCAACAATGGAGAAGCAACAACATCTCAGGAAAAAGCAGAAGCATTTGCAGCCCACTTCGAAGGTAACTTCACACTGAACCCTTCCGCAGACCCAGTCTTCTTACAGGAAATGGAAGCATCCATCCGAAGGACCTTAGTACCTAACATCGATGTAGCAACATTCAGCAACACCAATCCCGCAAGTGATCCAGTTGACAGCCCAAACCTGAGCACCCCAGAAGAGATTGCCGAAATAATTAGCCTATCCAAACCTAAGAAATCAGCCGGACCGGATGGCATTTTCAACTTCGTCATTAAGAGGCTCCCGCAGACAATATTAATCTTCTTAACCATTATCCTCAACAACTGCATCAACAACAGCTACTTCCCGCAGAAATGGAAAACTGCAAGAATCGTGGCAATTCCTAAGAAAGGTGCGAGGAACATTATATCTAATTACAGGCCAATTTCTCTTCTCAACAACCTAAGTAAGCTCTTGGAAGAGCTGACACTGAGGAAGCTCAAGAAGTTTTGCAGCGATTTCAACATTATCCCAGACATGCAGTTCGGCTTTCGGGAGAAGCACTCCACACTGCATCCGCTCATGAAGTTCCACCAAGACATCACCTCAGCTTTGAACAACCATCAAGTTACTGTCGCATGCTTTCTGGATGTCGAGAAAGCATTTGACAGCGTATGGATAGAAGCCCTTATCCATAAACTTCATTTACTAGGCTTCCCTGTAGCACTAATAAAAATCATTTTTTCTTTTCTTTCTTCTAGGAACTTCTTCGTACAAGTGGAGGATAGAAAATCAGCAATGAAGTGCATTAGAGCTGGAGTTGCCCAAGGATCAAAACTTGGTCCCTTCCTCTATAGTATCCTGACGTCAGACCAGCCGCTTGCAACAAGTGAGTGTGAGAACCTGCTTTACGCTGACGATTCGCTCACATACTACAAGTCCGTCTCGCCAACGATAGCCGCCAGGAAAGTTGAAGCTCACATTCGAAAACTGTATGGGTTCTACAGTAAATGGGGTATCCGGATCAACTCATCCAAATCGGAATTACTGTGCTTTAGACGAACAGGAGGACGAAGCATTCGGTCAGCTGCAAACTGTAGGAGCATCACACTTACACTACCTGATGGTACTAAATTGGCAGCCAAACGCAACGCGAAGTATTTAGGGATCAACTTTAACGAGCTCCTGAGGTTCAACCTTCACTCTAGGTCTGTCCTGAAAAAAGCCAACTACGCCTTCCATCGCCTTCACCCCCTGATGAAGAGAAGAAACGGATTAAGCCAACCAATGAAACTCCTGATCTACAAGCAGCTTCTACGACCTGTCATCGCCTATAGCTTTCCGGTATGGTATACCATTTCCAAGACAGCCATGAAGGAACTTCAAATTTTTGAGAGGAAAATCCTGAGGATCTGCACCGGACTTTACTTCGATCGACAGCGACAAAAATACTACAGCAACGAGCGACTTTACGAGGAAGCAAACATCATAACGTTGGAAAAGTATCTGCTGCAATCTGCAAAGAAACTTGTCGGAAGCATCGCCAACCACCCCAATCAGCTGATGAGAAGCATGAGAACCCAACAACGACATCCCGAACCCAGATACCTTAGTGCTTTGGATATTCTGGATGAGCACATAATCCCAACCGACGACGAGGAAGTAGTTTACTTTTACGCCGATACGCAATCGGCCTACTACCGCGGCTAAATGTCATACCACCCAACCCACCATTATCAATACAACAACTGGACAACCGGGACGGAACACTCCGAGGATAACCTAGTCAGCAGACTTGTAAAATTAAGCCTATTCATGTACTATATTTATATATATTTTATCTTTTATCCATTGTATAAGGTTAGGCCCCATATGTGCCAACAAATTTTAATATCAATCAATGTATCTTATTAGAAATAAGTTAAGCTTAAGTCAATTGTATATAGTATGTTCAATAAAACAAAATTGAAATTGAATTGAAAAACAGTCTGTCTGTCTGTAAACGAAGCTACAGCCTAAACGGATGGACCGATTGATGTCAAACTTGGTATGTAGCATTATTTGGCTACCTCTCCAGAGTTTTTTTTGGAATTAATTTGTTTGGACCAAATATCACGGTAGGTACTTGTCATATACCGATTTTAGTAAAATTGAAATTGCTCAAAAACGGCTTCAACGACTTTGTTTAAAAAATTCAAATATAAGTTTAAAGACAAGGTCTAACTTCTAATAAAAAATTTTTTTTTGAAAATCATTATTAACGGTACCTGCCATAGAACCGTTTTTTTCCAATCCGATTATCTCCGAAACTGCTTATTCGATTTCAACGAAACTTTTTGTGAAGAAGCATTTATATAATTCATCAATATAAGCCCAAAATAAAATTTAAAAAAAAATAATTTTTGGATTTTTAAAAAAATTTTGAAAATTTTTTTTGAAAAGACAAGTTTTCGAAAACGGGACATTGATTTTTTTTTTGAAATTTTGTGTTTAGATGTTGATTAGTGATTTCTACAAAATGGCATACCAATTTTATTTTAAAACTTTTTTTCCAAAAAATTATTTATAAAAAATTAGTTTTTTAAAAAACGGCTTTAACGATTTTGAAAATTTTTTTTCTAAAAATGCATCTTAATATATCAATCAAAACTGCATACTTGTTCTGGAGGGCTATTTTATTTCAGATTTTATTTTATTTTTTTAAAAAACGAATTTAATTTTTTTTTTTGTACCTTTATAGTTAGTACCTACATTTTATTGAAACTTTGTTATTTCTTTTGAATGGCATACTAAACCGAGCTGGCTAGAGGAATGGAGAGGCTTGTGTGTTGTAAAACCTTTGCACATGAGAGCGACCAACGAATGAGCAAATGAACGAACAAATGAAATCTAATTTATTGTTTAACAAAAACTGTATTAAACATTAGGAAAATATATTAGAAAACCAATTGTTCGAACGAACAAACTTTTAATCGTAACGACAAATTTGTTTTTTCATACTTTTTCTTATTTTAGATATTAAAATACAATTTTTTTTAATTTGAATTTTACTTTAGAAATACCTATGTACATTAAATTTCATTTGTTCGTTCAGTCGCTCATTCATTACTAAGGAAAATTAAAGAATAGACAGGCTTGGTAATTTTCCGGGGCTAAATTCCGCAAATAACGCACTTGGGGGATTCTTAAGCCAGAACTATAATTGTCGGATCGTCGGATGAAAACGGAGAGGAACAGCGCTCGCAACCGCACTCGACGGATGAAAACTTGTCGAAAATACAAAGAAAACAACAACAATTGACAGAAGCTTCCGACTCCATCCGCCAATTATGGTTCTGGCTTTAGGCGAAAACCTGCAGAAAACCTTAAACCAACTGGTGGAAAAGCTTAGTACTGAGTGGCTGGGTCAGCACAAGCACAGAGCAACAACTCATTCATGTAAAAATAGAGTTCCCGAAAGAATAAAGGCATTTTTTCAACAAGAGGAAAACACACAAAACATTGAAAAAAAGGTCATCAATTTTTTTAACTTTACCCCTTAAAAAAAAATTAGCAATAGTATAATTTTTTACACACCTGTAATAATAATTTCTGTACAGAAAAAATAAAAATAAATTATTTTTTAGCCATCATTCTTTAACTAGATGTGAAAAATTTGTGTAAATTTAAATCGGTCATAATCATGAGGCCACCTACTGTAATTCGATATTTGTTTGTCAGAGAAATATTAGGTATCCAAATAAGATGCAAGTCTAATAATTCCTGCTTTTTAGTACAATGGGAAGGTTACAATGTATCTATATCTAGTTAGTTCAATAAATAAGCAGAAACAAACATTGTAGGTTTACAATGTGATAAAACATGAAGTAAATAAAACGTTTCTTTCAAGTTCTTCTTTGGTACTTGGCCGATTCAGATATTCAGATGCTTAGATACGCTTTTTAAAGCCATTATACAAACATTTTAAAATGCTATACAAATATTTAAGGTTCTAAACATTCATTCTCTCCTCTTAATAATCTTAAAAAAACAATTTCAACTGAACAGATAGGTATTTAGATATACAATACATTACATTATTTAAAATGTCAAACTCAAAAAAAGATCATTTGATTGAATAAAAAATGGATGCAATAAGAATATGTAAAAAAATTGAATAAATCAAAAAAATGCATACCAGGTCGATTCATCTCAATAGCTATTTCACCCCAAAGTGCATCAAGTATCCTCTGGTGTTTCTTCTTGCCTCTCTTTGGACGTGGTCCATAGATAGTTGGCCTCTCTCTGACCAAGGAAATCAGTTTTTCAACAGTCTTGAGCTCCATAGTCCTACTTCGAAGGCACTCAAAAATGAACTGCTGAAACTCCGGTCTCCAGCAGTCGCAGTGAGACAACTCAGACTCTGTTTTCTGTTAGGTACCTATTTCGTGTCGATGGTAGATGGTTTTGTTAGTTTTTTTTTTTTTTTTCATTTGCGTCGCTTTTAACTGTTCTCGTATGTTGATGTCTGCTTTTGTGGTGAAAACAGTTTCGGGCACAGAGTGAAGTCAGTGTTCTGTTCTGATGATATTTCATGTGATGGTGATTGTGCTTTTAGATACGAATATAAGCACACAAAATACTTACGAATGCGAGAATACCAAAATGGTTTCGATTGGATTGTTTTGATGCACATAACGAAAACTTTTGCGTAAAAAACTTGTTTTTGCTCCATGCTCTTGGTATTTGCCTGCCATTACACTCGTTTTATTGCAAATGGTTTTTGTCGGTTTATCCATGTTTTGATATACCTTAACTACCTACATACCTATGAACGAGTGAGTATCTTTTTACGTAAACGTACTGTGTTTGTTGTTTGGAAGTCATACAGTCGAGAGCCATCATCATCATTGCTGTGGATGATGATTTAGCGACTTGCTTTTTTGATTTTATTTTTACTTCAGGAATTTAAATTTCGATACCTATTCGAAGTGTTTAAAACTGGCACCGGTAATTTTTATTTGTTTTGCATTTGGAAACAAACCAATTTGTTTACTTAATTTAAATTGGTTTGTCTTCAGAAAGTAGTTGATTAGGAAGTTAGTTAAAGAAGCAAAAAGGAACACAAAAGAAGAACATTCATTATTTTTCATTGAAATCGTGAAAAATAATATAAAAGTTTCATAAGATTCTGAATCAAAATATACAGGGTGTTCTATAGTTACCTCAGCAGCGAAATTATTAGTAACGTTTTGGTAGATCACGACATCAATCAAATCATTAACAGTACTTTCTTTGCATTTTATTTTGCAAAAGCATATTCCTCTTCAGTATATGAACTTTTTCTGTAAGAAGACCGAGGGCGTCAAAGTACCCAAAGTTCCCTTTTTAAGTTTTAACATTGCAGATTTAATAAGAGCATAAAACTTTAAATGCAATGATGTAAAGAAAAAAGTAACTCATTTTATTTTACCCTTTTCTACATTTTTTAAAAATATTTCAATTCCTATTGTTCTTTGGCGGTCTCGCCACGCCAAATAAATAATATTGAAGTATTTTAATTTAATAAGCTAGACGACTGTTCAGTACATAATTATGTACAAATATCAGTACTAAATACTAGCTGCGTTCCTTTGGAAATATTTATCTACTTTTTAGTACTTAAAATTACTTTGAACTACTTTGCTATACTGAAAAAGTAGTTCAAAGCAGCTTTAAGTACTAAAAAGTAGATAAATATTTCCAAAGGAACGCAGCTACTAACAGTACTGTCCGTAGATACTAAGCAGATATCAGTGGCGTATCCAGAAAAAAATTTGCAGGGGGCTGGAAAATTTTTGAAACATTTTTTAGAGGGTAAATTTGCGAAAAAAAATGTCATTTCTTTTTATTAATCTTTGATCGAGAGTTAAACGCTGTGCTGCGGTACTGAAAGTGGTAAAGTAGCACTATACTGCTCTCGACAGATTCGTACTACTCTCTCCTCCTTTCACATTCAGAGTACCTAGTGTTTTTTTAAAGTTCTTGTGTCCCAAACATTTTACACAAACAGCAAAGAGTAGAGTCATCCTTTAAAAAAAAAATCTTTATTTCGTTCGAACTTTGTCATGTGCGAATCCAAAACTGTTTACAGATTTATTCCTATCACGTCAAGAGTTTTTGGGTGTTTTTTTTTTCTGCAAATGGTCCCAAAAAGCCAATGATTCGCGTAAAACGTGTAAGAACTTATTTATAAATGTTTAATTTCTCATCAAAACCATAAATAAAATGAATCATATTGGCTTTTTGGGACCAATTACAGATTTTACTGTCTGTTCTAAAAAAACACCCTTTCACCAAAATTTTTTTTATGAAAACTCTTTATTCTTGCTTTCTATCCCAAAATCAATGTTTTTACCAAATTTCATTAGGGTGACCCATCATTTTTGTTTTCACTCAAAAAAACGCCCTGATATTTTTATAGACACTTAAGATTCTTGTTTCTTATCTTAAAAGTAACATAATTGTTAAATTTCAATAGGGTACCACTAATATTACTTTAGTATTACACACTTTTTCAAATATACCCATATTTGCTTTACTTCTAAAAAAAAACACCCTTTTCACAAAAGAAAAATTTATACACTTACATTATTCGTAATTCCCATTGGAAAGAGAACATATTTAATGAATTTCGTAAGGGTAACATTTATACTAATGATTTTATCGCACTTATCGCGGATTTTTCCCTATTTTCCAAAAAAACACCCTTTAACCTAAAATATTTGTATAGACTGTTCGGGTTTTTGGTTTCTATTGTAAATGAAACATTTTTACCAAATTTCATTGGTGTAACAATTTTTTCCTAGTTTTTGTGGTATTAATTCCGAATTTCATCATTTCTTAAAAAAAAAACACCCTTTCACTCAAAATAATTTTGTACACTTAATAGATTCTTAATACTTATACCAACCAAAACATTTACACCAAGTTTTAAAAATTAATACAATTTAAGTCAGCTGTTATGATACCTTCCTCACACACAACTTAACCCATTAAAAAAACACCCTTTCACCAAAAATAATTTTAAGAACTATGTGAATAATTTGTCCCTGCTTTATCTAAAACCTTCATCCCGAATTTCATCAGTGTAGCACGTTTTTCCCATGGGTTTCGGTTATATTTTACCTGTTGAAGTCAAAAAACAAGCACCCTTGTTTTCAATCGGCTATAACTTCTCTTAGAGCAATCGTATTGACTTTATTTTTATGTCATTAGATTCAGCATCAAAAAATACCTTGAAAACATGTGTCATATGATGATATTCGACAAACAATTTTTTTCAGTATATTTTTGACCTTCACCCCTCCCTCTTGTCCGCGAAAAAACACCCTTCCACCCAACTTTTTTCTATAGACTTTTTTTACTTGGTTCTTATCCCAAAAGCAAACTTTTTGCCAAGTTTCATGAGTGTAACAATTTTTTTTTTTATTTCTTGATTTTATGTACTATTTTACCTGTACGAAATATCTTTGAGAAAAATATTATTAAAAAAAAATATTATCAAAAAAAAATTATCACAACCCTCATCGTCAGCTAAAGCTCTTACTCAAACAAACCCAAACAGCCGTTTCAGAATTTGGAGGGGGCTCGAGCATCTGTGTTGCCTTTAAATCTCTAAATATTTACGAACAAGTTTCAGTTAATCATGTACATTATGATGAAATCAGCTAAATAAAAACATGATCTTGAAGGCTTGGGGGGGCTTGAGACCCTTGAGCCCCCCCTCAATACGCCACTGGCAGATATGTAGTATTAGAACTGAGTAGATAATAGGACATAAAAGTGCGTACTGAGTACATTAAAGTTTGTGCGTACTTTATTCAATTCTTTACTGAGTACTTTTACTTGGTGCATAAACTTAACTATTCAGTACATACAGTAAGTATTTATTTACCATTAATAACTCTAGTATCTATACCGATTATAACAGAAAAGCATTAGCAACGTGTTGTGTAATATGTACAGTACATAGTTGAATTATGCACTCACTAACCATTACAAACTATATCTGCAGTAAATATTCCTACGCCCACTTTTCTCAATTTGAAGTTAAAAAAAAAGTTATAGTGGTAATTATAATTAAGTCAAGTCAACTAGGCCGAACTTGAATTCAAACCATGTTTTATTTGAGCATAATACTCGTTATCTGCCACAAACTTTTCGAAAGAAGAGTACACGAATTCAAAACAGTTTCAAATAGACTCACACTAACACAATTTTAATCGTTCTTGTTTCTATACTACATTTGAGTATTTGATTAATATATTGATTCAATTGGGTTGGAATCCTAGAGCCTTGCCTGCAGCATAAAATTCCTTCATTATTATCTTTTTTAGTTTTTGTTCGTCTAGTTTGAAAGTTTGTTAGAAGTTTTGGGGTTATATCCCAAGGATTTTGTGTATCTAGATGAGAACAATTTATGTGCACCTTCCTACCTAAACCACACGTACCTACGAAATAAATTCTTCCTCTCAAAAGCCAAAAACTTTAATGCCTTGAAGATGATGGTATGGTCTTATGGAAACAGGATTATAGGAAGGTATGTTGGGATGAAATGTTTTTCGTAAGGCATTTGTGGGGAATGTCATAGAGGAAGAAATTTTTAGTTTAGTTGTATATGTATGTATGTATAGTGTTGTTTCCAATGGAAAAGTATATTTAAAGTTGGTTCATGTGTAGCTTGAAGAAATTTTGTGAGAGAAGATGAATAGGAAGCTGAAACTATGTAGTTGTTCTTTTGGGTAAAATTAAGAAACTTTCATAAACCAATGAAAGTTGCTATAAATTTGGGCAGTTAAAATACACAAAAAAACTTTTGACAGAGGCATAACTAATAACTTTTTCTATTTCGGTGCTTCATCTTAAATGCATTTGGTTTATGATATTAAATGCTCTTTTTTTAAAGATATATTAATACGCAAATCCTTTTTATATTACAGAAAAAAACCTATTATTACCATATATAGCAGTATTATGGTTCTTTTCTTAGATGAGGCAAGAGTGAGCTTAAATTCGAGACAGAGAATGAGATGTATGTGGTGAAGGTTTGAGGAGAGATTTGCTGAAGTCTATCTTGGGATAAATTCTGTTTTTCAACACGTACGGAGTTTGTGAACTTTTCTAGACCTTCATTAGGTGCCTAAAAATACGTGACTGATATCCTTGAACAGCATGCGGTGTCATTTAGCCTAAGCATTGGTCCACGAAGTCATAGTTCTAAAGTGGTTTTAGAATATATTCAAGACGTTTGCATACCAACACCTAGAAATCCAGATTTAAATTCAATTGAACATGTCTGGAGAGTACTGAAGAGACGCGTTCGCGACCAAAATCCTCCTCCAAGCAGGCAGTCTTGATTAGCTAGAAACTGCAGTGAAAGATGAGTCAGAGAGTATTTAACAACAAGATTCCAAAACTTAATTCGTGGATTGAACAGACGACTCCAAATTTGTATATGTGTTAGAGGAGGCAATACCAAGTATTGAATAAAATTATTGTCACTGGATTAAATTTTTTCTAAATATTAGTTTTCAGAACATGAATTGTAAAATTTTGTTCATTTCTTTTTTTTAGTGTTAAGCATTTTTGTGTCTTCCTAAAAAATAAGCAAACACACAAAAATACGCACAAGAATTTTAAACCCATTTAAGATACAAGGGTTTAACTACAAACTTAAAGAGGTGTGAGTCAATTATGAGCGGGAGTGTATCGAAAGAGCTTGTAAGGATCGCATAAGGTAAATAAATAATAATAAATAATTTAAAAATATTACGCATACACCACGGTGACCCCCTAGGTAAAATCGAAGAAATTATAATAAAAAAAAATAACAATACACATACGGCGTCTCAGTGACTGCATACAAAAATTTAAAAAATTATCAATGATGACTTAATAAAAAGACCATGTGACCATTCACCAACTGCCAAAATTACATAATTTTTTCATTCGAATTTTTTTCGAAAATCTGAAAAAACTTATTTTGTATTTTTTTTCCCTAAACGGTGAACTCATATTTTTTGTAAACCAAAACTTGTTTTGAGACTTTGGTTCCAAGTAATCTACCAAGTTAGGAAAAAATATATTTCTATTGCAAATATTTCAGCATAAACAAAGAAATTTTGGATTTTGGCTTGTAAGTGAGACTGTAAATTGTAAGGTAAATATAATTAGTTGTACCTAATATTATAAACTACTTTCATTAAGGATGTAAAATTCTTTCAATAGAAATTCACAAACGTGTGTTTTTTTGTTTATCTATATAGATTTTGTGCAAAAAAACGACATCGGGATTTTTGAAATCCGTGCAAACATTTGGCACCACTGTCTGTCAAAAATGATGCTTTTGTTTTTTATTTATTTTAACTCCGAAGTGGGAAGGCCATTACATCTATGTTGGATGCAAAAAAAATTTTTTCACAAAAAAAACAAAAACCATTTGTATGGCCATGGCATCCATGTTGGATTCAAAAAAAATTTTTTTCACAAAAAACCAAAAATCATTAGTATATTCTTAGCTACATTTTAAGACCATTAACATTAAAATTAGTTGCGTCGTTCTTGTATTATAAGCGTTTGAAGGTAGCCATATTGAATTTTTTTTTCGATTTTGTAAAAATCAAACGTGGAAACATTTTTATTTTTATTTCTAACTTTTCGAAAAAACTTTGGTAATTTTATGTATACATATATTTGTTTAACAATCTTATCAGGATCCATTTAAGATTTTTATCTGAAAAGTGCATTGCGTATATACCGAAATATTAACATTTCAATGCAACTATGTATGTCAATTATTGATTATTTTTTCTATGAGAGCTTTTTTCAAACCTTATTTTCTCCTTTTTTTTTTATTTTTGTTTATATTTTCAGATATTTCTGTATGAACACAACAATTAAACTACCTTGGCACCACTGTTTTTATCGAGAGAAAATAAAATCTGGATAATTATCTGGATTTTTCAAAAATCTATACAGATAAAGTGTTTGTTGTTTTTAACACATAAATTGTTTTGATTTCAAAAATCCCCATGTCGTTTTTTTGCACAAAATCTTAATAGACAAACAAAAAAACACACCTATTGTTTTTTTTAATCTACTGAATCTTTTGGAACTTAAAGATCTTTAATATTAATTTTTTTTTTGCCAGACTTATTATACCAACATTTTTTTTTCTGTCTATTCTGGTTCATATTTTTGTATTTATATTCGTGTTATGATTCATTCTTTCCGAGATTTTTAACATCAATACAAAACTTGCACAAGAATTTCTGACTCTCTTTTTAATATCAACAACAGCTGGTTGCAACAAAAAAAATCCTGTTATTCATCTTCGTTTGGCATGCCTCTCCATGACTATACAAAATAAAATGAAAAATTCCACAAAAGCTTCGGACGCAATCCTATATCCTTTCTGTATTTTGTTTGCCATTCCGTGTTCTGTGTTCACTAGATATGAATCATCCGAAGCAGGTGGAGCATGGATAAAGCAGGATTATTTTTTGATGCCACCGACTATCTCAAATAGAGCCTAGCCCTTAAAAGCTCCACCACACCACTGTTTCGATATGAACCAGAGATGCCACCCAAATATCGAGCTACTCATAACAAAAAAGGATCGGAGGAATCATGATGGTGAATGAAGAATTCCAAATGTAATCTATGGGTATTCAATAGGATAGGTACTAAAATGGGTACATACCATAACGTTGGGTTGCCTCTTTGGTATGAAGTAGGAAAGGTACAACAAGGAGTAAAGCTGGTTTCGGACTTTCCCCTATTGTAAAGCTTAATGCCACTCTGCTGTCGAAAAAGGAAAATGTTAATATAATCACATTTTAATCCCTAGGTGGGATAAGTGGTATTTTTAATGCCCGTCATAAATTCTTCTTTCGGAGACTTGATATCCATGCCTTCTTCACCATATCATTTGTGGAAACCTGTTTTAAAAAATTTTGAGTTGTCTTTCCCCAAGGATCCGTTTTTTTTTTTTGACAGAAAGGGTTGCAAAAGTCTTTCGAGCGTTTTCCTTGATAATTTAAGATGTCAAAATTAGTATATTTAGGTTCGATTTTCAATTTCTTGATTAATTTCTCTTCCTTGCGTTAAAAAGGCGACAGCACTGGAAGGGCCATTTAAAGAGACATACATACAAATGAAATGTATGTATGAGGAATTACTGCTGCAAAATTTCTGTGCAGTAAGAAATTTAATGTTCACTTTAATTCCTTTCGGAAGGTCGCCAACGCAAAATGGGATAGTATTGGTCTGATAGCTTAGAGTATTTTATGTAGGTATGTGTTTGAATTGGATGTTGTCAAATTAAATAATTCTATCTGCTTTAATATCGACATGCTTAATGCTTAAGGACAACCGCCCCAAAGTGTACACGTGCGTTTTGTTACATAAAATTGAACGTGAACTGTCGATGGGTGAGTTGGAGATCCAGTAGCATCCTTCGGGCTTTTTTTTCCCTTACTTATATTTGCTACAAAAATAAAAGGGATTTCCAAGGAGACCCAGGTTCTTTTTTTTTAAATTGGTTGTTAGGTGTGTATTGTATGGTTTGGTTAAAGTTTATATAAAAAAAAAAAACACAGGACGACAGGAGTGTTAATACGTAAAATATGAACTTAAGAGGGTTTAGGTAGACTTTAGTTATCAAACCCTGTTGTCCTGGTTTTCATTATTATGTTCTTGTTGGTTGGTAGGTATGTGAAGAACATTATGGCAGAATACTAAAATCTGTATAAGTACCTACCGAGTGCAATGAGTGTTTTTCGATGTATCTACATATCTGTCCGCATGTAGAGCGCTCCCTAAAGTAAATTTAATCAGACGAAATTAAATGAATTCATTATAAGTTTGCCGCAGACTGAATTTCAGGTACTTTTGTTTCTGAGAATTTCGTCTCATTGAAAAATAAAACGTAATTTTAAACTGAGGTGTATTTTAGCTCAAAAAGGACCAGAGCTTCAGAGTAAATAAGCAGAACCAACATTATTGTTTTATTAAGTAGCGTAGAGGACTAGAGGAAAGGGTGAGAATATGGAGCGCTCTATAATATATAATACTTTTTATATATAATACTTTTTAAACCGAACCTTAGCTCACATAACAACATTCTGTTGGATTGTTTAACTTTTCATTTAATTCAATTAAATTATACTTAAAGTTTTTCCTATGGTTTTTCAAAAAAAAAAAAAGAAGTATTATTTTTTTCCCCCGTTTAGGTGGGTGATGAATTAAAACCGATAAAATAAAGTGGAAAGATTTACTTAAAAAGAAGTTTGTGATTTTTTTTTTAAAGAAAACTACAGCATGAATTGTTTTAAATTGTATTGTTATTAATTTGAATTGTAGTGAAAAAAAAAGTTAAAGACTCTACCTCCAAACGAAAGTCCCTTTCACTACTGTAGTTATAACGAAAAACGAAAAATAAAAAGCGTATTAACCTAGGTTTTTCCCGTACTAAAAAAAAATGCATTAAAAGTTTCTTAAAAATGCGAAGCAACGCCAGGACGAGTCTGTTGGTTATCTGCTAGTTATCCAAGTCCATAATATGTATAAAATTCGTCCAAAATTCACTCTTTATGAAGGGTACCTAGACCTACCACAAATTGCATTTGAAAACTTTTATTAATTTTGTTAGAAAATTGGAGCAAAAATTAAAAAATGTAGGTCGTTTTTCAGAACTTAAAAACGATGCCTAGGTTTATTTTAATCGAAAATTTTCTGCATTTAAAGAACTTCAATGCAAAATGTGTGCATTGATTTTTTATTTCTAATATTTGGCCTTACATTAAGCTTTAATATTAAAGTTGAAATAGTAAAAATAAGACCAATCAAACAAAATTTTGAGAAATTCGACAAAAAAATATTTGACAGAAATATTTTTTATTATTGGTATTAAGGTGTTTTGAACTATTCCTTAGAAGAGAAATTTCTAACGATTTTAACGATTTAAACGAAAAGGAAATTAGGTGTGTTTTTTATTACCACCGGGCTTAACTGGTTAAAAAAAACGCCTCGGGGCTTAGCGAGAAAAATTGGCAGCACTGCAATGCATACTAAATGTTCGGAAATCAGCTGACACAAAAAAAATATAAAGTCATATTTTTTTGCTTTTGGGGTTTCTTGTGTGTTTTTGAAAAAAAAGTTTAACTAACAATTAAATAAATATTTAAAATAATAATTGTCATTCCAAACATCAGTTTTGATGTTTTTAAACAAATTTTAAAAAATTTACGAACAAGTTAATTTGGTAGTATGTACAGATTTAAATCTGTTGAAAAAGTTAAACCCAGAGAATTCTCCGGGCTAAACAACTAAGCCCAAGAGGCTAAAGTGTTGTTGCATTTAATATGTAAATTGCTTAGCCCCGACTGCGTTTTTTTTGTCCAGTTAAGATCGGTGGTAATAAAAAACACACCTATTTTGTGTACTTTCACAAATAAGATCGAACAATTCAAATTCACAAAAATGAACCGTTATTAATGGTATATTTCATATAGGATTGTTTTATTTAGACTGAATATTTGTTTTTGTAATACAAAAAGACTTGGCCGCTTCTAGGAGCTAAACGAAATTTTATGAAAATTTCAGTTTGTCGATTTCGTTTGAAAAAAAAAACACTCATACGCCATGCAACTGCTTTTTACCTATAATTAGTTATTACTATAAAGGCTATTATACCTAGTTGATATTAAAGTAATTTCCAAGTCCCTATTTTAATATCTCTTTAAAATGTATTTGAAGTTTTACAATTTTCTCGAACACGGTTTCCATTAATTTAGGTGTATTATGTAGGTAGGGGAAAGTGGCCTAAAATGGCACCCCAAGGTAAAATGGCCCCCTTGCAAGAAATCGTAGAATCGAAAATAATTTGAAAGTTTTATGAACGCAATTCTTTAGTTTATCTGGCAAAACCAACATATACGAAATTTCAGGAACTTCAAGATATTATTTGGAATTTGACAGGTCAAACTATCTCTATCCACATCAAAAAGTACACTCGTTAAAATTTTGTGAAATTTTTTTTGCAAAAAAAAAGTATAAAAAACATTGTATTTTGGAAAAAGAAGTTAATGTGTGTACGCATGAAGTATTTCTTATTAATTAACTGAAATAAGTTGGTTTAAAACGATTTTAAATTTTTTGGTGTAAAAATTAAATTGAAAAAACTCAAAATGGGCAAAATGGCCTACTTAGTGCTCGGGTAAAATGGCATACCTATTTCACATGTCATTTTAAATTTTTTTTTCACATTTTCATTTTTTTAAAGGAAAATAGTTGCTATTTATGAACGATGTACAGGGAGGAAGTCCTGGACTGAGGAAACCCTTGATTCCGTCAAAAATCTAGAAAAAGGCTTCCAAAACACTCAAAGTTGCAAAAACTACAAAAAAGAGACGAGCAACCAACATGAACTGGGTTTTGAATGACTCGATGAAAGATCTGGGGGGATTAAGCACCACTTGTTCCAAGAAAATGGAAAAGAAGCCCTTTGATTCAATTTTGCATTTAAAATCACGTATGTTTGGACAGTGTGCCATTTTACCCGGGTAAATTTGATCAGTGAAATTTGTAGACGTCTTGAAAATTAAAAAAATTAAATACTTTTTGGAACTTTTTCAACTCGCAAATGAAAAAAATGTGAGAGTAATATATTAAACTTTGAAAAGTATATAGCATTTAAGTTTGAATGCTACTGTTTTTCGAGATATAGGACATTTTCCTTAGGGGGGCCATTTTAGGCCACCTTCCCCTACTAAGTGCTTCCAAAGCTTTTAGTTTATTTTCGAAAACAAAAATAATATACAGGGTGTCCCACAGTCACCGCCCCAAATGAAAACCATGGATTCTTGAAGTCATTTTAAGTCGAAAAACTTAAGAGGTAATTTTTTCGTTTTCGTCCCGTTTTCGAGTTACCACGGTTTTTATGATTTTTGCTCTCTTGTCCTTTAACTGGCCTTATCTTTGCCAAACTATGTTTTATTCGAAAGATTTTTTTTACAACCAATCAAGAATTTATTACAGTTTTAGTTTGTCTCAAAACTTTTTTTTCTGCGGACAACCGTTTCGCCACTATTTTGCATCAAACACAATTTTTTTCGTTTTTTAAGTTGTTTTTTTTTCACTTTCATATCATTTAAGTCAAAAAAACACGTTAATGAGTATTAATTTTTTGTGCTTTTTATTAAAGCCCAGTTTATTTTCATAAAGAAAATAAGTTTTATTTCATAAAAAAGGCTACTGAAAATAATTTAAAAAAAATAAACAAACTGAGTGAATTAAAAAAAAAAATAATTTTTAAATAAAAAATGAATTTAATTGAATTAAAAACTTTTTCTGAGCTATTGTGGTTAAGAAAAGAACAATTAGATAAAGCTCAAAAATAGTTTTAATTCATTTAAATTAATTTTGTATTTAAAAATTATTTTTGTTTTTAATTCACTCAGTTTGTTTATTTTTTTTAAATACTTTCAGTAGCCTATTTTTTTTTAAATAAAACTTATTTTCTTTATGAAAATAAACTGGGCTTTAATAAAAAGCACACAAAATTAATACTCATTAACGTGTAAAAAACAACTTAAAAAACGAAGAATATTGTGTTTGATGCAAAATAGTGGAGAAACGGTTGTCCGCAGAAAAAAAAAGTTTTGAGATAAACTAAAACTGTAATAAATTCTTGATTGATTCTATAAAAAATCTTTCGAATAAGGACTTGGGTGTCCAATTCAGTTCAAATTTAGAATTCACCGAACACATTAATTTCATAGTAAACAAAGCGAGCTCAATGCTTGGATTTGTAAAACGCTGGGCAAAGGAGTTTGACGATCCATTTGTCACACTTTCTTTATACAACTGCTACGTTCGACCCCACCTCGAGTACGCTTCCCAAGTATGGAGTCCTTTTTATGAGGTTCATAAGAATCGTATAGAATCAATCCAACATAATTTCATACGCTTTGCTCTGAAGGGTCTACCTTGGACAGATCCTTACAACTTACCACCTTACGATCAGCGGATTCAACTTTTAAACATGCAAACTTTGCAACAAAGGCGTGTCAATAACGATATTATATTCTTTCATCAATTAATTAATGGCCAACTTGACGCTCCTGACTTATTAGGTTGCCTTGGCTTTAACTATCCGGGAGGATCTCACCACCTACGAAGATTTGAACTCTTACATATTGACTTTCATAGAACAAACTATGGTATAAACGAGCCTCTTAACCGAATGAGCAAACTTTATAATTTAAACGATATTGACTTTAATATGAGCAAGATGAAATTAAAAAATTTATTTCGAACCAGTGCTCCACAGACGTGATTGTCAGTTAATGTTTTAATTAGATTTTTAAATTGTAAATATGTTAGTATATCATTTTTAGCTAATATTAATTGTAAATTGTGCATGTGGATAGTATTTAATTGTTTTTGTCCTACTAACTACTAACACATGCACTAATGATGAACCCTCTGATAGTAGTATACAGCTTGCTCTAAGCTGACTACATCAAGGAATCTGAAGTAAAAAAAATAAAACGTAGTTTGGCAAAGATAAGGCCAGTTAAAGGACAAGAGAGCAAAAATCATAAAAACCGTGGTAACTCGAAAACGGGACGAAAACGAGAAAATTACCTCTTAAGTTTTTCGACTTAAAATGACCTCAGGAATCCATGGTTTTCATTTGGGGCGGTGACTGTGGGACACCCTGTATAATTTTGTTTAAAATTACAAAAACATCTCTTTAAGCTCTGATTTTTCAATAGCCAGTTATCGTAGGAATAAGCCTTAACTGGGTTTTATCTGGCTAATGAAAAATTGGCTCTGAATGGTTTTGATCTCCAAGAGCTCCATGCCATTCTCCCATTTAATTTCTTGTATAGCAAAGAATTTTAAGGGAGCTGTTTTTTTTATTAAAAATGTATTTTTTATTAAAATAAAAAAAAAAAAAAAAATAGGAACGCCATTAGTGGAGTAACTAAAGCTCAAAAATTGGCAATATTAGGGAACCCGGCCGAACAGCTTAGATTTTGATGATCTTTTTTTTCAAACGTCGGTAATTAAAAATACTTTAAAGTCTATAGATTAAAAACTGCCGGTGTTGCCGTTTTGATTTTTTAAATTTAATTAAAGATTTTTGTGAACAAAAACAAATTTTTTTCAAAAATTTTTCTTAAATTTCATAAATTAATTGATGCCAAAAGATTGTCTAGGAAATTCAAGGAAAAAAAATACATGGGGGTGAGGGACAATCTTCCATACTTCAAGCGATAGATGCAATTTTCTTATTAATTGACTTCAAACACAAAAAAAATATTTGAACACAACGGCAACACCTACAATATTCAAATATACATTTTTTAAAAGCTAGAAGCTTAGTCATATATGTATAATAAAAATTAAGTTAATTGAATGAACGGCTTTTGAAAGAATGGTAATTGAACTCAGATTTTTGAAAAAAAAAAATTATTGAAAAAATTTTAACATGTGGTTTTTTAAACTTGGTCGTAATATAAAATGCATTTATTTTCAAATTTTTTTGGCCGCATTTATTATGATTTCAAATTATAAAAGGAAATGTCAATATGTATTACGGTTTATGAAAAAAATTAAAAAGTATTTCATTTTCGAAGAACTTTTTTTAATAAAAGTTTTGAAAAAAAATGTAACTTATTTTTTTTTTAAAGTTCAACATCTAAACATAAAATTATTTTTCATTCATTTAATAACCCTTACTGTTAAAAGTTAAATAGCAAAAATTTAAAGTTCCTATTTACCACAGTCTTTGAGAAAATTAATTATTTCAATGCAAAAATTCAGTTTTAATAAAAAAAAAACCATTGAAATTGAAGTAATTTTTCATTTTTTTTTTTCAAAAGTGTGATATATTTTAGCTTTTTTGCTTCGAAATTCAACTGATAATATTTATGGCCAAAAATTTTTTTTTAATAAATTCATATTTTATTAGAAAAAGTTTGGAAAAAAGTCATTTTAAATTTTTCTAATAACATTTTTTTTTTTTTAATTCTGAGTTTGAGGACCATTTCTTCAAAAAGTCTTGACTAAATTTAGTGGATTTAAATTTAAGAGATAAGAATGAGCTTCTGGCTTTTAAAAAATGTATTTTAAAATATTGTAGGTGTTGCCGTTGTTTTCAAAATATTTTTTTTGTGTTTGAGGTCAGAATGTTAGAAAATTGCATTTATCGCTTAAACGATGGAAGATTGTCCCTTACTGCATTTTATATATTTTCCTTAAATTTCCTAGAGAATCTTTTGCTATCATTTGTTTTATGAAATTTAAGCAAAAAAAAATGGTTTTGTTAAAAAAAAATTAATTTTAATTTTAAAAAACAATACGGCAACACCGGCAATTTTTAATCTATAGACTTTAAAGTATTTTTAATTACCTACGTTTAAAAAAAAAAATCGTCAAAATCAGAGCTGTTCGGCCGGGTTCCCTAATAATTTGCTTTAGTTACTCTACTACCATTAGAAATAAAATATTAATCGACACAAAGTTTTAATGAAATTTAATTCAAATTAAATTAACTTTTTTTTTTAAATCCAAATGTACAAAAAATTGAATCAATTAAATAGGTTGTGTTGTTTAGAGGAAAGTTAGACATCAAGAAAATTCTATCGCAATTTTGATAACAACGGTCAACCCAAATAACGGTTACCCCAAAGTCTAAAAACGCATTTTCTTGACCGTCTGCCGGGAGTTTGGCCCCACTTAAATTGTCTGCCATTGTTATATTTGTCATCAGTGAGTAGCGGCGTTGGTTACATATTAATTTTTATGTAGTTACCCTCACTAAATCGATTTTCAGAAAAATGGTACTTTTGATGCGCTTTTTCTCGACAACGCCCCCAATAAATGCAGGCAGACAGGTATTCGTCATCACCATGATCCAGACTACCTCTGACATTCATATGAATCGGTTACCTCTCACGCAAGAAATCTACTTCCGGCTTTTAGGCTATTTAGGTAGGTAGGTGCTTTTTTTTAAACAAAATCGTTAGAGCCGTTTTTAAGAAAAGTAAGAAAAGCAACCTTTTCATTTTGGTCATATAGCAAGTATCATTAATTTTGGTAAAAAAAAAATTGAATTACTTCTTTAGGATATTACCAAACAATACGAAGTTAGCCAATTAAGGCTGTAGCTTAAAATAGACACAGAAAGACAGAGAGACAGACGGATAGACAGAATTGTGAGACCCACTTTTTTCGCATTATTTATATCTTTATCATCGCAATGTGATGCCTGATTGTTATCTAGAGTTCGATTTTTCTTCAAATCCTTAACTTCTTTTTTATACAGAATACAGCATGTTTTCTTGAGCAAATTTTGCCCGGAAGGTCACGACCTGATGAGATCCTCGGCGATGTCGCAACTTAATATGATTGAAATAGCAATTCAGTATACCATCTAAAAAAAAAACAACTCTCCAAAATAAATAAAAAACAAAATTCATTTTATTAAGAGCAAATAAAAAAAACATTTTATTTATCTAATCGAATTACTGCCTCGAGACGTCTTCTTCCTTCCCTATACGCTTTCATTATATCCTCAAGAGTCATTCCAGTCATCCTACCACTTACTGGCCTTAGCAACTCTGGATTTCGCTGAGTCAGAATTTGATATCGTACTGCCAGCACCCCAGTTGTTGCCATAGTCGTTCCATATCGATTAATAAAATCTAAATCTCCCCCATAGAATTTTTCAAAATCAAATTTCCGTCGACCTCCAATAAAAGATCTATTTAATTTTTCTAAAATTCCTTCCTCAATTGGTCTATGGCACTGTAGCAACGTCGCCTCGCAACCTTTTTCCAGAAAGAAACTCAAATACGCGTATCCTTCGCATCTCTCTCTATCCCAACTATCCACCGAAATCAGCTCAAAGTAAACATGACACATTTTCTCCAACTTGAAGTCCTCCTCACACAACAGCTGAATCTCTAAACAATGCCCAAAACCACAAACTCCAGCGCTGTTTGCTTGAGATGAGTGGGTGCAGGCATTCAAGAGCCCTTCCTCAAGGATTGTTCGCTCTGGCAAATGTATGTGATAGCGCACATGAATGTTATCATATTCGAATCCTTCGGCTTTTTGTATTTCCATAAGTATGGCAACTCGTCGAGTTCTTTTAGGTGGCATTGAGAATTGCGCGGATAATTCATCAAAGCTCACCCAATGTGGTATTTCCGGTAGCTTTAGTTCGGCAAATGGAAAGACTTCCCGTCTAATTTGAGATTGCTTGGACGTATTCTCAATGCCATATGCATAAAGATGACGGTAATCGGTATCAATCTCAATGAAATATGGATTTTCCCGGAAATTATTAAAATCCGGATAAATATGCAATGTTTTTTCGGTTTTATGCCATCGCAAAGATACCAAGATTGTGTTTGGGTTTATCGAAGCGTAAACGTACATTTGAACAATGTCTTTATCGTTGGACGAGTCGTTTGTTCCCTGCAAGGCATTCTCAGATGTTATTTTTTCTGATTCAGGTATAAAATTGTCCTCATCGACGTAAGTAAAAATGGGTTCATTTGAGATGCATAAAGAGTCTTGCTGTTCATTTTGATTTTCAAGAATCAATTCGTGATAAGACTTTTGAACATCAGTAATGCAGTTATTGATGTCACTAAAGAATTCGATTTCGTGTGCACTAAAGATTTTTTGTTGCCATTTTATAGATAGTACCTTGAGGCAATTATCCTTATCGGTAGTTCCTTCGCTTTTAGCTACTACCGATCCACCAGATTTGACATCGAATTTTGGAAGATTAAGCAAGGAGTTTATGTGTTGGAAGGAGAGATTAAATTTAAAATGTTTAATATCGTCTTTAATGTGATAAATAGCTGAGGCTTTTGTAGTTTTCTTGTACATTTTTGAAACTGTTGGTGTTTTGATGTGAGTTTTTTGTTTGGACACAAACATATGAGTTGTCATGGAGACCATTCTTTCATAAATTGCGTTTGTAGATTGATTTTGTTTCTAATTTCTATTGTAATGCAGGTAAAACTACTTAGCTTAACATTTTTTATGGTTGCTTTGCTTTTTGGAATTCATATAAAAAGTATTTATAAAATAATTCATGAATTACCTATGTACATACCGGATTTCTGTTTTAAAAATTTAAATTTTACCGGAAACTGGATAAAACTACATTGCCGACCTGAAATAAATGAATTGAAGTTATTAACATTCTGTCACGCAACAAAGTATACATAAAGAAATTTAATTAAGAAAATTTGGAAAAATACCATAGATGCGTAGTATATTTTCAGAAAATCCTTAACTTGATATTTAAAAGAAAATGACGTGGGTTACTTTTCAAATGATTATCGTCACTTATGAAAATGATGAGTGTGACTTTTCAAATGATGATCGTCACTTTATGCAAATGAAGGGTGACTTTTGAAAAAGAAGAGTGCAACTTTTAAATGATGTACGTCACTTTTGAAATAACGATGAGCCTGACTTTTGAAAATGACACGAGTCACTTTTAAAAGCAATAACGCGCGTTATTTTTGGAATGCCCGACAAACAATTTTGGTTCTATAAAACTTTAAGGCTTGGCCACACCGGAGGGTATGCGGTAGCGGTACGGGTAGAGGTAACGGTACTTGTATGAAAAAAATTCCAAACTGACATATCAACGTTCAGATGTGGAATTTTTTTCATACAAATATCGTTACCGCTACCCGTACCTCTACCGCATACCCTCCGGTGTGGCCAAGCCTTTACAGATGCAATTGTTGCTTCTGTAAAGCATTATAGTAGCAAAATTGTTAGTAGGGTGACGTACGTCACTTTTGAAATAACGTGTGTCACTTTTCAAAAAGACGACTAAAATATTTTTTTTTTACTTTTAAAGCCTGGTACGCTGCTCGCGCTAAATTTTAGCCGAGATAAAATTCCCATACAAGTTATCGATAATTTGTATGGGATCCATTTAAGCTTAGATAAAATTTTTCGATAATTTGTATGGGAGCTAACATTTAGCGCGAGCTGCGTACCAGGCTTAAAGATAGTCAATAGCCATATTTTATGCCATTCTGCCATTTTGTTTTTCAAAAATAGGTCTCAACTTTTTTAACCCAATTCCTGTTTGGGTAGTTAAGCCTGGTACGCTGTTCGCGCTAAATTTTAGCCGAGATAAAATTCCCATACAAGTTATCGATAGTTTGTATGGGATCCATTTTAGCTCAGATAAAATTTTTCCATAATTTGTATGGGAGCTAAAATTTAGCGCGAACAGCGTACCAGGCTTTAAGCCTGGTACGCTGTTCGCGCTAAATTTTAGCCGAGATAAAATTCCCATACAAGTTATCGATAATTTGTATGGGATCCATTTTAGCTCAGATAAAATGTTTCCATAATTTGTATGGGAGCTATAATTTAGCGCGAGCTGCGTACCAAGCTTTACTCTAAAAGCCTGTTTTCACTACTATTTGGGTAGGTACGCTGCTATCGCTAAATTTTAGCTCCCATACAAATTATCGAAAAATTTTATCTGAGCTAAAATGGATCCCATACAAATTATCGATAACTTGTATGGGAATTTTATCTCGGCTAAAATTTAGCGTGAACAGCGTACCAGGCTTGAATAAAAAGAAATTATAACTTGCGTTTTAACTCTCGAGTTAAGCCTGGTACACTGTTCGCGCTAAATTTTAGCCGATATAAAATTCCCATACAAGCTATCGATAGTTTGTATGGGATCCATTTTAGCTCAGATAAAATGTTTCCATAATTTGTATGGGAGCTTAAATTTAGCGCGAGCTGCGTCCCAGGCTTCAAAATTCATAAAAAACAAACATGAATTGTTTCGATATTTTTTTCGTTTCTCCATTTTTTTTTCATATGTATAAAACTACACAAACTACAAAGCTACAAAAATTTCATTGAACTACCTTTCCTTCGTATCAAATACACAAACCGATAACACAATCGATTTATTTAATTATGTCGGATATGTAGAGTGTATGAAAAGAAAAAAAAACAAATCCCTTCAAGCAAACAGGTCCGACCTCGGTCCGAATCCGCTCCGCCTGAGGCGGAGCTGAGTCCGACTTCGGATCAGAAACTGGTCCGAAGGCGGCTCAAATTAGTATGGAAATTATAATCACCGCGAAGTCGATTGCATATGTATTGGTGTGGTGAAAATCTCCATTCCGAGAAAACGGAGCCGAAGGCGGACCTGAGTCGGAGCAGCGAAAACCTACCAGAAAGAGGAATAAAAAAGGGATGACGTATCGCATTTGCGACCAAAAAAAGAACAAGATTTATTTTTTTTTCACTGAAACTGTTTTTTTTTTATTTAATTTTGGCAAACGAAATTTTCACAATATATACAATATAAAATACAATACATTTTTTTCATTATATTTTATTTGTTGTTGCTGCTGTTGTTGGTGTTTCTTTAGATGCCCAATCGCATGTTTCACCTTCTGCCTTTTTCTTCATCATTAGAGATTACATCTACAACACAAACAGAAACACATCACTTTAATCCAAACACTTTGAGCGATATATACAACATACCTTTTTTTGTTTCCATATTGTTAATAGTTTGATATAATTGTTTATAATTATACTTATATTCTATTAACAACGACACGAGACACGACGCGACTAAACACTTCAACAAAAAATAACAAAATGACGCTTTTGCTCTTGTTGGCTATGTCTGTCTACTTTTTTTTCCTTTTCTCAGTTTTCACCACGATTCTCTTAGACTTTGTGTTCATACACAAAAAGTTGCAAGTGTATGAGTGCAACCCCGCTTTTCTCGTTCGGAGGTCGGACTGTCTTTTCTGGACTCCGTTTTCTTGCTTGAAGGGATGAAAACGTCAAATGTCAAAAAAGTAAAAGCGCACAGTACAAGACTACAACGACAGAAAAACAGAACATACAGAGCTCCCCATTTTTTTTTCACAAGTGTTTTGTTATCATTTATTTTATTATACATTCGTTAATAATAATTGCGGGATCTTTTTTAAGATCTCTTCGAGTATTAATATTTTTCAATAGTATTTATATTAATTATAAAATATCCCTCCGTACTTGCCAGTATTTTACTGAATTTTCTTGCCATTTTCATGAATAAACTTCTTCTTTCTTTAACATTAACTTCTATCAAACCCAACCCAATCGAAGTCGTCACGGTGCGGGCACAATCAACTCAAGAAATTCCCTAAAATTCTAATAAAAACTTGGCTCTTACTCACCACATCACTGGCTTTTTTCTTAAAAAGTGAAATCGCATTCGACAGACAGAATAGAAGCTAACAAGTGTTGCACTTGCACTTGGAAGCATTCTTTGAGTTCCAAAGTATTTTTGTGTTTTCAATAAGAAAACAAGAAATATGAGTCGTCAACGACAACAATCACAACAGCTCGATCTAGAATCGGCAAATGGATCGCGCCAACAAGAAGAAATTCCATTACAACGAATGATTTCGGTGCCGGAAGCCGAAGACCGACAAAGAATTAGAAGAATTTTCGATAATGTAAGTAAAATTGAATTTTAATTAATGCATTCAAAATCAAGGCGGTGTCTGGTTTAATTTTCTTATTGTATTCCTTAATAATTCATTTGTTTTGTTTAGAAAAAGCAAAAAGATGATTCACTTTGGGAGTTAATAATAACAATTAGGTATCAATTCATTATGTACTAACTGACTGCAACCATTTACACATAAAATGGTGTAGTATTTAGCGGTAATATATCGATGATGATTGTCATCGAATATAATACACTTTTTTTTAATCAGCATTTTACTATTTCAAAGTCTGATTAGATATTAAATTTTAAGGTCGGGCAAAGCGCTATTGCTATATTCAGTAGGTATAACCTGGTCCAAAGAATGCGAACAAGTTGCGTGTGTTACTTTATTTTTTATTTTGTCTATTTAAGGTAAAAATGGTTGAGAATGAAGATGTTTGTTTTTTTTTTTTCAATTTTTTTATTTGTGTAGAAAAAAAAGTAGGTTAAGTTTGCTTTGTTTGGTATAAAAGTAATGCATTGACTTGGCTAACAGATTCTATTAGACACTCGCAATGGATTGTTGCAAGTGAAAACTGTTTTTTTTTTATCTTTGCGCAAATGAATTACAAAAAAATATACAAAATACAACTGAAACTAAACTTTTCTGTTAAAGGCTAAATCCGATAGAAGTCGACCTCCGTTTATGTCACCATAGTAAGATAGTTGAAAAAATACAGTAGGGCTGTAAAAAGCTAAGGGGCTTATTTTTAGTTCAATTGAGCTACATTGAAGTAGTTTTAAATTAGTAAAGAATTGAGTTGAATTAATTGAAAGACGCTAACACTAACGGCCGATTTCTTC
Source organism: Episyrphus balteatus (assembly GCF_945859705.1). NCBI lineage: Eukaryota > Metazoa > Arthropoda > Insecta > Diptera > Syrphidae > Episyrphus > Episyrphus balteatus. The sequence continues at coordinate 81,283,087 of NC_079135.1, read as the reverse complement.
ACGGAGTCCTAGCCTTAAGTTAGTACTCCTAGTCATAAAGTTAGCACTCAAATCGGTATCAACTCATTTCTTCATTCAGATCCGAAGCCCTAGAACTGTCAATTTTGAACCGAGTAGTAGTTAGGAGGACCCGATACTAGCTAGCTCTACAAAACCAGCTGGAACCTGGGGGTCGATTCTCGTTCTGTGATATTTTAATATGAAAAAAATTATCACAGCTTCACATCGAATTCGATTCTTGTTTTGTGAAAAAAAAATTAAAAATATGTCAAAATCTCTTCACATGATAAAATATTTATCACAAACAAATTCTATCGTGAAAAACAACTTCGAATGATTGCTCAGACGATGATTTCCATGCATTTTAGTAGTTTAAGTCGGAAAAAAATACTACAAAATTGTTTTAACTTTTTAAACTTCTTTCTAATTGAAATGCTTTTCAAATACTGCCCAAATTTGTAAATGCAGGTAGGTAAAAGAGCATTTCGGCCAATACAAAAAAGTTTGTATTGCAATAAAAAGTTCAGACAATCTTACAGATAAACGGAATTAACAGGTGGTAAGTATGCGCAATAAGAAAAACTTAATCTTATTTTCCAATTTATAAACCAAAATTTAATGCTTGGACAATGAGTAGTGAACTACATTATGGTTCCGTTGGCACCGCATAAAGTTTTTTTCGTATTGTGTGCAAAACTGCAACACCTTACCTAAACTAAATGCGTAAATCTGAGGTAGAAGAGCGTCTGCCGTTCATCATGCAATGTTCTTAGGAAGAGGATGAAGAACGTTGGAACCACACGTGGTTGTAAGAATGGCACACCCGAGAAGGTTTGAAGACAAAAAAAGAGGGTTAGAAACAATAATTAAAAAGCACTTTTTTGTCAATGTCATTTTTATTTAACCTTTTTTGTAACCATAACCAAACATCTTCAAATGATGACAGGCAAGATTAAAGCTGCTGCAGTAGCAGCAAATGCAGAAAAGCAACCACCAAGTAAGTTTCTGATTTCGGATTAAATTATCACCGAAACAAAACCGCGAATCTGCATTTTTGAACATTTCCACTTTAATGCGTTAATTAACTTGTTATCGGTCCCTCTATTTATTGCGTGGACAACAATCCTCTATCTGTTGCCTATAAGAGTCTAGGAGTCCGTTACACGAGTTTCCATGAGTTTGCATGAATTTCAAAAAATTTGAATCCATTTTTCTCAGAACTATACTTTTTCAGATTCGTGGTTTTGGCTTTGTGCCCACGATATCTAACAATTTTTCCCCAAATGCGTCTAAATTCTAGGTTTCATACCTTACGTTTCAATTTCTCTAATTTATTCCTATAGAAAATTATTTAAAAAATGATTGTTGGTCTTAAATATAGTTGCATATAAATACATAATTGATAATACCTTACTTTTATCCACGAATTCAATTCAATTCAATTTAAGTTTATTGAGACTTTCTTTTTTTTTAACATTTGATTTATAAAAGTAGTAAAACTTATACTAGGTTTTGTTGCTGACTTTGAATTGGTCTAGCTCATACATACAAATTTTTATAAAAAGATTTACATCATCTTTTGAAAAAATAGTAAATAACTTGACTAGTTACATATGTGTTTAAGTGTTGCTCAGGGCACTTTTCAGAATGAACTTTTATCCACGAGCGAAATTTTTTTTTGATAATTTATTGACATTTATAATTAATGTCGAATTCCTTTCAATTGAAAAATCGAATTTTCGGCGATCTCGAAGCGAATTTTTTTTGAAAATCATGTTCCATAGAAAAAAAATTCGCCTCAAACGTAGCAGAATTCGAATTTTTTTTAATCCCTCTTTTTTGAGAGATTTACACGGATTTGCACACACACTTGGAACATTTGACATTTCTCAAACGTCAAGCTGAAAGTTTTCTTCGTGTTGTTTGTTTATTTGAGAACACTAACTTCAAATAAAGAGTAAATTTTAATTGAATATCGTATTTTTATTGCGGAAAAATATGAAATAAATAAAAAAAAACAATGTGCGATCAAAATATATTTTTTCCTGGCATAGTTCTTGTGAAAAAGTCAAATTACTGTGACTTTTCTTCTCGTAATTGTCGTCAAAATTTTTTTTCTCTGTAAAACCACAGCATACGGCCAAAATAATAACCTTCTACTTCATCTTCACTCATATCTTAATAATAACTGCAATTTCCCTTTGATTCTGATTAAAATAAATCTATATTACCGAAGAAAATAAACAAAATTATTGATCAAAGGAATCTCTGGTTTTATTTTGCAGAAATTGTTTTGGTTTCAGCTTGACGTTTGTTGTCAAATGACACACATACAATCGCAAAAAGAATTCGGTCTGTTTTCATGTTCCTTTTTAACACCAAAAATTCGATTTTTTTGAGGCGATTCAAAAAATTGAAAGGAATTCGACATAAGAATCAATTTCACAAAAAAAAAAAAAAAACAATTGAAAAACTCAAAAATGAAATATACATACATAAATGACAGAATGTTTCATTTAGTACTTTTTAGAACCTTGTTCCTATACCTAATACATTGTAACGCCATATGCATGGATATGTTTTTCAGTGCGAGTCCGGTTCTGCAGCTGTAAATAAACACGCTTGTTGATGACAGCCATCAAATGAAAATAAAGTGGAGGCATGCACTCATCGAACAACTTAAAGAAACTAGAGCCCTCTATAAAAGCTTCACGGAACTAACAACTCCTCTAAGTTTAGAACAGAATTTTATCACATTGGGCACGTTCAGGAAATATTAGGGACTAGATATTTAGGCCACGTCATTTTCTGAACGGAAATTTGAGTAAATTGACTAAATTAGTTTGGATGTGATGCTATTGTCAAATTTCAAAATTTATTTAAGAATTTTACCGGTCGCATGGGTAAGACACCAAATTTCACTTAACTGTAATGAATAAATAAAATTACTTATAACCGATAATGCACTTTTTAGTTGTTTTTCACACAAATAAATTTAATTTTGCTAAATTAATTCTTTAATTAAAAACAATCTGCTGTCATGTTGACAAAAAAAACCTTTCTAAATTTTTAGGAAAAATTTTCTTGCCTAACTTTCCAATAAAATTACCTAAATTGGAAGGATTTTTTTGACAGCTGACCAATCAGAGACCGAGAAATTGCCTAAATATTTAGTCCCTAACGTTTTTGAACCTGCCCATTACCTAAATATTTAGTCCCTAACGTTTCTGAACAATGCTATGCTTGAA